>NC_135253.1:24841523-25446714 GCF_964204865.1 Styela clava | reverse complement strand
CTAACCCTAACCCTAACCCTAACCCTAACCCTAACCCTAACCCTAACCCTAACCCTAACCCTAACCCTAACCCTAACCCTAACCCTAACCCTAACCCTAACCCTAACCCTAACCCTAACCCTAACCCTAACCCTAACCCTAACCCTAACCCTAACCCTAACCCTAACCCTAACCCTAACCCTAACCCTAACCCTAACCCTAACCCTAACCCTAACCCTAACCCTAACCCTAACCCTAACCCTAACCCTAACCCTAACCCTAACCCTAACCCTAACCCTAACCCTAACCCTAACCCTAACCCTAACCCTAACCCTAACCCTAACCCTAACCCTAACCCTAACCCTAACCCTAACCCTAACCCTAACCCTAACCCTAACCCTAACCCTAACCCTAACCCTAACCCTAACCCTAACCCTAACCCTAACCCTAACCCTAACCCTAACCCTAACCCTAACCCTAACCCTAACCCTAACCCTAACCCTAACCCTAACCCTAACCCTAACCCTAACCCTAACCCTAACCCTAACCCTAACCCTAACCCTAACCCTAACCCTAACCCTAACCCTAACCCTAACCCTAACCCTAACCCTAACCCTAACCCTAACCCTAACCCTAACCCTAACCCTAACCCTAACCCTAACCCTAACCCTAACCCTAACCCTAACCCTAACCCTAACCCTAACCCTAACCCTAACCCTAACCCTAACCCTAACCCTAACCCTAACCCTAACCCTAACCCTAACCCTAACCCTAACCCTAACCCTAACCCTAACCCTAACCCTAACCCTAACCCTAACCCTAACCCTAACCCTAACCCTAACCCTAACCCTAACCCTAACCCTAACCCTAACCCTAACCCTAACCCTAACCCTAACCCTAACCCTAACCCTAACCCTAACCCTAACCCTAACCCTAACCCTAACCCTAACCCTAACCCTAACCCTAACCCTAACCCTAACCCTAACCCTAACCCTAACCCTAACCCTAACCCTAACCCTAACCCTAACCCTAACCCTAACCCTAACCCTAACCCTAACCCTAACCCTAACCCTAACCCTAACCCTAACCCTAACCCTAACCCTAACCCTAACCCTAACCCTAACCCTAACCCTAACCCTAACCCTAACCCTAACCCTAACCCTAACCCTAACCCTAACCCTAACCCTAACCCTAACCCTAACCCTAACCCTAACCCTAACCCTAACCCTAACCCTAACCCTAACCCTAACCCTAACCCTAACCCTAACCCTAACCCTAACCCTAACCCTAACCCTAACCCTAACCCTAACCCTAACCCTAACCCTAACCCTAACCCTAACCCTAACCCTAACCCTAACCCTAACCCTAACCCTAACCCTAACCCTAACCCTAACCCTAACCCTAACCCTAACCCTAACCCTAACCCTAACCCTAACCCTAACCCTAACCCTAACCCTAACCCTAACCCTAACCCTAACCCTAACCCTAACCCTAACCCTAACCCTAACCCTAACCCTAACCCTAACCCTAACCCTAACCCTAACCCTAACCCTAACCCTAACCCTAACCCTAACCCTAACCCTAACCCTAACCCTAACCCTAACCCTAACCCTAACCCTAACCCTAACCCTAACCCTAACCCTAACCCTAACCCTAACCCTAACCCTAACCCTAACCCTAACCCTAACCCTAACCCTAACCCTAACCCTAACCCTAACCCTAACCCTAACCCTAACCCTAACCCTAACCCTAACCCTAACCCTAACCCTAACCCTAACCCTAACCCTAACCCTAACCCTAACCCTAACCCTAACCCTAACCCTAACCCTAACCCTAACCCTAACCCTAACCCTAACCCTAACCCTAACCCTAACCCTAACCCTAACCCTAACCCTAACCCTAACCCTAACCCTAACCCTAACCCTAACCCTAACCCTAACCCTAACCCTAACCCTAACCCTAACCCTAACCCTAACCCTAACCCTAACCCTAACCCTAACCCTAACCCTAACCCTAACCCTAACCCTAACCCTAACCCTAACCCTAACCCTAACCCTAACCCTAACCCTAACCCTAACCCTAACCCTAACCCTAACCCTAACCCTAACCCTAACCCTAACCCTAACCCTAACCCTAACCCTAACCCTAACCCTAACCCTAACCCTAACCCTAACCCTAACCCTAACCCTAACCCTAACCCTAACCCTAACCCTAACCCTAACCCTAACCCTAACCCTAACCCTAACCCTAACCCTAACCCTAACCCTAACCCTAACCCTAACCCTAACCCTAACCCTAACCCTAACCCTAACCCTAACCCTAACCCTAACCCTAACCCTAACCCTAACCCTAACCCTAACCCTAACCCTAACCCTAACCCTAACCCTAACCCTAACCCTAACCCTAACCCTAACCCTAACCCTAACCCTAACCCTAACCCTAACCCTAACCCTAACCCTAACCCTAACCCTAACCCTAACCCTA
Source organism: Styela clava (assembly GCF_964204865.1). Classification (NCBI taxonomy): domain Eukaryota; kingdom Metazoa; phylum Chordata; class Ascidiacea; order Stolidobranchia; family Styelidae; genus Styela; species Styela clava. The sequence continues at coordinate 25,444,251 of NC_135253.1, read as the reverse complement.
ACCCTAACCCTAACCCTAACCCTAACCCTAACCCTAACCCTAACCCTAACCCTAACCCTAACCCTAACCCTAACCCTAACCCTAACCCTAACCCTAACCCTAACCCTAACCCTAACCCTAACCCTAACCCTAACCCTAACCCTAACCCTAACCCTAACCCTAACCCTAACCCTAACCCTAACCCTAACCCTAACCCTAACCCTAACCCTAACCCTAACCCTAACCCTAACCCTAACCCTAACCCTAACCCTAACCCTAACCCTAACCCTAACCCTAACCCTAACCCTAACCCTAACCCTAACCCTAACCCTAACCCTAACCCTAACCCTAACCCTAACCCTAACCCTAACCCTAACCCTAACCCTAACCCTAACCCTAACCCTAACCCTAACCCTAACCCTAACCCTAACCCTAACCCTAACCCTAACCCTAACCCTAACCCTAACCCTAACCCTAACCCTAACCCTAACCCTAACCCTAACCCTAACCCTAACCCTAACCCTAACCCTAACCCTAACCCTAACCCTAACCCTAACCCTAACCCTAACCCAACCCTAACCCTAACCCTAACCCTAACCCTAACCCTAACCCTAACCCTAACCCTAACCCTAACCCTAACCCTAACCCTAACCCTAACCCTAACCCTAACCCTAACCCTAACCCTAACCCTAACCCTAACCCTAACCCTAACCCTAACCCTAACCCTAACCCTAACCCTAACCCTAACCCTAACCCTAACCCTAACCCTAACCCTAACCCTAACCCTAACCCTAACCCTAACCCTAACCCTAACCCTAACCCTAACCCTAACCCTAACCCTAACCCTAACCCTAACCCTAACCCTAACCCTAACCCTAACCCTAACCCTAACCCTAACCCTAACCCTAACCCTAACCCTAACCCTAACCCTAACCCTAACCCTAACCCTAACCCTAACCCTAACCCTAACCCTAACCCTAACCCTAACCCTAACCCTAACCCTAACCCTAACCCTAACCCTAACCCTAACCCTAACCCTAACCCTAACCCTAACCCTAACCCTAACCCTAACCCTAACCCTAACCCTAACCCTAACCCTAACCCTAACCCTAACCCTAACCCTAACCCTAACCCTAACCCTAACCCTAACCCTAACCCTAACCCTAACCCTAACCCTAACCCTAACCCTAACCCTAACCCTAACCCTAACCCTAACCCTAACCCTAACCCTAACCCTAACCCTAACCCTAACCCTAACCCTAACCCTAACCCTAACCCTAACCCTAACCCTAACCCTAACCCTAACCCTAACCCTAACCCTAACCCTAACCCTAACCCTAACCCTAACCCTAACCCTAACCCTAACCCTAACCCTAACCCTAACCCTAACCCTAACCCTAACCCTAACCCTAACCCTAACCCTAACCCTAACCCTAACCCTAACCCTAACCCTAACCCTAACCCTAACCCTAACCCTAACCCTAACCCTAACCCTAACCCTAACCCTAACCCTAACCCTAACCCTAACCCTAACCCTAACCCTAACCCTAACCCTAACCCTAACCCTAACCCTAACCCTAACCCTAACCCTAACCCTAACCCTAACCCTAACCCTAACCCTAACCCTAACCCTAACCCTAACCCTAACCCTAACCCTAACCCTAACCCTAACCCTAACCCTAACCCTAACCCTAACCCTAACCCTAACCCTAACCCTAACCCTAACCCTAACCCTAACCCTAACCCTAACCCTAACCCTAACCCTAACCCTAACCCTAACCCTAACCCTAACCCTAACCCTAACCCTAACCCTAACCCTAACCCTAACCCTAACCCTAACCCTAACCCTAACCCTAACCCTAACCCTAACCCTAACCCTAACCCTAACCCTAACCCTAACCCTAACCCTAACCCTAACCCTAACCCTAACCCTAACCCTAACCCTAACCCTAACCCTAACCCTAACCCTAACCCTAACCCTAACCCTAACCCTAACCCTAACCCTAACCCTAACCCTAACCCTAACCCTAACCCTAACCCTAACCCTAACCCTAACCCTAACCCTAACCCTAACCCTAACCCTAACCCTAACCCTAACCCTAACCCTAACCCTAACCCTAACCCTAACCCTAACCCTAACCCTAACCCTAACCCTAACCCTAACCCTAACCCTAACCCTAACCCTAACCCTAACCCTAACCCTAACCCTAACCCTAACCCTAACCCTAACCCTAACCCTAACCCTAACCCTAACCCTAACCCTAACCCTAACCCTAACCCTAACCCTAACCCTAACCCTAACCCTAACCCTAACCCTAACCCTAACCCTAACCCTAACCCTAACCCTAACCCTAACCCTAACCCTAACCCTAACCCTAACCCTAACCCTAACCCTAACCCTAACCCTAACCCTAACCCTAACCCTAACCCTAACCCTAACCCTAACCCTAACCCTAACCCTAACCCTAACCCTAACCCTAACCCTAACCCTAACCCTAACCCTAACCCTAACCCTAACCCTAACCCTAACCCTAACCCTAACCCTAACCCTAACCCTAACCCTAACCCTAACCCTAACCCTAACCCTAACCCTAACCCTAACCCTAACCCTAACCCTAACCCTAACCCTAACCCTAACCCTAACCCTAACCCTAACCCTAACCCTAACCCTAACCCTAACCCTAACCCTAACCCTAACCCTAACCCTAACCCTAACCCTAACCCTAACCCTAACCCTAACCCTAACCCTAACCCTAACCCTAACCCTAACCCTAACCCTAACCCTAACCCTAACCCTAACCCTAACCCTAACCCTAACCCTAACCCTAACCCTAACCCTAACCCTAACCCTAACCCTAACCCTAACCCTAACCCTAACCCTAACCCTAACCCTAACCCTAACCCTAACCCTAACCCTAACCCTAACCCTAACCCTAACCCTAACCCTAACCCTAACCCTAACCCTAACCCTAACCCTAACCCTAACCCTAACCCTAACCCTAACCCTAACCCTAACCCTAACCCTAACCCTAACCCTAACCCTAACCCTAACCCTAACCCTAACCCTAACCCTAACCCTAACCCTAACCCTAACCCTAACCCTAACCCTAACCCTAACCCTAACCCTAACCCTAACCCTAACCCTAACCCTAACCCTAACCCTAACCCTAACCCTAACCCTAACCCTAACCCTAACCCTAACCCTAACCCTAACCCTAACCCTAACCCTAACCCTAACCCTAACCCTAACCCTAACCCTAACCCTAACCCTAACCCTAACCCTAACCCTAACCCTAACCCTAACCCTAACCCTAACCCTAACCCTAACCCTAACCCTAACCCTAACCCTAACCCTAACCCTAACCCTAACCCTAACCCTAACCCTAACCCTAACCCTAACCCTAACCCTAACCCTAACCCTAACCCTAACCCTAACCCTAACCCTAACCCTAACCCTAACCCTAACCCTAACCCTAACCCTAACCCTAACCCTAACCCTAACCCTAACCCTAACCCTAACCCTAACCCTAACCCTAACCCTAACCCTAACCCTAACCCTAACCCTAACCCTAACCCTAACCCTAACCCTAACCCTAACCCTAACCCTAACCCTAACCCTAACCCTAACCCTAACCCTAACCCTAACCCTAACCCTAACCCTAACCCTAACCCTAACCCTAACCCTAACCCTAACCCTAACCCTAACCCTAACCCTAACCCTAACCCTAACCCTAACCCTAACCCTAACCCTAACCCTAACCCTAACCCTAACCCTAACCCTAACCCTAACCCTAACCCTAACCCTAACCCTAACCCTAACCCTAACCCTAACCCTAACCCTAACCCTAACCCTAACCCTAACCCTAACCCTAACCCTAACCCTAACCCTAACCCTAACCCTAACCCTAACCCTAACCCTAACCCTAACCCTAACCCTAACCCTAACCCTAACCCTAACCCTAACCCTAACCCTAACCCTAACCCTAACCCTAACCCTAACCCTAACCCTAACCCTAACCCTAACCCTAACCCTAACCCTAACCCTAACCCTAACCCTAACCCTAACCCTAACCCTAACCCTAACCCTAACCCTAACCCTAACCCTAACCCTAACCCTAACCCTAACCCTAACCCTAACCCTAACCCTAACCCTAACCCTAACCCTAACCCTAACCCTAACCCTAACCCTAACCCTAACCCTAACCCTAACCCTAACCCTAACCCTAACCCTAACCCTAACCCTAACCCTAACCCTAACCCTAACCCTAACCCTAACCCTAACCCTAACCCTAACCCTAACCCTAACCCTAACCCTAACCCTAACCCTAACCCTAACCCTAACCCTAACCCTAACCCTAACCCTAACCCTAACCCTAACCCTAACCCTAACCCTAACCCTAACCCTAACCCTAACCCTAACCCTAACCCTAACCCTAACCCTAACCCTAACCCTAACCCTAACCCTAACCCTAACCCTAACCCTAACCCTAACCCTAACCCTAACCCTAACCCTAACCCTAACCCTAACCCTAACCCTAACCCTAACCCTAACCCTAACCCTAACCCTAACCCTAACCCTAACCCTAACCCTAACCCTAACCCTAACCCTAACCCTAACCCTAACCCTAACCCTAACCCTAACCCTAACCCTAACCCTAACCCTAACCCTAACCCTAACCCTAACCCTAACCCTAACCCTAACCCTAACCCTAACCCTAACCCTAACCCTAACCCTAACCCTAACCCTAACCCTAACCCTAACCCTAACCCTAACCCTAACCCTAACCCTAACCCTAACCCTAACCCTAACCCTAACCCTAACCCTAACCCTAACCCTAACCCTAACCCTAACCCTAACCCTAACCCTAACCCTAACCCTAACCCTAACCCTAACCCTAACCCTAACCCTAACCCTAACCCTAACCCTAACCCTAACCCTAACCCTAACCCTAACCCTAACCCTAACCCTAACCCTAACCCTAACCCTAACCCTAACCCTAACCCTAACCCTAACCCTAACCCTAACCCTAACCCTAACCCTAACCCTAACCCTAACCCTAACCCTAACCCTAACCCTAACCCTAACCCTAACCCTAACCCTAACCCTAACCCTAACCCTAACCCTAACCCTAACCCTAACCCTAACCCTAACCCTAACCCTAACCCTAACCCTAACCCTAACCCTAACCCTAACCCTAACCCTAACCCTAACCCTAACCCTAACCCTAACCCTAACCCTAACCCTAACCCTAACCCTAACCCTAACCCTAACCCTAACCCTAACCCTAACCCTAACCCTAACCCTAACCCTAACCCTAACCCTAACCCTAACCCTAACCCTAACCCTAACCCTAACCCTAACCCTAACCCTAACCCTAACCCTAACCCTAACCCTAACCCTAACCCTAACCCTAACCCTAACCCTAACCCTAACCCTAACCCTAACCCTAACCCTAACCCTAACCCTAACCCTAACCCTAACCCTAACCCTAACCCTAACCCTAACCCTAACCCTAACCCTAACCCTAACCCTAACCCTAACCCTAACCCTAACCCTAACCCTAACCCTAACCCTAACCCTAACCCTAACCCTAACCCTAACCCTAACCCTAACCCTAACCCTAACCCTAACCCTAACCCTAACCCTAACCCTAACCCTAACCCTAACCCTAACCCTAACCCTAACCCTAACCCTAACCCTAACCCTAACCCTAACCCTAACCCTAACCCTAACCCTAACCCTAACCCTAACCCTAACCCTAACCCTAACCCTAACCCTAACCCTAACCCTAACCCTAACCCTAACCCTAACCCTAACCCTAACCCTAACCCTAACCCTAACCCTAACCCTAACCCTAACCCTAACCCTAACCCTAACCCTAACCCTAACCCTAACCCTAACCCTAACCCTAACCCTAACCCTAACCCTAACCCTAACCCTAACCCTAACCCTAACCCTAACCCTAACCCTAACCCTAACCCTAACCCTAACCCTAACCCTAACCCTAACCCTAACCCTAACCCTAACCCTAACCCTAACCCTAACCCTAACCCTAACCCTAACCCTAACCCTAACCCTAACCCTAACCCTAACCCTAACCCTAACCCTAACCCTAACCCTAACCCTAACCCTAACCCTAACCCTAACCCTAACCCTAACCCTAACCCTAACCCTAACCCTAACCCTAACCCTAACCCTAACCCTAACCCTAACCCTAACCCTAACCCTAACCCTAACCCTAACCCTAACCCTAACCCTAACCCTAACCCTAACCCTAACCCTAACCCTAACCCTAACCCTAACCCTAACCCTAACCCTAACCCTACTAGCCCTAGCCCTAGCCCTAGCCCTAGCCCTAGCCCTAGCCCTAGCCCTAGCCCTAGCCCTAGCCCTAGCCCTAGCCCTAGCCCTAACCCTAACCCTAACCCTAACCCTAACCCTAACCCTAAGATTCATCCGCTCGCTAACAGCTGATTCGATTCAATTGGTACGTCTGCAGAAGTCATTGTTCATTGCCGGAAATGTAGAGAATATTGTACAGATCGTAGCCCATAATTCTTGTAGTGAAAGCGTCTTTTCCGTAAAAAGTGCAACTTTTGGAAGTGGGAACAAGGCAATATTTGTTACTAAATTTTTAAGGAACATTTTAAAATCATTTTTAGGTAGTTACCTGATGTGCGCTACGAAACTCACTTTCTAGGCGTTTTTCAGGGCCTCGGCTCGCGGCCTAAGTGAGATATGCGCTGTATATTACAGAGGTTTATTAAGATCATGAAAAAACTATAACTTATTGAATTTTAGATAACTCATGTTTGAAAAACTTTTAGTCTTAACGACGCGAGTTCATGGACAACCGAAATTAATAAGCTTTCACCTATCTTTGGCTGTCCCAGGCCCGCCTTTTCGAAAGATTATTTTTCGGATGATGTAGTCCCAGATGAGGGTCAGCAATAACGCATGCCAAAATGATTATGCCACGCACGCTAGTAGTGATTGTGGTACTAAACTATACCAGACCCCGATTGCTCAATTCGCACATCAAAACGACAGCGCCAAACTAAAGGTCATAACGTGAGGCAACGCTCAGACTATGGACGCCTTCTTGAGGCAAATTCCTTCTGTTTTATATTAAGGCGTCTTGCGGGAATAGAGAAAATCATTTTTTCAAGAATAATCTTAAGCGAACACGTTGATAACTTATATTCAATCAAATACATTCAGTGTTCTTGTGATTCGTTTCCACTCCCCACTCAAAACAAGGCGCTAGACAAGACATTTACTAATACATAAGAATCTACTTTTCTCAAAAGCTTTTTCTGTTTTCTTTGACCTCAGGTGGTGGGGAATTCCCAATCAAGATATTTGGCGCGTGCTAAAAGGCGTTTAGGGGGAAAATACTTTGCGAGTGAAAATCGAGAAAGAGAACCAACCTGTACTCTGTTTGGCTCTTGTAGTTTGTGGGCGCAAAGTAGAGAGAAAGACTTCCTTAGTTGACCACGGGGATGTAGCAGGTACGGTTGAATCACGGGTCAAAGAAGTTTTCTTGTCTTTGTATCCTGGGTTAAAAAGAAGTTCATAAAATATAGCAAGATTTATAGTTTTGAATACTGCAAGGTAAGAATGAAATACAGTATGGCAAGGCAGATATATTTCAAAATTTTTCATCTGCAGCGTTTTCGCATAATCGCCCTTTTATTGATTACTATGAAAGAAGTGGACTTTTTTAATATCCATTCCAGTGAATGCGATACAAAAAGACACAGATTTTTATACCCTGGGTCGTAGTCATTTCTTTGATATCGTCAACAGACGGCGGCACTGAGTTCGTCTCGGATTTTTTCAGCCTCTTTTTCAATTGATAGAGCATACTTTCCATCCCGTCTACTCGTTCCGTTAAAGCTGCGAAACATAAATATAAACAGATTTTTATTGCGTCATGCTTTTCACAAACCGTATTTAGTGAATTTTTTGTTGGAAGAAATGATTCCTTCTCTCTCTGATTAAAAATAGGAATATGAGATGGCTATTGCTAAACTACACGTCATGATTTGATTATTAAAAATGGCACAATAAAAATATAAAATGATTGGAATTTTTCGATAAAAACAATTGTTTGGGGGCATTTTCACTATCAGACCGTTTGACAAATATGTAAAAATAGCAAACGTATTTCGAAGGAATTGATATTGTGGATACCAACCTTCCAAAGCCTTCCATTCTTCTTTTGTGCACTGACCTTCCTGAAATAAAAAAAAGAGAGAAAGGTTTCAATATAAAGACATAAAGCTTGCACATCCTTGCAGTAAGGCCTTAACTGAGCAAGTGTTCCCATACACCGTAAAAAGGTGTTCCCATGAATTAAAGTGAAATGTAATATCTGGGATGAGCTATCAATTCAAGTAAGTTTTCAATCTTGGAAGAAATCGCTAGAGTGTTCTATTTTATAATTTTTATTTTCAGAATTCAAACAAAATAGTAATACTTCTGTAAATAATATCACTAATATGAAATTATTACTAAAGCTCTCACCGTAACGTTTTTCCAAGTAGGTTTTCCGTCGCAAATCATAGGCATCCAGCATTTCTCACCTGTTCAGAGAAAATTGAAATTAAAAATCGAGCGTTTCAAAATAGATCGTATCAATATAGGTTTATGACAGATTGACGAAAATTATGTTACCGGAGTTTATTCATAATGAGACTAAATCAGTACCTATTTCCTTATGGCGAGCATTCGCTCATTCCATATTTAATTTTTCTCGATGATGATTGGTCGAATCAAATATGAAGTATAACCCGCGTCATTAGGAAACCTAACACTGATTAGCGGTGTTGGAGCATGTGCAAAGATCTGACAGATAACCGCGATTCAATTTCTGGTTTCTGAAAATTGTTTCAATTTTTCTTGCAAGCTATGACCTCGAGAAAATCGGATTCCCCATAGTTTGCTGCTACCTTATACGTCTTTCTACCCCAACAAGGCTCTGCGCGAGCAGCCGATGAGAGGATTTCCTTATTTGAAACTTTTCGGGCTTTAAACATTCAAAATATTATCATGTACATTAAAATGTTCAGAAGCGATACGTAATTAACTGCTATACTTTGTATGGGCAGCAATCATGATGATTCGGCATTGCTTATTCAGTTTACAACACCCTGTGTGATGTGGTGTGTATGAAAATAAAACGAAATTTTCACCACGCAACGACAAAATTTCTATACTTAGAAGAGTATGAACGGTAAGACTGACCTTTAATCAATAAACAAGCTTCTACCAACAGCATTAGTTTGATGAAACTGTGTCGAATCGAAATCTTCATTTCGAAACCAAGAATTTTGTCAACTTTTCTTCAATGAAAATCAGTTTCAGAACAGCGTAGGTTAGAATGAAGCTTCTATTTATCTGCGTCGAAACATATCATATATCACTCACTACTCTTGAGCGAGAAGAGAAATTGTTTTCTCTTTTTTAAATTTTATAATACGTGTTGCGCACAAAAAAGATAGCTTGGGCTGCTCTTTCTATCTTTATGAAACGATGACGGCGACGTCACTTTCATGCCCGTTTGGATGATATTTGGTTAGAAATTGAAAAATCTGATACCAGGGTTGTACTAGTTTAAAACAGCTAAAGTTTCAAACGCTCATTTCCGGAAATCAAACAGGTCAAAAAGGTTAAAAACAAGTTGAACAGGTTGAATAATTATTTATATAGATTACTCACGGTTAAATTAGGAATATCAGTGATTGTTGCTGTGTTATGCAACGTGGCCTTTCACTGCCCATGTCCAATTGCTGAAACTGTTTTTCCCATAGCTATTTTGTTTGCCGTCTATATAATATTATGTAAAACAAATTTAACACTGTCAATGACCTGGTTATGATATTACAAGCACTTTTTCCTGAAAACTGACATAAAACACACAACAACGCAACTAAATACTGCTGAACACGCTGAATGTTGCCTTTTTAAAGTTGGTGATCACTTGACCAAGAGATTTCAAATCGAAGTCGAGACTTCAAGTCAGAATAGCAGACTTTATGACGTCATAACCGCGTATTTGACCCGTGCGAGATGCACTTTGCCCAATTATGAAGTATTTAAGACTACTTGGAAGTATAATATTCGCATTTAAAAAAAAAAAAATTTTCGGTGGACCTATTCTAAAGCAGATATATTCTGCAATTTGCATAATAGTTGTATAATTTTGAAAAAAATCGAAAGTCGGGGAGGGGCGGTCGCCCCCATTTTCTTGTCCCAAAAAGTATATTAAAATGTCAAATATTTTTATGAATTTATTCTATAAAATTTTGCAAAGAATTGTAGCAATTTAATGACTCCTTTGGTCTTGCATGTGGGCAGATAAACTTGCAAGGTCAAGTAACTGGCAGCAAATACACCATCTAGATTGTGACGCATCGTGTCGTCTGACTTTTTTGCAGTGCTTCTGTTTTGCTTCAATATACGCCAGCATAGCTGCCAAATCCTATATTTTGAACATTTTTTCCATAGGATTTTGTATGTGGACGGCCCCATTTTTTTTCGCGACGGCCGCAGGTTGTGCATCGTTGAATTAGGGGAACGTTTTATACGTCAGAAATTGGCAATTACTATTTTAGAGTAAAAATTATTTTTTATCTATCAAATTGTCGGGCATTGCGGTTCTATGCCCTGAGCAGAATAATAGTAAGACTGTCGTCTTACGACTCGATAAAATATAGCGCGCTGTATTATTCAGCTTTCGCCCTAACAAATAGCAGAGCTCTTTTCAGTCTCGGCGGATATCTTCAAACCTCAAGTCCAAATCGAATAATCACTGTGCCGAGTCTCATCGGTGGTAAGTTACCTCCGAGTTATTTCATTCAGGTAACTCGAGTCAATTCAGGTCATCGATAAATCTTTGTTTCATCCTTAATTAACAGCGCTGCTACTTTTCAGCGCTAAAAATCTGTTGCCAGGGTTATGCTAGTTTAGAAAGAGCAAATTTCTCAAACGTTCATTTCCTGAAATCGAACAGGTCAAAAAAGTTGAATACAAGTTGAACGGGTTAAAATATTATTTATATCAATTACTCACAGTTGAATCAGAAATATATCTTGTGTTATGCAACGTGACCCCTACTCATCCAATCGCTGACGCTGTTTTCTGAATAGATATTTTGTTTGACGTCTATGTAACATTATTCGAAGCAAATTTAACCATGAAGGACCTGGTTATGATATTAATTGAAGCATTTTGCTCATTTTTCTTTTAAACTGAGATAATACACACACAGACTCGTGAAAATATCGTGTTTCAGGGACAAACAGCAAGCCGGATTTTAGCTCTGCTTGAAATTTCAATCCGAATATTTTCTTCATATCTCTCTGAAAATTTAGACAACACAAATAAAAATGGATACTCCCGAAGTATGTGAACCAAGATGGCGGACTTCGGAACGTAGTATGTGTATCAGGTTTGGTTTAGGCCATCACTTCGTGCCAATTTTCTTTATTTTAGTTTTATTGCGAGTTCGGGGACTAGCCAAGTAATTACCATAGTATATGTACCTTAAATTATGGCCTAACCCTAATCTGGTACACATACTACGTTCCATTGTCCGCAATCTTGATTCACATATTATCTAAAAATGCGTAGAACGACCGCGATTCTGAAATGAAACACGCTGAACTTTCTTTTCTTGAAGTCGGTAATCACTTGACCAAGTGATTGCAATTCCGAAGTCGGGATTTCTAGTTGGAATGGTAGCGATTTTACACCCTAGAGCTAAATCATAGTTCAGCTGGCGCCTTACGCTGCAATAAAATATTGCTCGCTGTATTATTCAGCTTTTTTCCCTAAGAGATAGCAGAACTCGTTGTACTCGAACAGTACCGTACGTTGATTGCACCCGGGTGCGCCTGAGATCGCAAGTTAAGCAACGTTGGCCTCGGTTAATACCTAAATGGGTTACCGACGGTGAGCACCCGAGTTCGAATCTTATCTTTTCTTTTTGAAAACTTTTTACCATTCAATAATTTTAATCCAATGAAGAATTATTAAATAGAGATAACATAATTTTTAGAATACAACTTGAATTCAGTTAAACTACGCTGCTTTCCTCATCAAATTTTAAAGGAATACTTGTTAAGGGCACGCCGAAATCGTGCTGGTTTCATGTTCGGCTTTCTTGTCCCACATTAGTAGTGTTTGTGTCCACCGTGTCTTACTTGCTCAACATTTTTCATGCTTGTCACACACTTGTCTTGCTTGCACAACACTTGTCTTGCTTGTCCTGAACTTGTCATGATAATCTCACACTTGGGCTGCTTGCGTCACACTGGTATTGCTTGATTTATTCCAATTTTTATAAGAATGCACTTAAACCATGTTGTAAGAAACGAACGCCACCGGGTAAATAGAAATAATCAAACGGAAGAAGACATCGGCGTCCGATGCCATACTTTGATTGCACCCGGGTGCGCTTGAGATCGCAAGTTAAGCAACGTTGGCCTGGGTTAATACTTAAATAGGTGGCCGACAGTGAGCACCCGAGTTTGAACCCTACCTTTTCTTTTTGAAAATTTTTTACCATTCAATATTTTCAATCCAATGAAAATTTTTTAAATAGAGATAACATAATTTTTAGAATACAACCTGAATTCAGTTAAACTACGCTGCTTTCCTCATCTAATTTTAAAGAAATACTTGTTAAGGGCACGCCGAAATCGTACTGGTTGCCTGTTTGGCTTTCTTGTTCCATATTAGTAGTGTATGTGTCCACCGTGTCTTACTTGCTCAACATTTTTCATGCTTGTCACACACCTGTCTTGCTTGCACAACACTTGTCTTGCTTGTCCTAAACTTGTCATCTCACACTTGGGCTGCTTGCGTCACACTGGTATTGCTTGATTCATTCCAATTTTAATAGGAAGGCACATAAACCATGTTGTAAGAAAGGAACGCCACTGCATAAATAGAAATAATCAAACTGAAGAATAGGTCGACGTCCGATACCATAGGGTGATTTCCCCCGGTTACGCCTGAGATCGCAAGTTAGCAACGTCGGCCTTGGTTAATACTTACAAGGGTGACCGACAGTGAGCACCTCGGTTCGAATCCTACCTTTACTTTTTGCAAACTTTTTACCATTCAATACTTTCAATCCATTGTTAAACTTTTAATTATGGATAACAGAATTTTTAGAATACATCCTGAATTCAGTTAGAATACGGTACTTTTCTCGTCACATTTTGAAAGTATATTTCTTAAGGGCACGCTGAAATCGTGCTGGTTTCATGTTTGGCTTCTTTATCCCACATTTGTAGTGTTTGTGTCCACCGTATGGCCCTAACATGATTGGTGAGTAAGAGTTAATATCCTTTACATATACGTCTTATCATGGACTAAGTAAAAATAAAATTAATATAAACTTTTGCGTCGTTTTCAAGCAGGAAATATGCTTGTCCGAGTGTTTGTGACCCCTGATTGCGCGTCATTCCTTTTCCGCATATTATCAATTCTACGAATTTTATGTCTGAAAGTAATTGAAATCTACATGTTATTACTTGAAAAAAAGTTATTTGAGCGGCCGAGCAATCGTTTGATCTCGTAAACAAGGTAGTAATCATTACTCGCAAACAATAATGAAAAAATAATTATTGTGCTTGCGCGAAATTTCTCGCGATAAACATGCGCTCTTGAATATATGGAGTTCCATTCCGTCTCAAACGGCATGTTTGGCTTTGTCTGGACGATTACGTAATTTTCTAATTTGAGAGACTTGTTGTCGAGTAGGTTTCGCTTGGATTGATCACACCGATACCGAAACAAATTTTAAAAAAAATCTTCCGTTTCCAACGCAACACGGTTGAGCGAACAGCAAACGCATAAGAAATGGCATAAAGCGACGAAATACAGCATTACGATGAAATCAAAGTGATGGCTCTCGCACGTTTGAACAAAATGTTAGGAAATTTTTTAAAAGGGGTATACGAAATTTTCCAGGCAAATTCGGATACTGAGATCAGGTCCCGAATTATTTAAACTGATTCCACAATATCTGTCCGCGGCGTCAAAATCTACTCGTATATTGTCATTTTTATTTGGATTCTGAACTCCATGAGATACCAAGTTCAAGGACCCAAAGTATCAGGTTCTTTATCGGTCCGTTTTCGCACCCAACCAAAATATTTTTCCTCGTATTTGTACAGTACATGTCTCTCAGACAGTCATTTAAATCTTGTTCCAGCAAGAGGACGCTGATGCATAATGGAAGTATCGCGGCGCCACAGAAAGCCGACTTGATAATGTTCATCGACAATAGAAGATTTAGCTCTAATCACATTCGCAGCCACGCGATGTCCCACCGATTCGGCGCGCTTCGTGTTGTATTCCATCCCTATCGCTTCCGTACCTCAAAATTGCTTAACTTAGTCTTGCAAGATATTGTTATCATCGTGTAATAAATGACAATTAGCTTGAATTAAATGTTTTCACAAGCGCGTTTGTTTTCACCTAACAAAGTCCATTTGAATGGCGTTCTTATAGCAATCGGCTCATTATCTCCCACTACACGTCTTTCAAGTTGAAAGTGAGCAAATGGATGGTCCGCACCTCTGAGCAACATAACTCCGTTTTACCGAATGTCAGGAAGTGATATTCCGCGTAAATTATGGAAGGTTTCAAAATCTTTATGACGTGTTTCAGTGTGGGGAATTCTGGTGCCTCATAGGAAAACTGACTTCAGATTTAGTTCTTTGCCGTCGGGATTTAATTTGTCACGTACTAAAAGTTCGACCGCTTATGAGCCATGCGAGACCCCAGTTCCCCCGAGGGTGGTCAACATGAGCTTTTTACGACGTCCACAAAAATCCAATTTAGTTTTAAGTTTGGGATGAATGAGAGAGACCTGACTTGAGAGAACTGACTTCAGATTTAGTTCTTTGCCGTCGGGATTTAATTTGTCACGTACTAAAAGTTCGACCGCTTATGAGCCATGCGAGACCCCAGTTCCCCCGAGGGTGGTCAACATGAGCTTTTTACGACGTCCACAAAAATTCAATTTAGTTTTAAGTTTGGGATGAATGAGAGAGACCTGACTTGCCGAATCAAGCGAAGCAACTGTATATTCGGAGCGTCCATCCTCTAACCAAAACGGACAGCAACTGAAATTGAACTCTATTGGTTACCGACACCGCATTGTTTATACCCTGTCGGTTTGTTGGTCTTGGGACACTTTCAAACATGCGAATTCCATGAATAAATTTATGTTTCCCACTGCATTTACCACACTTGACATCACATCTACACATAAATGCACGATGGCCCGGATCAAGACATTTAATTACAGCGAAGTTACAACAAAGTTACGTTTTAATCGGTCGCACCGAAAAACGTCTCACAACTTCTTGAAAAATGGCGAGCATTTCAGAATTGACAACGTGATGCGTCACTATATGACGTATTATTAGATTCCAAGTTTGATAACGTTGAAAATAGAGTCGGAAACCGGCGACGAGCGCTTGTGGGCATTTCGTGGTCAGTTAAATCAGTTCTATTGATCACATTGAAACTAACATCTAGAGAAAAAAAATTGGCGGTTTTCTCAATTCATTCCC
The DNA here is from genome assembly GCF_964204865.1 of Styela clava. Classification (NCBI taxonomy): domain Eukaryota; kingdom Metazoa; phylum Chordata; class Ascidiacea; order Stolidobranchia; family Styelidae; genus Styela; species Styela clava. Next base: position 25,428,672 of record NC_135253.1, on the reverse strand, counting down.
ACAACCATTGCTCAAAGTCAATTAATGCCGCATTAGAGTTTTTGTGAATAAAACCTCAACAAATTTATTCCAACTTGAATTCATTTCCTGAGGAATCCTGCTTGAAACCCTCCTTACATCTCCGACGCTACTGATGTCGGCCAGAAAACACATCTTTTTGAGATTCACCACGCAGTCACGCACGTCTGAGTAAAAATTTAGTAATCTATCGGCCGAAAGAGGCGAAATATGTTTTCCGTTTACAACACGGTCAAGCACCGCCCGTGCGATCAATACCGGATGTCCGTAGCGGCGTTTAATTTCTTTTAAAACCGGCAATGTAATGACTACCGGCGGTACCTAAATCCCTCAACAGGACGCTTCGCCAAACCCGACAAATACGTGGACAATCTCACCATGCGTTGACCATCATCGTCTAACCGTGAATGCACATTTTCATAAAACAATTCAATAAAATTAGGCAAGTTTATAGCACTCCCATTAAACGGACTTATTTGGACCGGCGGCAAATGATGCTTAGCCCACATTTAGAATTTAAACTCAAGATAAGCACGTTTGCTCAGCTAGAGAAATGTTATCATTTACCGTTCTGGATCCTGCTTGATTTGTTTGGAGATTTTCGATCCAGAAGTCTACCGATTGGTCTGGCAATGGCATCTGGGGCGCCATTTGCCAAACTTCTTTATCGTTTAACGTGTTAGTTAAGCGCCACTTTCTAGTAAAAGGCAATTTGGTATTCTCGAAGTATCGTTAATATTCGAGAGAAATTATTCGAGAGAATTTTTCGCGCGTCAAAACAGACGACTCGTAATGTGCCTTCTTCTCTCATTTTACCGAGAATCGGTATCCACGAAAGTTCTTTAACACGCCGGACTGCTCGCAAACAAACGAGGGGAAAATTTTGCTCGTTAACAGTAGTTCGGCATGTTTTTAGCATGAATTCAGGTTAAAATGTATGTGTGTTTATTTGTAACAGTATCTACATAATAATTAAACGGTATAGCTAAGACGGGATACATGTTCAATACCTCACTGGCCTAAGACGCTTCGCCAAACCCGACAAATACGTGGACAATCTCACTATGCGTTGACCATCATCTTCTAACCGTGAATGCACATTTTCATGAAACAATTCAATAACATTAGGCACGTTTATAGCACTCCCTCCAAACGGACTATTTGGACCGGCGGCAAATGGTGCTTAGCCCACATTTCAGAATTTAAACTCAAGATAAGCACGTTTGCTCAGCTAGAGAAATGTTATCATTTACCGTTCTGGATCCTGCTTGATTTGGTTGGAGATTTTCGATCCAGGAGTCTACCGATTGGTCTGGCAATGGCATCTGGGGCGCCATTTGCCAAACTTCTTTATCGTTTAACGTGATAGTTAAGCACCCACTTTCTAGTAAAAGGCAAAAATGGTAATCTCGAAGTATCGTTAATATTCGGTAGAAATTATTTGAGAGAATTTTTTGCGCGTCAAAACAGACGTCTTGTAGAGTGCCTTCTTCTCTCATTTTACCGAGAATCGGTATTCACGAAAGATCTTTAACGCGCCGGAGTGCTCGCAAACTAACGAGGGGAAAATTTTGCTCGTCAACAGTAGTTCGGCATGTTCTTAGCATGAATTCAGGTTAAAATGTATGTGTGTTTATTTGTGACAGTATCTACATAATAATTAAACGGTATAACTAAGACGGGATACATGTTCAATTCCTTACTGGCCTAAGACAAGTATGTGCCACATGCACCCCAACAAATGCTGTGGTGTTTGCATACTTCGTGAAAAATTGGTATCAAATATCCCTAAATGTCTAACTTAGGTAAGAGTGACTGTAGTTTAGTAGCTGTTGACCCACCTATATATGCCATCAAATATGGGATTGCATTCATTCATCTATTTTATTGTCGGTCACAGAAGTAGTTCACAATATGTACGCCAGCATTTATTTCATATCTCCATAAATTGCTGCTATATGACCCAAATTTTAAAACACAGTCTGTAAACAGTGAAACCCCACAGATCGTCGCAAAATGAGCACGGGCGGCTAGCGGCAGTGACTGATACGATTGAGAGATCATACAGTAGCTTTTGTTCTACGACGACCGTGCGTTAGATTTCTAGTGAACTCGCGTGTCCGTGCGTGAAGTTTTTACGAGATGTCTCGTGAATCGCACTTAACGAGATTTCGTAACTGCGTTTTTGAGAGACAAGGATACGTGCTCGTAAACGAGGCCTTTTACGAAGTTTGGCGAATGGGGCCACAGGTTTGCTGGTGAAGGATTTTGGTAATGTCTTGAATGTAAGAAATCGTATATTCACGACGTATATCTGACGCAGTAAATGTCTCTGATTCGAAGCGGGCACTTTTTCTTCGAGTTGATTGTAACACGTCGGTTTCGTCAAAGTTATTGAACCTGTGGCTCATAAAGAGACCCTTTAAAAAAGATGGATGGTGTCTCCCGGCGATCGTCGCGTTCTCGAACTCTGGATTCTCGAAGTTGATCAGTCGCCGCCCCCATTTCACTACCGGGCTGTTTGGCGCTCGCTGGCTGGATATTTCTTGTATTATCACTGCCCTCTTCCATTCTTTCACTTGAAATCCGAGAGTTCCCTTTGTCAGGCGCCACGCACGCTATTTTCAGGTTCACGGTCAATGTAACTACCAATTTCATTGTTCATACCTTCAACTCCAGATATCACTTTCTGAACGCATTCTTCGAAAGCAGCTTTCGGCTCTGCGTTACCAATTTGAGGTAATTTGTTCGATATAATTTCATTATAGGCGGCCAGTTTGAAATGTAACTCTGTTTTTAGGCATGCCGGCGGCGATCTTCGAGCCTTCTCGTTTATCAAATCCCGACTATTGGTCAACAATGATTTAAACTCAGTATCTGTGTTCATACGCTTTTGTCTGAGCGTAGTTAAGGATGGCAAGCCCTCAAACGTTTCGTCAGCTGCAGAGTTGCCTTCTTCTGTAAATGTCGACCAAGAAGCCACTGTTGCTTCAGATTCTTTAGTATTTGGCTTCTTCAACAAATGCGTCATATTTAACTTTGTCAGACACACAGATGTTCCATGTCATACGCCATTATTGTAAAACGGTTGGCTGTAAATAAAATGAAATATTCAATAAACAATCACAAGATGAGGGAGGAAAGTAATGCATAAACAGTAGGTTGATAGAAAATAAAACTTACATATGATAACGCTCCAAAAGCCTGAATCGACAAGAAATGGACAGGAAACGTGAACGATAACGTTATTGGAATAAAAATAGCAACGCCACGCGTGACACGTCAGGTGCAGTAAAGCCCACGAAATTCGAGTCAAAACAGAAAAGAAATTATCGATAAAAATTAGCCAGGCGGAACACAATGAAGAACAGAGTACAAAATATAATCAACTGAAAAAAACTTCTATTGACACCTATTGCTTTTTTATTTTACGTGTTAAATAACATATTTTGTTCGACTTTATTGTATTTATCACGTTTCGTTAGCCTTTCTAAAGGGTGCCGCCTCTCGTTAACCAGTTTTAATTTTCGGCGTCTCCTTTCACCCTGAAATGGGATATTTTTTATATTTTCTTCAAGATTGTTTATGTAGAATTCCTATTTTTCAGCATGGTGAAAAAATAAATTACTGATCACTGACTGAAATCTGGGCCAAATGCAGAAATTATAATAAACAGGATATAAATTACTGAATTATCGGTTAGGCATTTAACAGCTCACATAGCTATGAAGTAATAAATATCAATTCCCGTTTCTGAATTTCCCTCTCATTATGCTAATCTACTTACCAAGATCAGGCCACAGTGTTGATAGTTCCTATATGAATCCTATTAATGGCCACATACTGTGACTAGAGTCACTACTCCCACTAGTATGACATACTGTGGCTAGAGTCACTACTCCCACTAGTATGACATACTGTGACTAGAGTCACTACTCCCACTAGTAGGACATACGGTGACTGGAATCACTACTCCCACTAGTATGACATACTGTGACTAGAGTAACTACTCCCACTAGTATGCTACTCCCACTAGTATGACACACTGTGACTAGAGTAACTACTCCCACTAGTATGACATACTGTGACTGAAGTCACTACTCCCCCTAGTATGACATACTGTGAGTAAAATCACTACTTCCACTAGTATGACATACTATGACTAGAGTAAATACTCCCACTAGTATGACACACTGTGACTAGAGTCACTACTCCCACTAGTATGACATACTGTGACTAGAGTCACTACTCCCACTAGTATGACATACTGTGACTAGAGTCACTACTCCCACTAGTATGACATACTGTGACTAGAGTCACTACTCCCACTAGTATGACATACTGTGACTAGAGTCACTATTCCCATAAGTATGACACACTGTGACTAGAGTCACTACTCCCCCTAGTATGACATACTGTGACTAGAGTCACTACTCTCACTAGTATGACATACTGTGACTAGAGTCACTACTCCCACTAGTATAACATACTGTGACTAGAGTCACTACTCCCACTAGTATTACATACTGTGACTAGAGTCACTTCTCCCACTAGTATGATTGAAGATATTCCGAGTAAGGTTTACAACACCTAAAGAAAGCAATCTAAAAAAAATAAAATACAAATTGAACTTTTCTTTAAAGAAAGGTTAAGGACTCCTTGACTCTCAACTAAAAAGCTACTGATAGAGAAATTGCAAATGGGGCTGGAGCTACAAGCAAAAAATAAGTTTATAATCAAGTTAGCAATAACGCATCGTGTTAGCAAATTTAAAACAAGCTTATTTCAATTGACTATATTTAAAAATCAGATACTTTTCTCGTTTTTTTCCAGTTCACGAAATTATTAACGTTAAACATTTGTATTAAAATACATTCAATATTTGCTTGTGGTGTAGACATTAACAGTTTTCAGAAAGATTTTACATAAATTACAATTACTAATTTAACTTACATTCAAAAAAAAATACCTATTTTAGTCAAATACAATTAGATGGTATTAATCGCAATTCATACATAGAAACCAACCAGCGGTTACGTTAACCACCCTGCGGAGGCGAGAAGTCCAGCAATCCTCTCGCACGTAATCATCCTCGCATGGGATTTGAACCTGCGAACCCACGTATATGGTAATCAGAGGTAGTAAGGTGGCGATCGTGTTCCTAACACGTAGCACGATGAGCCAGGTTAAACGATAATTTTAGATACAAATACTACGGTAGTCGCTAGGCTAGTCCCCGTACTCGTAATATAACTAAAATAGGGAAAATTAGTAGATGTGTTTACATTTATACTGCCCAGTTGTGTGTGGCCCCAACCCACTGCTAAAAAAACGTATTATTAACTTGAACTTATTATTATCATAACATCCAGAAGCTCAAACATTTTTTTATTTTTGTTTTCTCCATAAATAGTAGATTAATTGAAAACCCTAAAACAAAATATCCGCAGGGTGGATTTGGGATATATAATTAAATAATCTAATGTATAATTAAAATAGTTCTGACCGGGAAACTACGGTGAGATTATTGAAAACGGCTACGATTAAAACCGTTGTAAACCAAAAGATTGATCAATAGTCTGCGGCATAGAAACAAGGTGTTTAAAACCCATTATTTGAGAGGTAATAATATCCAGTGATTTTACTTCAAAAGTTATCTGAACACGTTAACTTGAGCCATAGACAAAGCTAAGCAGATTTATTACCAAAATTTTATTATTACCATTCTTAACAAAATTGTTCAATTGCTCACTTTTTTTGTAATTTTTCCTTGATCTTTTAATTAAAGTTGCTGGAGTAATCCCGCTCGTTGAATCAGGTAATAAAAAACTTGTTTCAAATTAAAGGCCAATTTCAATCCTCTTTCAATCCTCAATTAATAAGATATTTGAAAGTCTAATCCATATTAGGATTACTAATATTTTCGAAAAACATGATGTAATAAACAGACATCAATTTGGTTTTCAAATTAATCTTTCCACTTCCCATGCAATTTTAGATACCATCGCTTATATCTATGACAAACTAGTAAGGAAAGAATATGTGAGTGCAATTTTTGTCAATCTGAAGGAAGCTTTTGACACTGTCAATCATGATATCCTAACTTATATATTGTGTCAATATGGCATCTAGGGTTAAGCTCCTCTCTAGTCACTTGAGCGATAGAACTCAATAGTTTAAAGTAGGTAAATACGGCCTAAAGTCCAAAACTATGTTTATTTCGCCACACAAACATAAAACTCGATTAAATTTTTCGATTCGAATTGGCAACACTATATTAGAAAATGTCAATCATACAAATATCTGGGCATTTATTTAGATAGTCAAATGAAATGGGATACGCAATAACAAACTTGGCTGCTAAGCTATCTAAGTCAGTTGGAATACTGTACAAACTTCGGCATTTTATACCGTTGTCAACTTTACGCATGGTTTACCACACATTTTTCCAGACCCACATTCAATATGGCATTATTGCATGGAGCACAGCCGATAAAACTCTGTTACATTGAATCGAGATCATGCAGGACAGAGCCATCCGGGCTGTTTCTGGTAGCGGACGTCACGAACAACTTAACCCAAACTTTAAACTTCAAATTATTGCTGCACTGTTAATCATTTTATGTTACTATATATAAGTATTATTGTGTGGAGTAATAAAAGAGTACTTTTTTTTAATCCGTATTCAACCTACCGCAGTCATAAACTGCAGCTTCAGCTTGCTATTGACAACGAGTCGCATTCTTTTTCTGCTTATTCATATAATAAGTAATTTTTTGCCATGGTTCATGAACGCACAGTTAAACCCATGAGGGCCCTATTATTGATTGCACTGAATCTCTGGTATTTAAAAAGTTATTTCTTATGTGTATATTTCAATTTTTTTCAATTCCAATAAGAAAAAATTAAATATCTGAATCTTTTGAGGAATCGCTAGTGACTTTTCACAAAAGCGAGTCTATTTAACTCCTGGGTGAGTCTACGTAACTTTGCTCAGAGATGAGATTTCTTTACTTCGAATTGAATAGCGGTGGCTTTGCTCAGAGATGCGTCTCTTTCAATTCTGAGTTAGTGACCGTAACTTTGCTGAGTGATGATGACGCATAATACAGCAATATAATCCTCCACTCTACTTCTGAGCAAGTGCGCGTGGCGTTTCTCAGAGATGAGTTTTCACTAATTTTGAGTGTGTCTACGTAACATTGCTCTAAACAACATTGTATTAAACTATGTAAGTACCAGGCCGCATTTCAAACTTTTAGTAAACTTGCCATGGAACTAACTGACTGACCTGCGTCCACATTCCTTTCTTTCCCTCAATTTCATTCCTGAGCGCTTCATACATTTTAACAGTTGTACCGGATTCTAATTGTCTGAAAACTTCTTGCCTGAGAATGGGCAATAGTTTTGAGTGTAGACTATAAATCATTAACTGATCCATACATAAGGCGCACAATCGATTATTAAAAATTATTTAAATCGCGCTTCATGACTATAAATTACGGTAATCTTTCAACTTCTATTTTATTTTACACCTGTAGTAGAAAGGTTAGAAACTTGCTTTGAGCAAACGTTTATTTAAAATAATAAAAAGGTATGCTTAAAATAGCCTACATCAGTTTGACGAAACAAAAATAACAGAAGCACATTCCCAACAGTTCGTACCAACGGCTGACAGAATTAATGAAATATATTCATTTCAAGTAACCTTGTCATCTCGCGCCTCATTAAGATCTTTAAGTGTGTTTGAGTGGGTCTAGTTGGTCAAGTCTGATACTTCATTCAAGCAATCTTATTTTACATCAATTCTGTAATACGAATTTTTTTTTCTCTAGAGAAAACTATGAGCAATCATATGCATTGCGAGACGATAAAGGCAAAATGTTTTAATCGTAAAATGTTTCAATAAAACGATTTCAGATTAGAAATAATTGTAATTGGGTTATTATTCAAATATTATCTCAGATGCTTCAAATTCAAAACAGTTAAATTTTTTGGCAACGATAAGTTTGTTTGCATAGATTCAAGCGGGGTTCCGCGTCACACTAGGGTACCGTTTTCCAATCTTTGGGTCGCGGCCCTAAACTAGCTTGCTCATTTTTTCAACAAAAACCTAACAATTATTGATTTTACTTGCAAATAAATTGTATTGTTTAATTTATATTTTGTATCGAAGTGTTGCCCAGTAGTTATTGGACATTTGGAAAGTATCAATGCATAAAAATTTGGCAGCATCCATTTTAATTAAATGAAGCCACGTCACGATTTCAAACATTCACTAATGGCAAATAACTGCGGCTGTCTCATTTTGAAGGGATGTCTGATAAAATTATTAATCCTCTATAATATTAGTTTTGTTTAAGTCATTGTCAAAGACACAACATTCGATGATATTTTAGGGTTGGAAGGTTTTTATTAATTAATTCCAACAAAATTTGGGTATATTAAAAATGTTTGGAACCCTCTGGTTCCGACAGTACAACTCAGAGGTTCCACGAGTTCCCAATCAAATCCGAGAGTCTATATTAATATATGTATACTGTTTTAATACAATCGAATATCTATCAGGTTTGCCCCTATTGTTAAGCATGCCACACTTTAAAGGTCATTTTGTTTTGTCATTATTATATTTGCATTAATATATTTGTTTATAGCATATAAAATTCTGAAAATAAAGACAACTAAACTATTTTACTATTGCTCCACAAAAAGGGTTGAAATCACTGACATTGACATCTAAGACATTGACTAAATAATATTGTTTTTTACCAGTTTAACACGTTTTAATATGATAAAAATAGGATTATTTTGAAGCGTCGGCTAAAGCTTACAGTCGTTGTGTATGTATCACTAAAGAAATTTATTTTACCACACACCCTCAATGAGTGGTAAATTTTCCTCGTCATGAAATTTATTAACATTAAAAATTATGTCAAATATCGCAACGTCAATATAGCAGCCCCGTGAAGGCTCAAATGACAATTTATCAATGACCCAAATTGACTCAAGTTACCTAAATGAAATAACTCGGACTAACCACCGAGGAGAATCAACACAGTGATTACTGATAGAAGAGTTGCAAGTTTGCCCAATATAAGCTTTCAAAACTTCAACTGTGAATGGAAAAGGTATTCATAGATAATCTTAACGTTTGCTCAAAGCAAGATCTCGAAAGTGAGGCCAATGGATCAAATTGAACAGGAATAGTTTCAGTGCCCATTTCTAGTATGCGCTGTAACTTCCAGCCTTAAAGTAACAAGAGAGCTATGCTCAAATATATGGACACGTAGAGTCACATAATTTTGATGACGTCATAGCGAAAAAAAAGTAATAGCCTTCTGGAGAAAATTTTTATCTTTAACCACTAAAAATTTCAAAGCAATTGGTCCAGTATTCGAAGAGAAAAGCGACTTTTTAAAAACGTGTCAAGCGGTACTGAGTTAGCAGTCAGGCAGCATCTTACCTGTACACTGTAGGCCATATACGGTAATTGATCACAGAACAGTTGTTCCCTTGCAAATTTTATGTTGTTTACACTTTAGGACAGATAATTGATCACAGAACAATTCTTCCCTTTCAAATTTTATGTTGTTTCCAGTAGACTCTCATCAAAATAAACAAATATAGTAGGCTACAAGTGCTACAACGCTTGCATTACTGCACTGGTATGACCGCGAAAAAATAAGTTACGGTAATTTCATTGTGGTAAGACACCGGTACCGGCACCAGTACCAGTATCGTACTTACGTACTGAGCTACCAGTACCGGTTAGCAGTCAGCCAGCATCTTACCTGTACACTGTAGGCCATATACGGTAATTGATCACAGAACAGTTGTTCCCTTGCAAATTTTATGTTGTTTACACTTTAGGACAGATAATTGATCACAGAACAATTCTTCCCTTTCAAATTTTATGTTGTTTCCAGTAGACTCTCATCAAAATAAACAAATATAGTAGGCTACAAGTGCTACAACGCTTGCATTACTGCACTGGTAGGACCGTGAAAGAATAAGTTACGGTAATTTCATTGTGGTAAGACACCGGTACCGGCACCAGTACCAGTATCGTACTTACGTACTGAGCTACCAGTACCGGTACCGAACCTGTAGGTCTGATATTCCGTTCCGCATACGATAGGCTATAAAACTTGCATTGCAGCATTAGTAATACCGCGGAAGGAATAAGTCAATTTCACTGCGTTACGGTACCGGTACCTACAGTAGCTGTAGTACTGAGCAAGACAATCGATCGCGAAACCGCTTGAAATAAGTGTAAAACAGTGTTCCCATGAGTAAAAATAAATACCGCGAAATTTTGTATGAAATATCATATTTCATAGGATTCATATAAAATTTAAGAATAAACAAAAGTAATAGCCTTCTAGCGAAAAAATTAATCTTTAACCACTGAAAATTTCAAAGCAATTGGTCCAGTATTCGAAGAGAAAAGCGACTTTTTAAAAACGTGTCAAAGAACAAGAACAAGAACAAGAACAACAACATAATATTGAAACGATCGTTATGTCCACTACGTGTCCAATAAACAAAACTTGAATAGAAAACAACCTCAAATACTAAGCTGATTATCTATAAACAGGATTTAAAAATCAAAACAGTCATGAGTAATGGGACTAATGAATGTGCTGTCTGTGTCTCTATCCAATACTGTAACGGTCTAAAATCTAGCATTTAGATACAATATTCAGAATCACTATCACAGAATATCATAGAATAATTCAAAATATGTATGAATCCGGGAGGGGCCAAAAAATAATCTAAATCGGTGTACATATTGCAACCAGTCAATGGTACTGAAATGATAATCCATAAATAGAATTTGACCTATTTTTCGTTTTTTAAAAAATTGATTAGTTTGGTAGAAATTTAGGTCATTTTTTCATATATCGTAACATACAATGACAACCGGTAATCTTTATCGAATTTTGGTAGATTATTCAGATTCACTACGATTGAACACGGCATTAGTCATTTGGTGATTCATGTTACCTTTGATTTGTAAAAAATATTATTGGAACTATCAATCATATATGTTACGGAAAACTTCGAAATTCTTTAAAAAGTAAATTGTCATGCATGATGTAATGCTGAAGTAAACTGCGACGATTTTGGACTCTCAAATGCCAGTACACAACAAAAAAATTGAAGCACTCTTTGTGAACAACCAATTGTATTTGAATATTCACCACTAAGCAAACAAGAAGTCCAATCGTTAGTGGAGATTCGAAAGTTTCTTATTTCATGTTAAGTAATGTGGATTAACATCTTGATGCCTGCGGCATACTTTTATGCAATATTCCAGTGCCTAGTTAGCAAATATTATTATCTTTTACTTGACCCAGTGCCCTGTAGCATTATTACTTGATTGTAAGGTACATCGCGCTTCTAAGTGAACTTGTCGATGACATGTTTTGGAGAAGTCGTACTTAACAAATAGTTCATATTACTGTTAAACCCTTTCAATCTCTCTCAACAAGGATTTGGAAAAGCATCGACATAGATTATAATTAAAGGATCATTTATATTTTCCTCCTGACCAAATCAACCCGATTCATTACAGTTTTTTTTAATCTCAAGTGGTTTTTTATTCTAATATTTTATTCTATATTTTACGCTATGGATCTGAAACAAATAACTGGCTGATTAATCCAATATCATTCATGGTCTGATTATTAGGCCGCGATACGTCATATGATTAAACGGTTTTATGGGCTTTCTTCTCCCTGGCATAAAAATATATAAATAATATTGCTCAAAATTTTGTCTTATTTAGTCAATTTAGATAGAACTGTTTTTAATTCTCAATTCTCCAATTAAGCTAATATTTCAGTTTTCTGGGAACTAAATTTAGTCTCTATCGTTTCAAAAATACATCGATAACGTTTTGAAAGACAATTTATTCACAAAAATTAGCAAATAATATTTCCTCACTGAGAGTTCAAATCATTTTCGGTGAATTTCATTTGTTAAGTTCAGTTCGTTAAAAATAATGTGTTCTGTCAAAATATTTTGACAAAAAATGATAAGATTTAAAAACGAATCTAACAATAAAATGTTTGAACAAAGGTAATAAAAAATTTAGAAATATCACTAATTAACACACATAAAAAATGAAATTTACTTTTTCTATGTATTGGTAGCACGACAGGGGAGGTCATACAAAATATAAATCTTGCCTATTTTAAAGATAGGGCATTGCTGTATTTAATTTCAATTTTGATAAAGTTTTAGCATTTTCCTATATTTCGTTCAGGTCACACTGAAATTTCAAATACTATTAAATAACCAAAAATAATTGTTTTTTGTAAAATATCCTATTTGATGTTGTGATTCAGAACAATTCTAACATATAAAATATCAGAGCAAATATAATAAATTGTAATTCCCACACAAGAAAAATAATGTAAACAAAGGTGTAAGTAAAAACAATTATTGATTGAAAAGGTGAGACAATGCTGTAGTTGATTTTAATTTTGAATATCTTATAACAAACCTAAATTTCTTATCTTTCAGTAGGGCAAAGCAAACATTATTTAAATAAAAATTAAAAAAGTATGTCAGATTTAAAAATATATAAGAAACTTAAAACTCAGACACAAAATCTTCTAAATGTGGTTAGTTTATCTGAGAGAAATATATCTATCGAAATATGTGGAACTAGAAAGGGAAATTAAGACGATATAAAGTATAAATCACATCAACATAAACTATTGGACTTATTGGAAATCAATGTGGAAAATATTTTAGTCAGAAACAATTAACAATAATTACTTAAAGTGCATTAATCGAGAGACGACCTTCTGAAAAGGCATTCGACGGTATAAAAGTGAAAATAGCAAAAACAGAAAAAAATTCTGCAGAATAATAAAGAAAATTAATAAAAATCATTCCGGCCAATTATGTTTATATCAAAACTATTTTGTACTTTTGTTCCATGGTTATTTTGATATTGAGTTTTCTCAATGAATCTAATTTGCATAAAACGATTCTTCGTAAGATGAAAAACTTGAAAAAATACAGGTCTGTGGAATAGGAATTGAGCAAGTTTCCACAAATACCGGAGTCTGAATTTGTGGAAATTGTAGATTTTCAATGTTCTCAAAACAAATCAAAACTTTTTTGAAAATTCAAAAAACATTAACTTTACCAAGAAGAAAGTTTGCATTTATCAAAGGTTTCATCAACAAAATGATTGTGAAGTCGATTCGATTGCGAATTTTCTCCGATTCATAGCCTTGACAAAATAAAGTCAAATATCTTAAGACGATGTCTTTTTATAATTTTCGAAACTTTATTTTTGAATATTTAGATGTTAGAGATACGATGCCATTATTTAAAAAATATCAAACATTTTTGTAATTTATTGAAATTTCTTGAACATGAAAAATATATTTGAATAAACCGAATCGCCAATATTTCAAGATTATTTACATTCACTCAGAAACAGATTGGGTTATAATAATAAATTCGAACATTTCTTAAACACATCTAAGAAATAAAAAATACTTTGTTTTGTGGAAATCTAACAATGAATGCAGTTTTATTGAAATTCTTACCCAAGGAAAGCCCGACAGGCAGAAAATTAAAATATGTGAGCATTAAATCGCATCCGTTCAACATACATGCCTCAGGTTTGAATTTAGTGGAATCGATTGTGTGGAGCAAATAAGAGAACATGGTCACCGACTCATCAGCTCGTCACTTTTTAATATAATTTCAAATCTCATTCCGAATGTCATGCGAACAATCTTTCAACAGGCCCATTTGTGATCTATGTATCTCAGGCCGATTATGACCAATGTATCTCGGTTTGAGTCCTGCTCGGTCTCGAATCCAAAACATGAGTATTCTTGGATTTCCAAGTATAAGTGACAGACTGTGCAGCTACCTTATTCAGAGTGAAAATTTGATACACACCAGTTTTTTACTATATCATTGGGATATTTTGAATATAAACACTCAAGAAATAAAAGTATCGGTAAATTAACCGTCCCTAACTTAAGTTTTATTTGAGCTACTATGGTGAGTAACAATCCTCTTACACTCAATTAATTCTACTGAATGTAGCAACGTTTTGATTAAACATCACGTCAATCCGTGTTTGAAAGGTATACGGTAATACAACGGCACAAATATTCTTAAGCCATATTAAATCCTCAATAAATAGGACGTAAGCAGCCATGGAGTGAAAGCAAAGCGAGCAAAACCAGGCCGAGACAAAAGCATGAGGACAAAAAGTTTGAAAAGTGAGTGAACGGCACAGTCATATCGGCATAGGCATCGAAACTGAGGAAAAGTGAATATCGTCAAAGTAGATCGAGAGTCTTTTTAGATCAAAGTTCGGAGAAACTTTCTTTAAATTGTAAATGAATAATTAAAAATCAATTTACTCTGACATTTTAGGCCACATCCCTCTGATTTAATAAGATGTTCCACGGACTCTTTCATCTCGGTCGTTATGGACTTAATTGATTTTCTTACACTCAATTACTTTTACAGTTTTTGTTTATCAATCATTCAATAAACAGATTTATAATTAATTTTCACAGATGGCTGCGTCAAATCTAAAGGAAGGAGAAACATTCATCAAAATCTCTTGCTGATTGTCCTTCAAGACTCGATCGACACGAACAATAACAGTTGTGAATGTTGCAATTGAAGACGGATAAGCAGGAAGCCAAAACCCTGTTGGCAGAGACATGACGTGGCCCGTTGTTGAATAAAGCTGACCTTTCTGTTGTAATAAATAATATATTTTGAAAAATATGATGAATGACAGTTTGAAAATATAGTTGAGTAAAGTTGAAGCCTTGTCATATGATCTGACAAAGCAAAACATTTATTTGGTCTCCGGTTAAAAATGAATGAAGCGTGACACCAATACTTATTCTGTTCAGTCACACTCACGTGATTACCGTGTGTGGATGAAAATTGAATGGGCGCATAAATCAAATTAGTTTGGATTTGCCATCTCGGATTTAGTTCCAGAGATGTAAAGTTGAAGCGTTCGAATGGTGTTGGAGTCAAATTACTGAATTGTCCGGAAACATTACATGAAGACGAAAATTTGTGGTTAAATTTATTGATAAAAACTGAAAAACGCTGGCAAACGAATTATTTAAATCGAGTAGGAAAGTCGAATTTGATATCAGCCTGGAATAGTTAGTGTTATAAATTGCTCGATTTGAACTTTTCTTCTATGCTAAATCTATACGGGTTTAATCTCAAGATAAAATGTAATGATAATGCAGTAACAATATCGACCAAATTTTATAATGAACTCATGTATGGCCGCATATTCAACAAGAATCAAGCCCGATCTACCAAATGTATGTTTCAGGAATCATTGGTCGTAAATATTCTCGAACCAGGTTGTAGTGTGTGACGTCATAATGTTAGCTAGTTTGTTTTTGCAAAGTGATTTAGCGACGTTTAATGTGATGTTCCTCACGTCATAAACGATAGCTCGAATACAACTGGAATTATAGACAACTCCGCATTCTGAACGAAAAATGACAGTCAAAAGAGTTTGAAGTCAGATATTTATGAAACAATTATCAGGGAGAATATTCATCTCTACGTTTCAATAAATAACTTTTTTTTCATTTAATTCAGTATAATTGTCTTTTGTAGTTTTTTACAATAATATGATTGTGAGCCCTTCAGACATTTTGAACATATGTAATCTGATTTGCCTCAAGGAGGGTCACGCGAACTCACTCAGAAAAAAATGAAACATATCTGAATTACGGGCAAATTATGGGCAAACACTGAGCTTTTAAAGCTAAAGAAATATAACAGTGAGATATGCGCTGGATAATACAGAAGTTAATTATGATCATGAAAAAGTTATAACGAATTTAATTTCAGATAAGTAAAACTTTTTGTCTAATCTAAACGACGCGAGTTCATAGACACAGACAAACAAAATTAATAGGATATAATCAGACTATGGACGCGATCTTAAAGTATTTTTGCTCTATCTTATTTCAAGGCGCCTTGCGGAGATTAAGAAAGCCATTTTATAATCGGTCAATACATTCAGTATTTTTGCGATTTGTTTTTACATCCTACTCCAAACAAGGCGCTAGATAAGACAATTACTGATACATAAGCATCTACTACCAACCTGTACTCTGTTTGAATTATGTAGTTTGTGGGCGCACATTAGAAAGAAAGACTTCATTAGTTGACCACGGTGATGTATCAGGGACGGTCGAAGTGCGGACCGAAGTAGTTTTCTTGTCTTTGTATTCTGGGTGAAAAAAGTTCATACATTATAGAAAAGTTTATAGTTTTGGATACTTACAGTTAAATATGAGGTACTGGATGGCAATATGGATATATTTCAAAAATTTCATTTTGCAGCATCTTCGCATAATCACCTTTTTACCTAATACTATGAATGAAGAGGACTTTTTCATTATCTATTCCAGTACATGCGATACCAAACAAATTTACATACCCTGGAGTGTGATTGTTTCCTTGACACCTACAACAAAGGGCGGCACTGAGTTCGTCTCTGATTCATCCATTGTCTTTTTTAATTGATAGAGCTTACTTTCCATTCCGTCTAATTTTTGCGCTAAAGCTGCGAAACATAAATATAAACAGAATTTTAATTCAGCCAACAGTTTCACTATCCGGGATCAGTGATTTTTTCATTAGGATATGTACCCCCCTATCTCTCTGGTTAAAAATAATTTGAGATGGGTATTACTAAACTAATTGCCAGGATTGGATGGTTGAAAATGTCGCAATGAAAATATAAAATAATTGATTTTTTTTAATAAAACTATTGTTTGGGTAAGCGTGTTTGCTATCAGCCGTTTGAAAAGTATGAACAAATATCAAACGTATTTCGAAGGAAATTAAATTATGGACACGAACCTTCCAAAGCCTTCTCCTCTTCTTTTGTGCACTGTCCTTCCTGAAATAAAACAAGAGAAAAATGTTTAAATATATGAACATAAAGGCTTTAGCATAACAAGTGTTCCATACGCCATAATAAAGTGTTTCCATGGATTAAAGTAAAAACTTAAAATCTGGGAAGAGGTACCGATAAAAATAGGTTTCAAACCTCCAGTATTTATAGTTGGAAGAATTCGCTAGAACGTTTTATTTTCCTATTTTTCTTTTACGGTTTTAAACAAAATTATTCACTTTTATTTCTACAAATAATGCCACCAATATGAAACTACTACCAAAGCTCTCACCGTAACGTTCTTCCAGGTAGGCTTTCCGTCGCAAAGCATAGGCATCCAACATTCCTCACCTGTTGAACAAAAATTTGAATTATAAATCGACCAATTTATTTATTTTAAAATGATTTATAACAGATAAACAAAAATTATGTTGCTGAACTTTTTTCATAACGAGACTAATTCAGTACCTATTTCCTTATGGGGCACATTCGCTCATTCCATATTTAATTTCATTCTGCTGCCCGCGTCATGCGAACGCACTATTTTCCTCGATGATGATTGGTCGAAGTAAATTCGAATTATTACGCCCGCCATTGAGGAACCTAACAATGTTTAGCGGTCTTGCGGGCACGCCTTTCTACCCGATCAAGACTGTGTGCGAGCACCCGATGAGCACCCGACCCGATTTCTCACAATTGAAACTTTGAACTCATGTTTAAAATATGGCCTTGTACATTGTTTCAGAAGTGAAAAAAGCGAGCAGACACTGATACGTAACTAGCTGCTATATTTTGGATGGGCAGCCATCTTGTTGAATCGGCCTATTCAGTTTATAACACCCTGGGTGAGGTGGTGTGTATGAAAATAAAACGAGATTTTCACTACGCAACGACCAAATTTCCGAGTCCCACACTTTACCAATGGCCCACCACGCCCGCTATTCTATGAGCAATTTTTTACTTCTGGGCGTTTAAGTGTATATAACGATATCTGAAATTTAAGTTTAAAAACCAAAACGTATCAAATGAGAAAATTTACTTCTGAGCGTTTAAGTGTATATAACGATATCTGAAATTTAAGTTTAAAAACCAAAACGTATCAAATGAGAAAATTCTTCCATCAGAAAATTTAAAACCGAATCTTTTTACCATGAAAGAGGTGTTATTTAGTGCGATCCACGGTCAGGGCGGAATTTGGATGATAACAGGCCCTATTGGCTGCACCGTTTGTAAGGCTCTTACTAAATCATGACGTCAAAAAAACATTATGGCGTCATATATGATTTGCGTGACATTTTCAGCTACTGGCAAAATACGTGGCTTATCGCCTAAGTAGATTAGGAAATTCCGACCATAACATAACGCCATGGCAACAGATTACAGTTTTTCAAATTTATTATTTCACCGTTTTTAATTTTCAGTTTAAAATAGCGTCATGTACACTGATTCAGAAGTGAAAAAAGGCCGATAGGCCTAGCTGATATTTTAGATGGGCAGCAACCTTGTTGATTCGGCATTCTTATTCAGTTTACAACACCCTGGGTGAGGTGGTGTGTATGAAAATAAAGCGAGATTTTCATCCTGCGATGCCAAAAATCGTTTTACAATGATGAAAAGGCTATTTAGTACGATCTAATGCCATGGCGCAATTTAGACGATAAGACGCCATAGTCGGCGTTGATCGTGAAGCTCCCCTCAAACAATAACGTCATAAAAATATATTATGAATGGCAAAATACATCGCTATTCGCCCAAATAGACTGGATAGTATTTCAAGAAACTCTGGCAGTAACAAAACGCCATGGCACAAGAGTATGGTTTTTTGAATTCATACAAATTCAATATTCTACTGTTCTTAATTGTCAAAATGGTAAATACTTGGGACGAGAATTTATTTGATAATATCAACTTCATAAAATTTTAAACCTGACAAACTTCTACAATTTAAAAACGACTTAAAAACGATCTAATAGTTCAAAATCGAATGCGCCGAGACTTCGAGCGACTTTACCTGGTAAATCCAGCCCTGATTACGGTACAGTGACGCATAAAGATAACAAAAATAAACGAGGTATTCGAAGAAAAAACTATCAGATAAAACATCATTATTTTTCATATTCAAATGTCGGTTTAACCTTCATCGAGAGACGAGGTTCGTCATATTATTACACCGTCATACCGGCTTCCCCTACGCCGGAATAAATAAATATCCCCCGAGAAAACAGATTTGAAATTTGTCAAAAGAACTGTTTCAATTCACAGTTACGCCGTGTCGCCCATATTAGCTAAAGCGCTGATTTACGAATAGATTTGTTGAATTCTATTTTCATCGCGTTTTTGCACAATTTTTTTGGCGTGGTTCGGAAAAAATATTAGAATTAATAAAATAATGCCACCCATACACTGTTACACTGAGGACGGATGTTGTTGGATTTCTGGATTCTATACTTATGAAAGTATAAAGCGTTCATGCCGTTTAAATATCAATGGCCTGAATTTTGAAGTCTTTATATAATTTTCCGTAAAAAACACTAGTTTTCATATTTGAAAATCGATGTTTTTTTTTTATATTAAGTTTACTTTTAGCTTAAGTGATATTAGCAAATAATAAGAGCCGTGTAAAAAAAAAAACAGCGCTAAATCTATGTAATTATGCCCCAAAATTTTTTATTTTAGCACAATTATTGAATGTGCAACTTTATTTAGAGTAGCTCAGTTATCCTGCCTGGTTTACTGAAGCAAACGTTTTACGTAAAATAGGAATTACCTCACAAGCTGAGTATCAAATATTCGAAGAATTCTATAGTGCGCCCCCAAAAAACAAAACTCAGGCAAACAAGCAAATCTAACAAATCAGGCACGTTTATACTGACCTTTAATCAATTAACAAGCCTCGATCAACAGTATTAGTCCAATGAAACTGTGTATGATCCGAATCTTCATTTCGAATTCAAAAAAGAATTTCGTAAACTTTGCTTTAATTAATGAGAGTAAATTCCCGAACAACGAAGGTTTGAATGATGCTTCATCTATTCGCATCGGATTATATCGTGTGTACGCTCTCTAACTACCTTTGAGCAAAAAAGAGAAATTGTTTTCTCTCTTTTAAATTTTTGGACAGCTCCAGCCCGCATTTAATGACGCTGCGCCATATAATGTGTGTCAGGCAGTGCTTTATGCTTTATTGCCTACAGTCAAAACCAGTACCAATACCGAATGCCTCTTATAACCTCGGTTCACCTTATCTATTATCAAAACCTAAATCGAAGCAATTTATTGACGGTGCACCTTATGGTTCGTAAAATACGGTAATTTTGGGATGCCACATATCAATGTAGAGTAGCATCAATGTAGATGTCGCATGGCCTTATTCGGCGTTACGTGCGTTGATTTCGTAGATGGGCTATCAATATCAGTCGCATGTGTTCGTTCAAATGATCACAACATTCTATGGTCGTATGTTAGTGGGCGTTGAACTTATATTTGTGCCACAGTTGTACTAAGACAAAAATAAATTAGATTGGCTTCCAAATGAATGTGTAGAGATTTGGTCCAAATCTGGCACTAGATAACATTTATCAATTATGACGGTGTAGGTAGAGTATAGTATATGGTGCTGTGAACCTGACATAATTATCAAAACATCCTGTGCAATTTCAGCTATCGTGGAACTAAATTTCCGTTGTATTGTTCATGTCTGACACCATGATTTCAAAGTATCGAATTTCCAAAACACATCTATGCTTATAGGAGATTAATACCGTCTAAAAAAGTTGCGGAAGCTCACGTCAAACATTTACTTCCGGTTGAATCACGGCAACGTAAATTTACCACTTAATATATCAGTAAGATATTCTGATATTAGTTTTAATCAAAGCCTTTGTTATATTTCCAAAAACTATTCACACGTAGAAATGCATCGAAAATACCGCCTTGGTGAACATAAAACACGTTGGGTTTTGCTCCTTTGAAAATCTGCAAGGTTCACGCTATATCACATCTGCAAGGTTCAATGACAGTAAAATGACTCAAAACCTCCTACTAAGTTTTGAAAACACTAATTTTACCGTCTATTGACTAGGTTTTTATATAGGGCACTTATTCATTCTGTTCGTTCTGAACTAGGCTTTGTATGAGAAGCCTTTGATATCTAACGACATGTAAAATGCTACTTTTATTCGGAAATACCGAAATTTTTGTATATAATTTGATGATTAATATGAATCCAAGATGTGAAACAAGGCTTCAACTATTCGGTCTACGCACTATACTGGAATATTAGCTTTGCTACCTAGTTAATCTGTAGATATGAAAACTCAACGCGATCAATTCAGACATCTGCACAATGCTACGTAGAAATACTTTATTCAGAGCCTATTGTGTCGCCCATAAGGGGGGGGGGGGGGGTATTTTATTAGAAAATAAAGATTTTAATGAACGAATTGGTGCGGAGATATAATTTGATAACAACAGACAAAAGCAAGTTAGATTCCTGATGATACTTGCATTGATATTTTTCTTGCAATGGTTAGGATACTAAAAACCTATGATACAAAGATGATAGTTTGAATTTTTTAATCAAAGTTTTCACACGATGGCCTATAATGAATAAAAATAAAGTTCAAGTAGTGTTTATGTCGATTACTCACTATTGTATCAATCAATGATCACAAACGCGAGAGTTGGAAATATCAGTGACTATTGTTGTGTTATACAACGTGTCCTTTTCCTGCACACCACCCCCATACCGAATAATTGAAAATATTTAAAAACAATTGTGTGAGAATGAACGGGAAAGTTTCATGATCACTTGTATTTTTTAGCTCCCGTGTATCTTATCATTGCGTGATTCATTATTGAGCAATTAACATAAATAATATTTAAACTTTATTCCAACTTTTAGAATCTATGCTCTTACCGCATGATAGCTGTCATCAAAAAAAGTAAGTTTACCACACAACTCACTGTTAAAATTGTTCTTGCCACAGCAATTTTCGAATGATTGATACCAGCACACTGTTTCGGGTTGCGCAAGGGTCTATCAGCTAAAGCTTTCGACCTAATATATATTATACTAAGTTTGTTTGGGTCTTTTGCCCCGAACAAGGCCCTGTACACGCGGTGACAGATGTCTAATGATATTTAAGGAGATTCTGTTATTTTATGAATCTTAGGTTCCGGCATTGCCGACCCAGTTTATTACACCCTGGGTGAGATGGGCAGCGAAGTGTCCTATTTTTCTGCTTACCGGGACGGGTGATACCCCTTCTACCTAACTTCAAATTTAATTCGGTATTCATTTTTCAATAAATTAGCACTATTGGGTGAATTTGGGGTAAACCTAGTAATCTAAACAAAGTACTAAAGTGTTAAGAACCGCTGCTATAAAGTGATATATTGGGGCTCGGGTTAAATTTTCTCTTGCAATTTCCACACAAAGTGGATTTCCCACAAAAATATTGTTCGCGTTTGTTCAATACGTCATCTAATTGAATTTGAAATCGGGCTACCAAATGACGTTGCAATATATCTGGCATTATGTAACGCAATCACCGAAATGTTTCATCAGGTCCACTCGTACCTGTTCAAATTACAACTATAGTTTTTATGGATATAAATTTTCGTTGAAAATGTTCGCGTTTGTTCGATACGTCATCCAATTGAATTTGAAATCGGGGTACCAAATGACGTTGCAATATATCTGGCATTGTGTAAAGCGATCACCGAAACGTTTCATCAGGTCCACTCGTGCCTGTTAAAATTACAACTATAGTTTTTATGGATATAAATTTCCGTTGAAAATATCAATGAAAAATATTTTTTAATAATCCTGATTGTTACATTGTACCTATTATATAAACGTTAGTCCAGCTGTTGTGAATTATTAATATTTTTTTCATTTTGAGTTTTGAGCCTCCGGCGCAGTAACCAAGTCTATTATCTGTGGGTGCCCCACTCGAAAAAAACGCCTGTCCACCCCTGGACGTTAGTCAATCAAATTTAAAATTTGAGTACCGAATGACGAAACATAATTTGTGACATAACGAAAATTTCAAAATATAGGAAAAAGTTTGGTGAGAATGGACGGGAAATTATATAACCACTTGATTTTTTAGCTGCCGTGTGTGTGATCATTGCGTGAATCAAAATTGAGTAATTACCATTAACACTATTCGAACCCCATTTAAACTTTAAAATCTATGCTATCAACGCATGATAGATGTTAACAAAAAAATGAAATTTACCGCACAACTCACAGTTGGAATTGCATTTGTCACAGCTATTTCCGGTTGATTGACATCAGCACACTGTTCTGGAGGGCGAGATGGCCTATCGATTTAATATGTATTATACTAAGCTTGTTTGAGTCAATGGTGTCGGCGACAGGAAAGAAGATATCCTTTGTTGTATGAGTAATGCGGGTGAAAAGGCGAAAAACAGATAAAAAAAATAGCAACCAAAACTTGATAATATGGCTTAACAAGAACCATGCCAACTTTTGATTCAGTGTTCCAGGTAATTTCTTTAAGTTTTCAGTGTGGTCTTGAAGGTACGCACATTTGTTTCAGCCTCACCATTAGGGGACGGATGATACGTACTAGATACGTAAAGATTTGCTTAATTCCATTTCGTATCATAAAATCTCGAATCTCTCTCGATGACAGGTTAGAAGCATTGTCGCTTACCAATATTTCAGGTAGTCCATATTTCGTAAAAAAATATCTCAATGCATCAACAGTCTTTTCAGAAGTAGTTGAAGGCATTCTGAACACTTCAGGCCATTTAGAATGAGCATCGACCATCATCAGAAAGTTTTCATTCATTATTGGACCAGCATAGTCCATATGAATGCTTTGCCACGGCTTAGTAGGCCATATCCATGGATTTCCAGGCGTTTTATTCGCAGGACTTCTTACTTCCTGACAATTTCAACAATCTCTCACTTTCTGTTCAATTCTTTCATCAATATTCGGAAACCAAACATGCAATCTGGCTAATGATTTCATTCGAACCATACCAGGATGATTTTCATGCAGTTCATCTAGTACTTCTGCAATATACTTTTCAGGAATAATAACTCTTATTCCCCACAGCAACATTCCTTCTTCCACAGTAATTTCATCTTTCCTCCTGTGGAATGGCAACAATTCATTTGTAATTTCTTCCTTTGCAGGCCAACCATTTATAGAATACAGCAACACTCGTGAGAGCTTTGGATCCTTTTTAGTTGCATGGCGGAGCTTTGCAGGAGTTATGGGAAGCGTATGAACTTGGTTTATGTTCAGAATCGTTGCCTCTTCTTCCCAACAATCACGTATTTCAGACTGATCTGTTTCCATGGGCAATCGGGATAATGCATCTGCATTCCCATTATTTTTCGTGTTTCGATAACATATTTCATATTTATATGCGGACAGTTTTAGCCCACCTATGCAATCTGGTTGCAGTTAAAATAGGTATACCACGTTTTGGACTCAATAGCATAGTTAAAGGTTGGTGATCAGTCAACAATTTAAATTTTCGACCATATAAATACACATGAAATTTTCTTACACCATATACAATTGCTAGTACCTCCTTCTCAATTTGGGAATAATTTTTTTCAGCACTTGTTAAAGTACGAGAAGCGAATACATATTATCTAAAAATGCGTAGAATTACGCGATTCTGAAATAAAACACGCTTAACTTTCCTTTCTTGAAGTCGGTAATCACTTGACCAAGTGATTTCAATTCCGAAGTCAGGATTTCAAGTCGGAATAGCAGCGATTTTACACCCCAGAACTAAATAATAGTTCAGCTGGCGCCTTACGCCGCAATAAAATATTGCTCGCTGTATTCTTCAGCTTTTTCCCTAACAGATAGCAGAACTCTGGCAATTTATTTATTTATTTCGTCCGTGAGTGAGTCTTTGTGAATTGAATGAATTTCGTATTGGTGACGCAATGCGTAATTTTAGTTGTTAAAGTTACGGATTTAAAATATCGAATATAATTAACTTCGAGTTTATTGAGATACATGATTCGTTTTTGACCTCCGAATTAGTTGCCCGATGGGAAGAAGCCAGGCAAGAATGATGCTCGGAAAAAGCACTTTCCAGTTGTTGGGGAAATCCTCGTGCCTCAATTCCAAGCCGTGTCAATCAATGTGCCGACTATCATCGGTGGTAAGTTACCTCCAAGGTATTTCATTCAGGTAGCTCGAGTCAATTCAGGCCACTGATAAATCGTCATTTGAGCCTTCACAACGGTGCTACTTTCACGTTGCAGTATTTGACACAAGCTTTACTATTAAAACAAATTAGAAAGGGAAGATTATTCACCACTTTTAGATTGGGTGTAGAAAAATCACTGGCTCTAGTGATACATGCAATATTGCCAATGCTTGGGTCAACATGCGCTTGCGGATCTGTGTTTATATCCTAAATTACGTAAAATCAAAGCATTGGTCCGTTTTGAATGACGCCCGGTTGACCACCTTGTAAAATAAGAATTGCATACGCCAATTTTCGAAAGCAAAATTTAATTTATTTCATCTTTGCACCAAACTTCGCTGGGACCAAACTTTATTTTTAATTTTCTTTGTTTTTCTGGGTTTTCAAGATAATAAAATAAATTAAATAAACTGCTTTTTTTCATATGGATTTTTGACCCCGGCCCAGTAGCCAACCTATTATCTGAAATAAACCACTCGAAAAAGTAATTGCCTTTCCCTGGATTTTGGCCAACATTTTTAAAAATGGAGTACCCAATGACGTAGCAATATTTGTGACATACCAAAATGTTTAAAAATATGGGAAAAAAGTTTGTGTGAGAATGACGTAAAATTTGCATACTCATTTTATTTCCAGCTCCCATGTGCGTGATCATTGCGTGATTCATTAATGAGTAATTGCCACATTAACACTAGTTAAACTTTATTCCAAATTTAAGAATTCATGCTCGTAACGTATGATAGCTGTCACCAAAAAAAAATATTTTACCACGCAACTCACTGTTGGAATTATCTTTGTCACAGCTTGTTCCGGATGATTGACATTAGCACACTGTTTTGGGCGGCGCAGTTGGCCAGCTGTTGTATATGTATTATACTGAGCATGTTCGGGTCTTGCCTCCTAACAAGGCCCTTTACATGCGGCCACTCATATGAGTTATTATTATTTGATGAATCTTTCCGGTTCGGCATTGCCGATCTAATTTATTACACCCTAGGTCAGGGGTGGGCAACCTCTTTCGGCTCGCGTGCCAAAATCGTCTAAATTTAACGACAAAATTGTTCCGCGTGCCGACCAAAATTAAAAACAATGCTTTGCCATTTTTAAAGCAGAGTAATAAACCTTGCAGATTCACTAATCGGGACAATATCAGTCCGGCAAATAGATTTGATTATTTTTCCTATTCTATACCGAGATGTGCACCTGTTATGCCAACATAGTTGAGTCAAACGTTTTGAATACTAGTACATCACACACATTTTCCTGCGTGCTTCGGTTGAACGTAGTAACGCGCACATTTTTGCGCACATGCATCAACTTCCACTTGATTATTGAGCTATAGGTTTTCGACGAGCTTTTGTGTATGATTCCATGCTATAGAATTTGTATGCAGTTCTAAAGAATACTAGTTTCAGCTTTTTCATTCATTCAAACCGCGTGTTGAAAGTAAGTTTTGTAATATTGCGTGTTGGTTTCCAACATCCTTAAATCGGTGATGCCAGTAAATCTTTAATACAAAAAGATCTGTAACATCAGCAATAAAAACAGCAGTACCCACTCAAATGACAGCTGGGGGATGGATACTCTTAGTATCTGCTCCATCGCGTGCCTCTTACAGTCTTACCAGTTTACATGAGTGACAATTGGTATCTAAGCTCAGCCAGAGACAAAAAGTTTCGGACTGCAGTTGGCGTGACAAAATGTTTTTAAATATATATTCTACAATAAGAATATTTGATTGCATACTATTGAAAGTTCCGCCCTATATGTCTTTTCCCATTGTACTAGTCCTTTACTGATATTCGATAATATGACGCTCATCTGACTTAGTTCTTAAAGGGTGTAGATGGGTATAATCTTTTCCACGCTGTTCAGAAGAGAATGCGAATTCAGAATTGCAATGCGATGAAATTCCATCTTGGCATTTCTGTCTCTCGCAATTGATGCGTATACTTATCGGGGAAGTTCTCTTATCCCCAACTACCACAATTAATTCTGTTATCAAACTTCCGAAACAAACACATAAAATCATCAACAGATGCATATCACCACATACCAAGATTTTGCTGAATTGATCTTTATTTTACCATTTTTCATGTAATTCTTTTTAGTAAACCTGTTATCTATCGTAAATACAGCATATTTGAAATGTTGTAGTGTGACTTTTTGGCCTCACATTTTTGATATTTGTAGTTAGAGCTCTTGGGGCTCTGTCAAACAAAGTTACATACAAAATATTGGTTGTAAATTGCAAAACATGATCATGTTGTTGGAATAACTTGGCATTTTACCGTATATCATTGAATGTTAATAAAATCATAAGATTTAAAAATCAGTTTTCGTGAAATCTTTGTTGTAGCTGAATTCCAGGGACAGCATGACAACAGGCAAAAGAAGCACGGTCGCCTCTTTTAGTTTATGACAGGGTTTCTTAAAAGCGGGCCCCGTCCCCCTTGGAAGCTGCTGATCGGTTATCTGGGAGCACGAACAGACTGAAATGCGAATATATAATAACAATGTATTTTTACAGAAGAGAAGAAGCAAAAGTGTTGAGACTCTTCGGTAGTTTGAAAAGCATTGGCATGGAACATAAGAATGAACTATATTGTTTCCCAGGGATATACTTTAAAATGTAGGAATTTTCTCATTCTTGTTCTCGTGATATCATTATCTTTCACTGCGTCGTTGTGATCATCCCGCTGCATAACAATTCTAGCTAACAAACAATTGACTGTTCTCCACCGGGTGTATAACCACTTGAACCACTGGCGACTACATTAGCAGGCTTGTATTGTTAATTGCAACAAAAACGGGTATTTTGAAATAGTAATCTTTATTTTACGCGTATGTTCCGACAGTATTTCCATATACTGTATATGGGTCGCGACCCATAGCTGGGCTCAACAAATACCTAAAAATTATTGATTTTATTTCCTAGTAAATTTGGTGCTTGCGTAGTTTGTGCACCAAGATTGGGCACAACCTGAACATAGTATTGTAACAGGTTATGGTTCAAGTTGTGCGTCATTATGATGCACAGGTTTGACGAAAAACACTAATACAAATATCGAGCCGTGAAAAAAATTGCTCAAGGCTGCAAACTCACACCCATGTAGAAATGATGGGCAATGACCCCAAAATGAACAAGAGAGCAATGCTCAAATATATGGACACGCAGAACAATTCCCCAAAAATCATATGCGGTGACCAACGACTAACATACCGGCGGTGACTTACCAGTACCTGTATCGGGGTACCGTGACGGTACAGGGACTGTCATAGATATTTTAGGTCCTGTGACAATTGAAACATCAGTTGAAATATCTCGTGATATGAGTCAATTATGTACCGTATTATCGGATCAGGTACCGAACCACAGTCAAACATTTCACATAAAAACGTTACTAAATAACATGCGTCAACTTAACACCAGCCGAATCGGGGTACAATTTTTGGTACAGTTACTGTCATAGCCGTTTAGGGCTGATGGACAATTCGACTACACGGACAACTCACCAGGCCTAGGGTGGTGTAGCCAGTCTGCGGACAATTTCATTCAAACCGCTATAAAACAAAAACCAATATATCTAACCCGTTAATTTTTTCACCGTGGGTGCATTGGCGGCATTTATTCTACACGCTAAACCTCGTATTAACTTTCTACGACAAAGGGTTAAAGCTATACAAATCCCCAAAGTACGGCACTCGAAAGACGTATTTGCGACCGAACGGCCAGTGTGCGACCACGGATTTCAAGCCTTGATCATCGTTTCTGCTGCGTCGAGAATATCGCATACGCAGCCATACAGCAATCAAACAAACAAAACACGGTGGTCGCAAATTGGTTGACAAAGATATTATAGGATATATTTCAAGAACACGGTTATTTCGAACAAAACTCGTTAAATTATAAACAAAGCACCACATCACAGCAATCAAACAGACGAAAACACGGTGGCCGTAAATTGGTTGACAAAGATATTATCGACGTATCGGAAATGCACACCCCCTATTCCCCCTCCTTCAAATGTAGAAACGCGAAACTTTCAAATATGGTTAAAAGAAACACAACTCTACCTACCTGCCAAGTTTCATCTTTTTATTTCTCATATTTGTATGGATTTTCAAGCTTTTGACAGCTACGAGTTAGTTCAGTGTCACCGCGCTGTGTTACGGTACCAGAACTTCTCTATCTTTAGAAGGTCCTGTCTTGTGACAGCGTGAATTGAAATTGCAAGATGGTCCGTTGGACACAAAATGGCGTCGGATATCCGCAGAACGTTTAGTGACGTCATAGCAAACAAAAACAAATCTTACAGAGCTAACAGAAATATTTGAAATAAATAAAAGTAATAGCCTTCTGGAGAAAAATTTCATCTTCAACCACTGAAAATTTCAAAGCAATTAGTCGAGTAATCAAAGAGAAAAGCGACTTTTTAAAAACGTGTCAAAGAACAAGAACAAGAACAAGAACAAGAACAAGAACAACAACAACAACATAATATTGAAACGATCGTTATGTCCACTACGTGTCCAATAATCACAAATAAAAATTACTTTATGTCTGAAATCAAACTTGGGCCAAAAAGGTCCCCTTATCTGCCGGACTATATTAGACGAAGACACGAACAGCACATTATTTAGTCCCATTACTTCTAACTGTTTTGGTGTTTGATTCCTGTTTATAGATTATCAGCTCTAGCATTTGGGGTTGTTGTCCATTCAAGATTTATTCAACACTTGTCAGGACTGAAAGTTGCAACGCACACAAAGAAAACGTTAACTGTTTGTGTAAAATTTTATCCATTGGCCTCACTTCCGAGACCTTGCTTCGAGAAAACTTGGAAATTATCTATGACGCTTCCCACTCTTAGTTTAGGGCTTGGAAGCTTTCTTTGAGCGAAATTGAAAATCTTCTTCAAACAATCACTGTGTTGAGTACCATTGGTGGTTAGTTGCGTGCGAGTTATTTCATTAACTCGAGTCGATTCATGTCATTGATAAATCGTTATTCGAGCTTTAACAACGCTGCTACTTTCACAATTGCAATATTTAACATAAGCTTTACTGTTAAAATAAATTTCAGAGGTAGGCTTATTCACCACTTATAGAGGGGGTGTAGGGAAATCACTGTCTATAGTGATACATGCACAATTGCTGTTAGCTTTAGCTAGGATTACCATATTTTTTGACTTCGACGCGGGACGTCTCTTGTAACAGTTTCCGATTTTACTACACAGGCCTACATCTAACCCATCCCGACTGTCTTCATTGACCATATTGTCATCGAGAGTTCATGCGCATATTTTCTGCTTGTCTGAATATCGAGTTCAGTCCGAAAAATAGAAAGGAATAGACGATAACGATACAAATGATCAGAATTTATATTTTTTATGTACAGCAAAAGGAATAAAGAATAATGAAATAGTTTGCCGTTTTCAAGCATTGAGAATTTACCTATTCGCCCAAGCATGCTTTTCTGTAGTAAACCCCTTAAAAAAACGTTGTTTAATGCTACATTCACGCGAACGTCCGAACAGGACCAATTAGAATTGATTTTACATGTGATACGTTCGCTATCAATGTTAGCGGGAAACAACGAAACAACAAAATAACGCATTCACCTTCAGTAATTACTCCTTTCACTACTCTAGCGTTGCGCTAGACAGCAACAACAGTAACAATAACATGTTCGTGTATTATGCTGGATGGCTGAACGCAAAAGTGGGACTTTTGGCTAACTAGTCGGAACGGCGAGGCAAGACGCTAAAAAGCGGGATTGTCCCGCCTAAAGCGGGGCATATGGTAAGCCTAGCTTTAGCGGAATTTTCGGTGCCTTTCGGTGGAGCCAGTGAAACATTCCAAAATCTCGAGGAACCCCTCGTCAAATAGTTTAATTGTATTTTATTGTCACAAGTTTATATACTATGAAATAAATATAAAGGCGAGTCTAATAATGGAAAAACAAAATCACCTCTAAGATGTGACAGGTTTAACAATGGGTGCAAACCTAAGAGGTATTCGATTGTAATAAAACAGTATTAATATAGACTATCTAATTTGATTGGGAACTCGCGGAACACCTGGGCCATGGTTCCAATCTTTTTTCAAGCTAACAAAATTTTGTAATGAAATAACTTTTGTAAAAAAAAACTCCCTATCTAAGAATATGCTCAAATACTAAACGGTATGCTGTGCCTCTGTGGCCGCAATGTCAAAACTCAATAAAAACAATTATTTTCAGCTAATATTTATTTTTTCAGAAATCCCTTCAAAATAAGAAAGTTGTAGTTTTTTGCTATTAGTAGATTTTTGAGATTGGGGCCTGGCTTTACTTAATCTAAGAGGATGCCGCCAAGTTTTCATGCTTTGATACTTTCCACATGTACAATTAGTATTGCGCTACATTCCAATACCAAACATGAATAAGTTGATTTTAACGAGTATTATAAAATATTTGCGATCATTTCAAGACGATTTTCAAAAATAATTCTTACTCTCAGTTAATTTTCTTCATCTGTCATCTTACGATTGTTTATGTGACTTAATTGTACCGTAATACCCACATTTCGATCATGCTTTCTTGTCAATGTCGCGTCCAGATTTTGAGATTTTGCAAGAAGTTCGACGTTTTGGTCGATATACAGATCGAACGGTCTTGTCGACCAATATCGACTTCTTTACGACAAAAGCACGTTCGCTTGCAAGTCTTTCCTTAACTCGGTGGTACAAGTTGGCAATCTGTAAAGCAAAAAATAAAATTTGATACATATAGGTAATAAGAAAATTTTAACTTTTCAAGCAAGGATTTTGGTACTGAAGTGGATTTATTCTGCTTATATTATCAGACTATGCTATTGCATAGTTCAAGTTGTATCGATGCAAAAATGATTTAGTAATTACTCAATAACGTCGGACGACATCTTTTATTAAAGGTCTGTTCCATTTTTTTCGCTTCCAATACTGGCGGACGCGACGCTAAAATCATCCCTTCGACGATCTGCTACTATTTTACACTAGACATTTTCCTCTTATCAAACGCTTCCCATTGGTTTATTTTTTTTCAAACGCTCTTTTCAAAATTCTCCGCCGACCTGACGAACTTGCCGATCAATATCCTTTCCTTTGGTGGACCGATAAGGGCACAGTCGCTCGCAAGGCTGTCCTTGATGGGAGTGGAACTTGTCTTCCATATAAAAACCAAAATGTAATAAAAAATTTGTAGCATATTCTCCTTTTTTTTTTTTGGATCAGGACGACAAGTCTGGAATCCAGCCCAATTGCCTTCATACCCAGACTATGCCGTCGGAAGTTTATGGATCAATTCTCTTTGCCATAGATATCACCATTTTATGTACCACATTGAGAGGTAGACTTCCTTTCATCACATTTCATCGCTATGTTTGAAATGGTATTATCGAATTTTGTTGAGTTTAATGCCATCGACTGGACGTTTTAATAGCAATGATATTTAGGGGCCGAATTGAAAGTCCAGGGTATAGAAATTTGATTTTGTGAATCAGAAATTGCTCACTGTTATTTTTCTTTTTCCCTATTAACTTTACTTCCAAGGAAATTGAGAAAGATGAATCAGATGATGTGGTTTCGTCACGGTATCTTTTATTTCCCAATGTTGGTCGTGTTGAGTCCGGAGCCTTTGGGTTTGATTTATTGTATTCAAGGTTGGCTGGAGCTGAGGATGTTTCCTCAGGTGTGGTGCCGAAAACGGAAGTAGTTGATATTTCACGAGGCTCTATGTTGTGTAGCATTACTTTCACATAGGCATTCTCCCGGCATCTTTGCACTCGGACCAGTAACTAATCTCCTTTAGGTCGTTAGATATTTTTTTCTAGGTCGTTAGATAAGGTGGAAGAGGAAAACTCGTGTATATCCGAGCGCAATTCACTTTCCGGTATCCTGTTGTCAAGCATGCTGTTAGTTGTGGTGCCGTTCGAGGTATTTCTTATAGTAAATGCAGGTAGTGAGACATTTTGGTCGTTCGTTGCTTGTATATCCGGTGTGTTTTGCGAAGTCGATGCAGGTTTTACGTCGTTTTGATCATTTTTGTTTTGTAATTCCGAAATCTTTGTCGAGGGTACTGCAGGTTGTAAGACACTTTGGTTGTTTACACGTTGTATATCCAATTGAGGTGGGTTTGCCGCCTGCATTCTTCTACGTCGTGGTATTGTCCATGTAGGTACAGAAATAGATGGAAAGTCTTTCTTTTTTGATGGACACTCTTTTTGAAGGTGGCCCAGTTCTTTGCAATAACGACAGACGGCTTCACTTTCACACTCTGTGTAATTCTGACCCGCCTGCAAGCATCTTCCGCATGTTGGTACGTATAATACTCGCGGTAGGTAGGTTTTGCATCTGTTTCCGCCAATAACCCCATAATCAGGTAGGCCGTCCTTCTTAAAATTTAAAAAAAAAAGGTAGTATGACCATTATATATTGGCGTATCTTTATACCAGTTTCTGAATGCATTCTTCACGCTTCCATTTCTAAGTTGTTCAATTTTTGATACGGCCTTGCAGTATGATGTTTCCCCTGGTATCCCCCGAATAGATATTCGAGTTGGGGCCTCGGTTGGCAGTGCGACTGTGATGATACCGTCTGCTGTTTGAATTTGGCCGGTCGTGTCTTCCAAAAATTGTTCGCGGCAGCTCGAGTTGGGATCTTCCGTGGCGGCGAAGATGCAAATCCGTTGCCCCTTTCGACCTTCGAAGCGTCCCGTTATGTTGTCGACAAACTTTCGGGTGGACGAGTCGTTCTTCAAGATGCCGAGAAGGCGAGGGAAATCCAGATCTTGAGTGGTCGTCAGGAAGAGTGTACGCGGTCTTGTTGTTGCGACGGAAGTTTCTTCATTTTCTGGAATCTTTGATGTGGTTTCGGCGTAGTTCATTTTCTTTGTCCTTATCTTTCGGCGGATACTCCCTGTCGAGGGCCTAACCCGGTGAAGGGTTGCCTTAATCAAGCAGCGAATAATGCATATTCTACCCTCAGTTACGTGCAACCCTGTTAGCGATCATCTAAACTTTCAGGCTTTATACTGCATACTTATGCCAACGACGCCAGGGGAATCAGGCCAATAGGGATGACTGTGTTTGAAAGATATTAATTTGGTTATATTTGGGTATAAAACAAATTTGTAGATCCAGTGAGTGTAATACGGGGATAAAAATGTTCGAAATATTGAAATTGCGTCTTATTCACATCGAATGTCAGGCCATTTTCAATAAGATTATTGTCTATAATCCAAAAGGAAAATCGCCCACTATAATTGGTAGCTTTAAATTGTGATACTTTACTCTGACAGGTTGCTGTAATGCCATTCACAGTTTAATTTGCCATACACTGTAGTCTGACGAGTAAACGTTTTTCAGTATTTTGGAGTAAAATAGGCGGTCTGACCTAGTTCGTGGCCTGACATGAAACTATGCATTTGAGCTCCTGTTTGTTTTAAAGTTTTTCTTCGCAACTTTTGTTTACCTATTCATAATGAGCGCAAACAAGATAAATACTTATATATTTTTGGTTGAATTCAGGTTGTTATGCTTTTGCTTGTTTTATAACATAACAAAAATTTGAGCACCAATCATGCCAGAAGATAAAATATCGGAATCTAATTGTGTTCTCTTGCGATACAGAGCAACACACGGCATTTTATAATCTGGTGAATGTTATCCCAATTGTTCTTACTTCTTACTCACGCAATTTTGCGTTTTCGACATCGACCGTGTCTTTCAGTTTACACTGCAAATTGATCAAATCTGTTATGTCTCACATCTCTGGGTGGAGCAATGGCAATCTGCAGTGCAGAGCTGCGATGGTGACTGCAATCACCTTGTTCATTTGAATGTCTTCTTTATTATTCTTATTAGAACTCTTTCTTATATTTAGACAATCTGCAACTTCAACACGGAAATCAAGCAATGACATGTGCTGCATGTTTTCTTGTGCTACAAGCTGCTTGTAAAGAAATTAAATAATAAAAGATACGCTAGTACCAAGTCTTTGGTCGAATGCGGTACTGAGACATGAGAATGTCAGAAAAATCGACTTCCCCATGTGCTGATTTTCACAATGTAGGGCCTTTCCACTTATATATATTCCTTTTTTGACTTACTCCGATCGTTCACATTTTTCAACATGCTCTACCGCAGTAGGCTATATAATGACGCCAGTAAAATTGATTAAATACCATACCATTTTACAACAAACAGTTGTTTCATTCAATATCTCGTAAGATACATTCCCTGCCGTACTTAGTTCTGTGTATATGACTTTAAACTGAGTAAACGGTTTCCCCCAATTACACCAACTACAAGTGTTCCCAATTGCTTCAGTTCTTCTATGAGCTCACGCGGTTGTCAACGTAGCACTTGTACGGTAATTTAAACCGATTTACATTCCTCTTACTGGGCGCACGACAATTTATTCACCTACGACGATTCACCGCGACGCTTCACTGAATTATAGTAACAAATTATAGCTGTTTTGTCGATTATATTCTTTACGCAAAAGAATTCACGTGTAGACCAAATTATATTATAACGTAATAAGTATATAATTTACAATTACTCGTTTAATGAAGCTATAATTTAATTATAATTTAGACAAATGGCAACGAAACGCAGAAAAGTTGATGCTAAGTGCAAAAGGTTTAATGGCGCAAAAAATATTCAAATGGTCAGTCTTCGCGCGCTGTTTAAAATTTAACTTCTGATCTGTGTGATAAAATGTGATTCATCGGTCATCCATTCGATTTTTAACTTTCTAAAAATATGTGCGTCCCGCCAATGACTTGCAACCTTTATTTTTGCCCGCGAGCTCCAAAAGGTTGCCGACCCCTGGTCTACACCAACTTCACGGCTATTTCTCCCGGTTCGTTGCCAGTGTGAATCTCAAAATTTTTATCTTATGTAAATATCTCAGATTTGTGAACACTTTGCTGACTCATTTGTGTGGTTTAGTTTTCACGCTTCATTGTTTCATGCCAATCCTCTTTTGTTTATCCACGGATTGTTTCGGGTTCAATGTTACGGCTGCAGGCCTGACTTTGAATAGTGGATCATATTCTTGCTCGCCTTTCTGCTTGAGCCGGATGTTATCAACCACATGGATTAAATTTCTCAGCTTGTCAACTATGTATGCTAACGCAATTGATTTCCCAAAGATTAAATAAACATCACCTGTTTACGGTTTTAATTTTCTCCGGGTAAATGTTGTTTGTCGCAGTAGCGCTTCCAACACGCAACAGTGTTACAATTGCTATAGGTTGGTCATTACCATCCTCTTTGTTGTTGGTATGAGTTTCATCGGTTAAAACATCTTGGGCATATCCGATTTTTATGTGCTCAATCGCATCAGCATCATTGCTGGTCACAAAACTATTTCTTTCGCGAATCTCAGCATCATAAATTTCATTATCATTACTTTGATCTGCTCCATCGTCTGACAACTGTGCCAATGGCTGTGGTATCTTGCCAAGTTTATGGTTACAATATTTACACTGGCCATGGAACGGTAGAGAATAGTCGTGGAATTGGTGTCGGTGGATAAATTGTCCTAAACCATGTCAAATGGTTTAAAATACAAGTTGTAACGCACGGATTGGAGTCTCAAACTGCGCTACGTTTATACCCAACCACTGTCAAGTACGTCCCTGTTCTTTTACAATTTGCAATGCAAAGTCGTAACAATCAGTCCCCACTCAGTCTTAAACCACTGAACTTTTGAACCCCAACACCTCAGAAGATCACATCAACTGAAAGAACTTTGTTGTAATATTCCACTTGAAAATCGACAGAACAGTACAGCAATAGCACTCACTAATACACACAGAGTTTGATTTTAAATATTGATAGATTCCGGGATTAAATAACTAAATAAAATACAGAACAGTTAATGAATATCAACACACAATAAATCCCAGACTATCCTATATCCTAACACAGTGGCGGCGCGTGGTCATTTTGACAACCGGGGCAAGCTACTGCGGGACCAAGTCTCATCCCCATCTACGGGGACGGGATGAGCGCTGTAAGTTCTCCCATCATTTTATGAGTATAAAAACCATTCCATCGGTAACAACCAATCGGCAAATCGACAATTTTTAACGATAAGAAAGTGTCTTTAAAACCGGTCCAAGTCAAGGGATTAATAAATATAGACATAGTTTATTTTGAAACCTCTTTCAAAAGGAAAAGCAATATTTACTCAGATAAGTACAATGACATATTAACAGAAACTTCGGGAAAGCAGACAAAACCTGAAATAAGGTTTAAAACGTTACTATGAAAAAAGGAAAGTTATTGCAAAGATAAGGACATGCGTCGCTCATATATATGCTGCTAGACTTCTACTGCTTCGACATATATGCAACACGCCGCAGTTTCTTGGAAGCAAAATGCTCAATAACGCGCTGATTAAAGTCATGCATCCCAGAAATAACGTCTCTGTGAATGGATAAAACAGCCAAGGAATTTAATCTATCTTGCTTCATTGTGTTTCTGAGATACGTTTTAATACGCTTCAGCGTGCTGAATGTTCGTTCTGCGTCGGCGGAAGAAATAGGCGTCGTCAAAATGATGTCCAGAAATTTTGCAAATTTTGAAAAATTTTTGGGGTTCATCAAAGAGAACGCGGCAAGGTGTAGTGCGCAGACGATCGCCTATTTGATTCACCAGAATGTTACGGCATTCCTTTGTAGACAAAATCAAACGCTGCGTTGTTTGCCCGCGGCGTAAAGAAGCACTACATGTGTCGTCGTATTTTATTGTTTTCCGGATACGAAATACAGCATCGCAGAAGTCTGAAATACACCACTGCACAGACGCTCCATCCATTAGCCTTGATTGCAATGCGCCGTATAATACATCCACGGGATAGAATATTGTGGAGAAAAAAGCGAGAAAAAATGAAAACTCACCATCTTCCTGCAGACGCTTTAAACCTGCCGCCTCCCTCACAGAGCGTTCGTCCCAAACCGGAGAGCTCTGAATGCCATTGAAACACTCAATGAGCTCAGACCTAATTTCGGACACGCCCTGCACCACGCGTGATCGGAAGTTCCAACGTGTTGGTGCACAAGCTGGGAGACGGCGGCTACATATCTGGCGAAGGAGGTCAGAGCGCTTTGCTGACTCATTTGTGTGGTTTAGTTTTCACGCTTCATTGTTTCATGCCAATCCTCTTTTGTTCATCCACGGATTGTTTCGGGTTCAATGTTACGGCTGCAGGCCTGACTTTGAATAGTGGATCATATTCTTGCTCGCCTTTCTGCTTGAGCCGGATGTTATCAACCACATGGATTAAATTTCTCAGCTTGTCAACTATGTATGCTAACGCAATTGATTTCCCAAAGATTAAATAAACATCACCTGTTTACGGTTTTAATTTTCTCCGGGTAAATGTTGTTTGTCGCAGTAGCGCTTCCAACACGCAACAGTGTTACAATTGCTATAGGTTGGTCATTACCATCCTCTTTGTTGTTGGTATGAGTTTCATCGGTTAAAACATCTTGGGCATATCCGATTTTTATGTGCTCAATCGCATCAGCATCATTGCTGGTCACAAAACTATTTCTTTCGCGAATCTCAGCATCATAAATTTCATTATCATTACTTTGATCTGCTCCATCGTCTGACAACTGTGCCAATGGCTGTGGTATCTTGCCAAGTTTATGGTTACAATATTTACACTGGCCATGGAACGGTAGAGAATAGTCGTGGAATTGGTGTCGGTGGATAAATTGTCCTAAACCATGTCAAATGGTTTAAAATACAAGTTGTAACGCACGGATTGGAGTCTCAAACTGCGCTACGTTTATACCAAACCACTGTCAAGTACGTCCCTGTTCTTTTACAATTTGCAATGCAAAGTCGTAACAATCAGTCCCCACTCAGTCTTAAACCACTGAACTTTTGAACCCCAACACCTCAGAAGATCACATCAACTGAAAGAACTTTGTTGTAATATTCCACTTGAAAATCGACAGAACAGTACAGCAATAGCACTCACTAATACACACAAAGTTTGATTTTAAATATTGATAGATTCCGGGATTAAATAACTAAATAAAATACAGAACAGTTAATGAATATCAACACACAATAAATCCCAGACTATCCTATATCCTAACACAGTGGCGGCGCGTGGTCATTTTGACAACCGGGGCAAGCTACTGCGGGACCAAGTCTCATCCCCATCTACGGGGACGGGATGAGCGCTGTAAGTTCTCCCATCATTTTATGAGTATAAAAACCATTCCATCGGTAACAACCAATCGGCAAATCGACAATTTTTAACGATAAGAAAGTGTCTTTAAAACCGGTCCAAGTCAAGGGATTAATAAATATAGACATAGTTTATTTTGAAACCTCTTTCAAAAGGAAAAGCAATATTTACTCAGATAAGTACAATGACATATTAACAGAAACTTCGGGAAAGCAGACAAAACCTGAAATAAGGTTTAAAACGTTACTATGAAAAAAGGAAAGTTATTGCAAAGATAAGGACATGCGTCGCTCATATATATGCTGCTAGACTTCTACTGCTTCGACATATATGCAACACGCCGCAGTTTCTTGGAAGCAAAATGCTCAATAACGCGCTGATTAAAGTCATGCATCCCAGAAATAACGTCTCTGTGAATGGATAAAACAGCCAAGGAATTTAATCTATCTTGCTTCATTGTGTTTCTGAGATACGTTTTAATACGCTTCAGCGTGCTGAATGTTCGTTCTGCGTCGGCGGAAGAAATAGGCGTCGTCAAAATGATGTCCAGAAATTTTGCAAATTTTGAAAAATTTTTGGGGTTCATCAAAGAGAACGCGGCAAGGTGTAGTGCGCAGACGATCGCCTATTTGATTCACCAGAATGTTACGGCATTCCTTTGTAGACAAAATCAAACGCTGCGTTGTTTGCCCGCGGCGTAAAGAAGCACTACATGTGTCGTCGTATTTTATTGTTTTCCGGATACGAAATACAGCATCGCAGAAGTCTGAAATACACCACTGCACAGACGCTCCATCCATTAGCCTTGATTGCAATGCGCCGTATAATACATCCACGGGATAGAATATTGTGGAGAAAAAAGCGAGAAAAAATGAAAACTCACCATCTTCCTGCAGACGCTTTAAACCTGCCGCCTCCCTCACAGAGCGTTCGTCCCAAACCGGAGAGCTCTGAATGCCATTGAAACACTCAATGAGCTCAGACCTAATTTCGGACACGCCCTGCACCACGCGTGATCGGAAGTTCCAACGTGTTGGTGCACAAGCTGGGAGACGGCGGCTACATATCTGGCGAAGGAGGTCAGAGCGCTTCGGCGAAACGGAAAAAAATGAAGAAAACCCCGAAACATTTGCAAAAAATATACGGACGAGAGGGGTATCAAGACACATATTTTTAATAACGAGGTTAAATTGGTGTGCATAACAATGTAAAAATGCGCATAAGGAAAATCTTCTTTTATATAAACTTGAACACCATGTTTCGACCCACTCATGACTGCCGCGCCGTCATAAGTTTGAGCTATCAATTTTGACTTCGCGTTGTAAGGCTGTAACACTTCTTTCAGTACAGCCGATATCCCGCAAGCCGTGCGATCAACGATTGGTACAAAGCTGTGAAATCTCTCGGTAGGTTTACCATCTTTCACAAACCGAAAAATCACAGCCAGTTGAGAAACGCACGTGATGTCAGTTGTCTCGTCAGACTGAATCGAAAGGAACTGGCAATTCTCAATTTCCAGAGCCAAATGTTGTAAATAAATTTTATACATTGAGTCGAGCAAATCATTTTTGGATATCCTTAGATGTCCCTTTCGAAACAGTTGCGGCATCAAGATGATCTCTCAATACTTATCTAGGGATGCGGTGTATTCCACCATATCCAAAAATACCCCTCTATTAGAAGAGCCAGCCCGTTCATCGTGCCCACGGAGGGACAGCTCGTGACAACCCATGAACTTCAAAACATCTATCAATCGACCGAGAACATGGCGGTTTTTCTCGACGTTTTGGTTGTGCCGACGAATAGAAACCGCGCGTCCTTCATCCAACTGTGCTGCAATATCAACATTTCCGAATGTTCGGTATTTTACTGCATTGTCCAGATGCTCCATAGAAGATTGATGATCCCTGGCACGCTCGGAAAGATGTTTAAGATCTCTAAAACCAAATTTACACCAACGTGAGTCACGGGCGGTAGCAAAAAGTAGGCAATAAAAACAAAGAAGTGCATTTTTGTCCTCGCTGTAACACAACCATTCGTGTTTTTTTATACCAAGTTTCTGCGCAGAATGTACGCCGACGCTTTCCTCCGTCATGGATTGTTCGAGTGAACAATTTTTTGGTTGTTAAGGCCCTAGACGTTGTACCTCTAATTTTTGTTGCAGCGGCAGCTGCGAAAACGGAGTGCGAAGTAGTGCATCAACCTTATTCATTATGAGGTCTAAGGCTAAGAAATGCGAAGCCGGAAAGAAGTGAGGAGCTCAAAAGGAATGTGGAAAATCGAAAGCAAATGAACTAAAGGTCTCTAACTGATTCAAATAGCGAAACAAGCGACAAAAACGAAGGCGAGGAAACTATCAACTCTTCAAGCAACCAACGAACGAGAAGGAATGCGTGAATATGTCAACACGTTGTTGTAAGAAACGTCGGCATTGTGTCGTCATAATTTTGAGGCTAGCCCCGATCGGCCCCAATGATTTACTAAAAGAAACAGAAAACAAACGAGACAAACGCGGCGAGTGGAAGATAAAAGAGAGAATACGATATACAATGAGCAACCGGGGCAAAATCGGCGTCGCCCCGTCGACGTTCGGCGAAGGCTTTGCGAGCGAAAAATGAACCATGTCGGGAGAATATGGCTAGTGTAGACAGTCTGTGCAACCGATATTGAGGTATTTTTCGAATATTTTTTATTATACCGAAAAAACAACCGGGGCATTGCCCCGGTTGGCCCTATTGACGCGCCGCCACTGTGACAGTGGCGGCGCGTGGTCATTTTGACAACCGGGGCAAGCTACTGCGGGACCAAGTCACCCCCATCTACGGGGACAGGATGAGCGCTGTAAGTTCTCCCATCATGTTATGAGTATAAAAACCATTCCATCGGTAACAACCAA
Organism: Styela clava; assembly: GCF_964204865.1. Lineage (NCBI taxonomy): Eukaryota > Metazoa > Chordata > Ascidiacea > Stolidobranchia > Styelidae > Styela > Styela clava. The sequence continues at coordinate 25,386,361 of NC_135253.1, read as the reverse complement.
TCGGCAAAAGCGACAATTTTTAACGATAAGAAAGTGTCTTTAAAAACGGTCCAAGTCAAAGGATTAATAAATATAGCCATAGTTTATTTTGAAACCTCTTTCAAAAGGAAAGGCAATATTTACCCAGATAAATACAATGACATATTAACAGAAACTTCGGGAAAGCAGACAAAACCTAAAATAATGTTTAAAACGTTACTATGAAGAAAGGAAAAATAATGCAAAGATAAGGACATGCGTCGCTCACTCATAGATATATATGCTGCTAGACTTCTACTGCTTGAACATATATGCAACACGCCGCGGTTTCTTGGAAGCAAAATGCTCAATAACGCGCTGATTAAAGTCATGCATCCCAGAAATAACGTCTCTGTGAATGAATAAAACAGCCAAGGAATTTAATCTATCTTGCTTCATTGTGTTTCTGAGATACGTTTTAATACGCTTCAGCGTGCTGAATGTTCGCTCTGCGTCGGCGGAAGAAATAGGCGTCGTCAAAATGATGTCCAGAAATTTTGCAGACGCCGCAGAGGTAGTTACTAGAGTGTTATCTATGAGGAACCCATAGAGCGCGCAAGTTAATGTGATGTTCAAAAAAGTTTGATTGGTGTATATACATCGCAATTCATTTTCCAATTTACCCACGTTTATCATGGGGTAAAATTTGGAGACAGTAGCCAACAAATGGATGGGAAAATGACGTGCAAATTTTGAAAAAATTTTGGGGTTCATCAAAGAGAACGCGGCAGTGCGCAGACGATCGCCTATTTGATTCACCAGAATGTCACAGCATTCCTTTGCAGACAAAATCAAACGCTGCGTTGTTTGCCCGCGGCGTAAAGAAGCACTCCATGTGTCGTCGTATTTTATTGTTTCCCGGATACGAGATACAGCATCGCAGAAGTCTGAAATACACCACTGCACAGACGCTCCATCCATTAGCCTTGACTGCAATGCGCCGTATAATACATCCACGTGATAGAATATTGTGGAGAAAAAAGCGAGAAAAAATGAAAACTCACCATCTTCTAGCAGACGCTTTAGACCTGCCGCCTCCCTCACAGAGCGTTCGTCCCAAACCGGAGAGCTCTGAATGCCATTGAAACACTCAATGAGCTCAGACCTAATTTCGGACACGCCCTGCACCACGCGTGATTGGAAGTTCCAACGTGTTGGTGCACAAGCTGGGAGACGGCGGCTACATATCTGGCGAAGGAGGTCAGAGCGCTTCGGCGAAACGGAAAAAAATGAAGAAAACCCCGAAACATTTGCAAAAAATATACGGACGAGAGGGGTATCAAGACACATATTTTTAATAACGAGGTTAAATTGGTGTGCATAACAATGTAAAAATGCGCATGAGGAAAATCTTCTTTTATATAAACTTGAACACCATGTTTCGACCCACTCATGACTGCCGCGCCGTCATAAGTTTGAGCTATCAATTTTGACTTCGCGTTATAAGGCTGTAACACTTCTTTCAGTACAGCCACTGGGTGGCGCTACGTGTCCATATATTTGAGAATAGCTCTCTTGTTGTATATATTCTCATTGGGATAATTATCCACTTGCTTTATTCTTAAACAGTTATTTGCTTCAAAAACCCGAACCGAATGCATGCACTGGCCAGCGGCTACTTCGCCCACCTACGACGATTATAAGTCCAGTTACGTACCGGTACCGTATTCTTTCGCTCATAAATATATCTCACGATATTCCAACTTGCGAAACTATTAGCGAAAATAATTATTAAAATCTAACGAAACAAAAATTTATCGGCCTCACATGCTAAACGAAAAATAATTTTCTAGCATCTTCGATACATTAGCCAATGTGACGCAATATTTGGTTTCGGTCGCCATAATACAGAAGAGATACGCTACCGTACGCCGTACGGTACGCATCCTTTGTTCAACGGGTTATATTGCTGTGTTCTGGTATTGGTAGGTTTGTCGGTGGGGATTATATTTCTTCTGAATAGTCTCAGATTCAGATAATTTATTTTTATCATGCAAGAATCAATGAAGACACAACACAAAAGTGCACGATTAGATCTTACGATTAGTGGGCAGGCACATGAGATACCGGTACCGTACTTCTCATGTTTTAAACTTTTTTAGAGGTTTTGCTCGCCCTCCAGAATTCTCCATTTTTAATTTATGTTTGTTATGGAGTTTTCGAAATAAACTATTTATCTACGATACCTGTATTTTCTCGTCGCCAACGACACTGCAAGCATTCGAATTACGGGCGAGGAACAATACCGGTACAGCATGGATAGGGTCATCAGGACAAGGCTACTGACTGCCTGACTATTTTTTACCTACACTGTCTGACGGTGGACTCTGAGACTAAACTAAATTAAACTTGCTGAATTGTGACAGTGTGAACTAGCCTGACTCAGTGACTGTCGAAATTCTTGAATTTGATGCGACAATCCTGATACACCAGATTACCCACATTTAGCATATAAACTTATTTTCAAAATAAAAAAGACAAAAACATGAACGTCAAACTTCTGAACTTGTGAAGCATAAACAAACAATCAGACGGTGGGCCGAAATTTAATACTCTTTGCGTCAAAATGGACACGATTCTGCGATTGGGCTGTGATTTATAACAGGCAGTCCAGACAGCCAGAGCGAACCATAGTCCTGTAGTCTAGTCTCTTATTCTGTTCTACTGTATTTTATGTCTGTATGTAGGAATAATCTACCAGTTATTCATTTCATATGTCAGTATGTATGGTGAAGTGAGCCCCAACCAACTATGAACTAGTTGTTATGTCAACCACCCCACCATGCTGCCATGGCTGGGAAATATGAAAATCCACCAACTCTCGCACATAAGTATTTCCCACAGAATTTGAACCTGCGAACCCGGACAGGGTAATCTATAATGCTGTAATGTCAGAATGTGTGTCTGCATGTAATGAAATGTAAATAAAGCCCATACCTGTATACCTATTGATTGAAGAGCTACTTAATTTAGTTTGGTTTAGGACCAGTGTTCCCTCTAAGGCGTGTGCGTATGCGCGTGCACCTAGCTTTCAGAGGCAGCGCACACGCATAAATCCACTGCGCACAGACGTATTTCCGATATCATGTAACAATGTTCTCGGTTGGCAGGTTGAGAAAGTTTGTTGTTGGCCTACCCATTACCCGGTTAGAAGGCCAAAATTTCTTCTTAGGTTTCTGCATAAATATTGGTCATTTCCAAAAAAGTGCGCACACACCTAAATTTCTGCGCACACATACTACAAAAAATTAGAGGGAAGATTGTTTAGGACTTTGAAAATATCAGCTGCCTAACAATTCTTATGCCCAGTATACAGGTATATGTCAATAAACTTTTATTTTCTAATTTTTATCCTTTCAGTTTTAATATTATCGACTCTGTTATCTGACTGCTGCTGTGTTTTCAGTACTAAAATATTTTCCAAAGGAATCGAGCTTTCTAAACAGTACAATAAACCTAAAATTTTAAAAACTACTGCTGGATTATATTATTATCTAACAACTCTCGGACCAGCTTAGCGCTGACAAAATGGATAGAAATGAGATACTGGCAAATTTCCAAGCTTGCACAGGTAATGCCAATAAACTTTTCTTATGCAGAAATTTTGCCCCACGGACGTTTCGCCCAGCAGATATTTTTTATCACTAGACTAGAATTATGCTTTTGTTCTACGTTCATTACATGGGTCTAGTATACTTTAGTACCACAAGTACTTCCGTTTGGCATAGCATAACGAATTTTGTATATCTTATTCGTAACTCTCACCTGACTATGTCGTCCAAAAATTACGTCACTACGACAATACAATCACACTGTGCTTGCCAAGTATAGCTACTATCGTCCGAAATGGCTAACTCACTAACGCCAGCGGTCTCTCTCATATCGCTGTATCGGGATCGTTGCGACGAGAAAATGAGAGAGATAGGCTCGATTACGGGTGATCGTCTGCGCGTTTTGGACGACCATCGGTACACTTTGTAGGTATTTATTACGTCATTGTGGCGTCGTAGTGACATAATTTTTTGGTGACATAGTCAGGTGGGGGTTAGGTATGATATATGCAAAAATTGTTGAGCCAGGCCAACTAGCAGTGCATGTGGTACTAAACTATACCAGACCCCATTACATAGCTAGCGTCAAGGGTTGAGAGTTGTACTAGTGCCGCAGGTAGCGGTATATGTCAATACAGCAATACTGACTGGTCGATAAAATCCTTGGCAATAAATGTGCACCAATAAATTATTTGTAACAAGACTTGCATATTGTGTAAAAGATTGAAATTTTTTTTATTGTTTTTCTGTCGAATTCAACATTTTTAAAAAAATAATGATTTTTGAAAATTTCTAAATTAATTTATTCCAAAAACCGCTCAAATAGTAGTTTCTCAATTTACTTTTCATGACCGAAAAATTTAAAATTATGAAAGTCATATCTGAAATCATCATTTGCCGCCTAGAAATCAGAATGGAACAATAGGCGGAACATCTGTGGCAAATCATTCAGATAGTGAAAAGTCTGTATACCTGTATGCCTTATAATGTTGTTGCTATTTTTGGATCCTCAGGCGACTAGAGTTTAATTTTGAAAATCTTATTTCACCCAGGAATCGAAGATATCAGCCAATGCATCGCCCATCTTGAACAATGCGACTGGAATATGAATGAAGCTGTCAATGTGGCTTTGGCTGGTGAGTCATTAATAAGATTAAGATTTGTCCAGTCGTGAGTTCTTAGACTATTTAGGGGGGCATAAATTAGTTGTTATTGGGCCACGAGCAGACACGTCCACTAGGTACCATTGAAAGTACACTCCCTATGATATGCTTGATTCACTGACTGTGATGCATACATTTGTCTGCTATTTTGGGTTCCTATTATTAAATATGATGCATAAAATAACTGATGGAAATGCATCATTATAAGCGAAACTATCTATTTATAAAAGAAGGTCAATGATCTCTGAGCAATGTTACAACCTATGACCACTAAAGTGCCATGAAGAATTATAAAGAATTATTGTTTAAATCTGCTCATTAGTAAATAATGAGGAAGGTCCGATGGCCTAGCAGAAATGTCACGACTTTTTCATTGTTAGATATCACTGGCTGATTGTAAAGGGTCTTGTTTGGAGCGAAAATTTTTTATACTAAACATATATAATAAAAAATATGAATATCGAAACAGCTATGAGAGAGTGAATTCCACACTACTAAGCTGTCGCAACTTTTTTAAATCTTTTTATCAGCTTCCTCCTCCCCATCGCCCCAACAACCAGTGACTGAAGACTTCTCTTCTCAAAACTTCTTTACTGACTTTGGCATTGTTTCTGAGCCCTCGACAAGCAAACGTAAGTTTCTAGTTTCTTATGTTCAGGGATTTCTTCTTTTCATCATATGTTAGTGATGGGCCTCGGCTTTTTGAATTCGATGATTTAAGTGATTTTATCGTAACCGCATCCCTACCTGGCTGCACCCATGTGTGGAAGTATTTCCAGAATTTGGAATAAATATAAATAGTAGGATGATCATTTCTTGCCATCACTGATTGGGTTCTTCAGATCTTAGAGACGATGGCCTAGCTGTTATTAAAGCGTGGACTCAACTTTATTAGCATTGCAAGGTATAACATATTGTGTTCAAATTCTATTCCAAACACCCCAAATGTAATGAATTAAGACAATTTTGGTCCTTCAAGAAATATTGGTGTTTTTCACATCATTAAATACTGTGGCTTGTTGAATTTTAGGCCTTAGAAGGAATTAAGAGTTTTACTGTTGCTGGTAAGGCTTTCATGCTTTATTGTTTATCAAATTCGATCCTTGTGTTTCAGCTCGAATGATACACTTCGAAGTGCGATTGAATGACACGACAAGGCATGTTTCACTGGATGAGTCAGCAAATTTAGGAACGCTGCGAGACGTTGCATCCATGGAATTACAAATACCAAAAAACGAAGCAAGATTTGATGGCTGGCCGCAGTCAGGCACGGACATAATGTCCGATAGCACAGCACTCGGCTCTCTCCATCTGCCCCTAAATGTGACTCTGACGGTTCGCAGTTCAGCATTTCATAACGGTGCTGCATTCGGCCTCAGTGACAAGGTAACTGTCGGGACCTCTCAAGACTTTGCAGTGCCTTGCGCTGCTTTCAAAGACGATTTTGACAAACTCAAAGAAACTTATATGTTAGAAATCACGGATATACGGACTAAAAGTATTTACAGCCTCAATTTTCTCGGGTCCAAAACCTTTCAAGATTTGACTTTTGATGCCCACTCTCTCACCGGTATCCCACCTAGCAAGCAAGTGTGGAATACCTTAGCTTCAGATAAAAGTCTTCTGACTCCCGACAGAACTCTGGGAAGTCTTGGACTTAATTTACCAAAGCACAGGTAAATATATAATATTTTTGCGTTGCATATGCAACCTGTGGCCCGTGGGCCAAATGCCGCCCACAATGAAAAATTGCGCGACTTGAGGAAAAGTACAAATTTTAAATGGTTTGTGGACCATGAAGCTAGTTTTTTATTTATTTTAATCTGGTACGAGTAGGTTATTCCAATCTGTTTGCGTTGCGAAATGCGACACGAACAACGCATGTCACAAGATCAATAACCAAAGTTCTGTTCTTGCAACTACTAGAAAGCCCCAAATTCAAATGAACGCTACATGTAATTGTTTGCAGCTGGGACTGTAATTTGGTCTGTGGGTGAGATGTGCCTTCCACAGTGCAGACAAAAAATTTTCCTTTCATTTTTTGAAATTACAAAATGGCTATATCATTCTTAAATATTCTACAGGTGTTCCATAACAGAGACGAAAGCGACATCGACTACGTTTGTTGACCTGACAGCAGATGAGGACAATATGGAGGTTTGTAATAACTATGTTCACCTGATAGTTTGAAATCGATTCTTCCATTGGTTTTGTGGGCAAGCTATATTTCAACAACCACTATAAGAATTTGACCAAACAATTTGACTGTGGTCTAGTGCTTAATGCATTAATCAAATCCCACGCCAACGCGAGGTGTAATAAGGGTGCTTTGAGTACCAAGATGGCAGACACTGGAACTGTGACTCGTGTTAAGCATGACACACAAAGGATTTTACATCGAGTTGTGTAAAGGGACTGATTGCTATAGGCAGGGGGTATATTCCCTTGGCTAACACAGACAGTCCTAACACAGGCCTAACCCTAACCTGATACGCATACTTTGGGAGCAGTGGCACGGCCAGGGGGTGGTTTTCGGAGTCGAATTTCATTCTACTGAAATAAATTTTACTCCATGAGAATTTACGGCAGATTTAAAGATTTTTCGAAAGGTTTTATTTTTTAAAATAATTGGAGTGGCATCATTGCGATTGAACGGATTCAGTGTTAAAACAATATGTAATCGGGCAGTTTACCACACATTTTTTTGTCCGCTGAATTCTGTGGTGTTTTAGCGTGGCTCTTGTTTTGTCGACGGCTCGACACAACAGCAGGTTAAAAGTGAAGACAATCAAATTAATAAAGCAGGACATTTTAAATATGCCCTTATCGGTCATGGATTGATTACTTTACACAAGAGAAAAACCATTTTTCGTTGAAAAAGCCGGCTCTTTAAACAAGTGGCGTAATCGTGGCGACTGTTCGGTGTGGGTTTCGGAGCGGTGAATTTGTATTTTTGATTTATTGGTATACTTTATATCTATTTTCATTGTATGAAGTAAAATTGTACTAAACATGATTTAAAATCATATATCGAGATTTTACTATCGGCGATAACGAGGTTGCAAGATTGCAAAAGTACGTATCAAAATTAAATGCATCAGGCATTTCACTGCAGTATTGTTTTTATTCTGACGTACGTAAGAAGTCGCAATCGCGAGTTACGTTCGACACAATTAAATTAATATATAAGGACATTTTAGAATCTCGTAGTTGTCATGGATTGGATATTTTACGATTTTACGCGACAGAAAATTCGTTATACACTGAAAAGGCGGCTGTATTAACGAGCCCGTGATCATGATGACTATTACAAGCGGCACTGGAAATTTTTAAAAATCCCGGCTGCGCCCCTGTTTGGGAGTACTGTAATAATTTGGTTAGGCAGTGACAAACTAGAAAGATTTCGGCTCTTTCAAATAAACTATCATCCTAGGTATTGTTAGATATCGTGGATGTGTTTACAGGTCTGTTCAAAGCAAAAGGCGCTAATAAACGTCCTATAGAATTCAACATTGCACTCTCGTATCGTGCTATCATAAACTATTCACTGATAATTAATCATCTAGGTGGATGAATACGAAGAGGCTTCAGAGAATTTGGACGACGAATTTCTGTTAGATGTTCCTACAGTGACCCGATTGCGTCCTCTAATGCCTGAAGAAGCCACAGACGACATCGGTGCTCTTGCTCAGTTCCAGTCTGAGTTTAATTCTCGATATGGACAGGAAGCCCATGTCACTCCTAGCTTTCTCATCGACACGCTGGATGCAGCTATTCAGGTATTGAAGTATTGAAATTATATTTCTATATTCCATGTTGAACACGGCTCAATTTGGAATCTATGTATTTCAAAAAATAAATCTCACCTTCGCTAAGAACGAGGCAATGTACAATCAGCTAATGATATCTGTCAATATGTAAAGAGCTACTGTCATTTATAAGGCCGGAATCTTCCACCATTGCCTACACAATTTATCACGAGGTGGCATAGGGTTCAAATCTTGGATGTATGATCTGTGTTGCTACTAGCGTATTTCCATGAGAATAAGACCTAGTCTGAATTTTAATAATGATTTTAATATAAGCCGTCCCCTTAAAAGAAGTCCTATTGTAGTTTTTTTTCAAGAGTAAATTGAAATGAGACCATGTCTTTTTTTTCGAAGAAACACTGTAGTAGTGACTTGCAAAACATTCCAAAGTATGATGATATGATCTATTTTGAATAATCTATGTCAAGCATTTGATTGAAATAAAAATGTGGTAGGGCCAGGCGCGCAGCCAGGATTTTCAAAAGGGGGGGGGGGTCAAAATCGAAAATTTCCAGTGTCGTCTGTAACAGTCACCACGAACACGCGCTCGTTAATAGAGCCGCCTTTTCTAGCGTATTATGAATTTCCTGTTGCCTAAAATATTACATTAATGCCAACTGCGAGATTCTAAAATATCTTTATATATTAATTTAATGTGTCCAACATAGCTCGCGGTTGCTTCTTCTTACGTCAAAAAAAACATTACTTCTTCTTACGTCAAAAAAAACATTACTTTTCGGTCCACCGCAATCTGTGACCAAAAAGTACGAGATAAACTGCCTGATGTATAATTTTAATATGTATTTTTGCAATCTTGCCAACTCGTTATCGCCGTTAGAAAAATCTCAAATAATTATATAAAATCCTGTTAAGTGTAGAGAATAATTCATTTCATACAATGAATATACATATAAAGTTTAGCAGTAAATTAAAAATACATATTCATCGCCGCGATTATGCCACCTGTTAAAAGAGTCGACTTTTACAACAAATAATATAACAACGAATAAATATTTTTCTGTTGTGCAAAGTGATGAATTCGTGACCGACACCGGCATATTTAAAATGTCTTGCTCTTATTAATTTAATTGTCTTCAATTTATCCTGCGGTTGCGTCGACAAACTAAAATCTTCACCACTCTTATATACCGTTGCAAACAGCGGCCATAAAAATAAAAACGTGAGGTAAACTGTCCGATTAAATATTGTTTTTATCCGTATATTGCGAATTCGGCAAATATTTAGATGTACTTGTTAACAGTGACTCCGCTCGATCGAAATGCTCAGAGTAAAATATCTCAGAGTAAAATTTCTTTCATCACAATAAAATTGATTGAATATACTTAAAAAATATTAATTATATTATATACATCCTCACAACCAGGGAAAAAGTCGCGTTTCAAACCTTGTATCGTGTTAACACGAAAATATTCGACGGCAATTTAAAGTAATGGATAATCAGGCAAATCCCGCCCTCAATTAGTGACGATATGTTTCTAAACGCCGACCAAACATAATGTGTGCCAGAGGCACACGAAATTTTGCGATTTTCACTGCCTAGAAAAGCGTTTTTTAAATTTTCGCGGGCCTCAATAAAACTTATGTTGTTTACGGTTTTATTTTGAGTATTTTAAATTGCCGCTTTTCAATCAAAAAGTTGCGTTGTCTTTAGAAACTCGCCGCCGATGAACGTATTTACCAGATTCACAATTCCGTGCGCATACAAAAATAAAATAAATGTTATCGTTATCGTGGCACAAATTTGTGGAAAATTTTCGTTTTAGAGAAAATAACACAATCGTAAAGGCGTTTATGGGCCTAAATAACACGTTACGCTGATGAGTGATGAAAACAATCACGCGCAAGTTTCTATCGAAAATGTTTTCATTCAACGGAAACGTCTTGAAAGCGGCGTCGGGGCAAATATCCGATATTCTTATGAACGTGAATTCCGATATTCGGATGACGAGATATTCGAATACTTTATTCGAATTGGCCATCCCTGAGCCCGCGATTACGGTACTCGGTAAATGCGACTTTTAGCTCATATTGATTTATCGGTTGCGAAAAATATATATTTTTTATGAGGACATTTGAAACGTAAATGTAGATATCTGAATATTAAAAACATACTCAACAAGAACAAGTAAATAGTGTATAAAACCCAAAATAATACCACATAAACATACCGAACATAATAAAGTATTTTATGCTGATACTGCTGATGATGCTTTACGCGTCACGAATGGTTTAATGCAACTTGATAAAAACATGTTATTTATGATGATGCGGCATCGAAAGTATAATTTATAACTGCAAAATGCGGTGCCATAGTAACATTATACTTCAATGCGCGATTGCGATTGCGTGTAACTCGATCGTGTACACGCTCGAGTCGTGTCCTAATTTATAGGCGCGCCATGTTAGACGACGTCGCAAACATGTTTGATTTTCATTCGGTCGTGAATTTCTCGATTATAGGCTATTTCGTAACATTTATCTGATTCTATCGCTTTGCTACGTAACCTTACTAATGTAATAATCCCATGATTTTACTGGTAAATTCTTTAACTATCATCAATTATTTTTTTTTCAAATTGTATCATGTTTTGTTACAATTTAAATGCTTTAAATCGATAATTTCAAATATGATAATGATCTGGAAAAAGATGTGCGGTCTCGTCGGAAATTGAAAAAAAATTGAAAAATAAAAACCATTGCGTGTGTAATAAATTGTGTCTTTAATTTTAGTGGGGCAAAGTATCGTATGTGAACGACAGAATGAGTACGGACGGACACAAAAATTTTCTGTCAATCTCGAATTTTAAATGTAAATAACGTATAACTAATAAAATAAAGTAAAATTCAATGTGTTCTATTAGCGCGTTCCAAGTTTAAACGAGGGCACTGAATCGAACATAGAAGGGCACTGAATGCAAACGGCGCGGGCGTATTGATAAATTTTGCCTGTGCGTTCTTAAGTACCGCGCAAGGGTGTAACTAACTTTTGGTAACGCGTTCCTCTCACCGAAAGCACGGTACTGCGAGAAAAACTGATTATTGTGGATTTGTCGCACACAAAGGATATACTTTGTTTTACAAAATGTACGGAACCGATATAAAGATGATGTATAATAAATAATCAGGTAACGCTTACGAAAACACTAGGCGATTATAATGAAAAACTCCTGCGTAAATTTTGTGCGCATTTGGATTTTTTTAGTTTTCCGAAAATTTCACTGGGTTGGGGGTATTTATGAATATATATGTTATCCATATCCATATATATGTTATCCATTTTTGATAAATGAAAATAAAAGACCCCCCCCCCCCCCCCCCGCCCCAAATAAAGCTCCAGTCTTATTTTCGTGGGAAACACGTTAGGCCATTTACATCAAACTACTTCAACTAATAGGATTCCCAAATTCAATCTGCAGGAGGCTTTCGGTGGATCAGCACGTAACCGTCGACTTCTAGCTGTCTATCTCCACCATGATAAAAGCATTCAGAGCAATGTATTTTGCAGCCAGCTGCTGTGTGCACCATCTGTCGTGGAATACATGGCCAACCATTGTGTGATCTGGGCTTGGGATGTCACTTCTGACTTCAATAGAAAAAGAATGCTGGGTAAGTGCCTTTGTTATGCTTTTTTCTTAGAACGTTTTCACACTTTTCCGATTATCAAATTATTTATTTCATCCATCTCTTGTTTAGAACAGGGCTACTCAAATTGGGGGTCGTGGCGGGGGCGTACAACGAATTTTAGATTGGCAATGAGTACGTACACTAATTCCACACAAAGTACTATATCTAGTGGGGGCGGGGTATGGGAAATTTTAATATATTGCAAGGGTCGCAAGTTTGGGTAGCTCTGGATTAGAGTCATAAATATAAATTTGTGGGGGCGGTTCAGTTATCTACTATGATTGTGTCACAGGTTAAAATATATGGCTAGAATCCCATGCCCACCACCTCTCATAGGATACTTATAGATTGAGAATGTTAACTCAGTATAGACATATATTTAGTAAATGGCCATACACACAACCAAAGTGACTCCCAAGACACACCAACCATGTTCATTCATGTCTTTACCTCAACGGCTGGTTGGTCATGATCAGTCATCTGTGAATGATGACATCAGAGAGCATGCTCAGCCATCCAGGAAAATAAAGTTGAATACAATAAAGATACATTCAACAGGCCATACCAAAAAGAGCAATAATATCTCCCTACCTGTTCATATAGTGCCTTGTTCAGAGTGTAAGTTGTATAAGCTATACAATAAAAAATACTTCTTAAAATTTCAGACATGTGCACTCGAATGCTGGGGAGTGGGGTGGCGGACACGGTTAAGCGAGTTCCAAAGGATGGATTTCCAATGCTCGTACTTGCTCAAGGTCGTGGAAGGTCATGTGATGTCAACAGTATAGTACAAGGTTTGTATAAGGTTTCATTCTCAGATTTTTTTATTAAATAAGAGAATTGCTAGACTACTCCCAGCCAAAGAGTTTGTGTAACTGTTTGTTGGTAACAACTTACAGCTTTACCCCTCATTGGTATGCATATTTTCTCACATATTTGTTTCGCACCTTGCGGGTACAACAAGGGTGGGCAAGGTTTTTGGACCAAAGGCCAAAAATTTTGCTTATATAGGCTGGCGGGCCATGTAGGTGTGACTAAAAAGGACATTTTATAAACAATATTTACAGTGTTACAAAAGCAAAAGTGGAAAACAATAAGCATTGTGCCAAAACTAAGTTCAATCACAATCTCTTTAGCTGAAACGTCAATATTTGGTTTTTGTTTGGTAGTGGCAGCATCAAGTTTGCCCATGATAGGGTTAGAGCGTTCGACTCAATTATTTTAGCATCGCAGATAATACTATCTGGGTTCTAATTCCACTAATTGCTGATCCAAAAAAAAAACAGTCCTACAGAATATTGTTTACTCCTTACACATCCTTCTGCTGCTTATGTTGAGCCTTGTTCAGAGCAAAATAAAAACTTTGAATACTTTTTGAATCCACAGGCAACACATCTCTGGATGAACTGATGGTGAAACTTATCAAAGCAGTGGAGGATGCGGAGGCTCAGAAGCAGGAAGACATCAGGATGGAAGAGTTGAGTGAAGCAAGGGAGAGAATCAAGAGAGAGCAGGAGGAAGCGTATGATGCTTCACTACAGCAGGTTAGAAGTCTAGAACCCAAACCGCGAAAAGTTTCAATTTTGTCCCTGACTAGGGCTTAAAGCTTCGAATAGAATAGTAAGTTATTCGAATTGGTACATACAAAAATTTTGAATCTCCGCCATCTTGTTTTTTTCGAGAGCAAAATTTCCAATATTTTTTCATTGGAGCCATTTTTTTATCAATGCAATCCTGGCATATGACGCTTCTCTTACTAATGAGTTTTTTATCGAGTGTGAACGCTCCCCAAACTGTATGGGTGATGTATTCTATCTTTTCAGTGATCTATGTGTCTGGAGGATCCATTATAATGAAAAAAAATCAAGTTTAATGACATATGTCCCAAATAGTATTCAAGATTTGATTCGAAAAAAATATTTGATTGATTCTGAAATCCTAATCAAGGTATTCAAAAATTCCCAGCGCTATCCCTGACTGCGCAATCCTTAGCTACACTTATTCTCCAAATCTTGTTTTAATACCAGAAATGATTCGAGCTCAGCACCAAGCAGTAGAGCAGTGGTTTTCAATCTTATGGCTTGTGCCCATGCCCTTCCTTCTTTTGGAGGTTTTTAGCACTCGTGGCCCTCTGTTTATCATTCCAGTGGTATTAGGAGTGTTATTATGATTGGTAGATTCCAAATACTGTTATGTTCAAACAATTCATGCTCAACTAAGTGAAAACACCCTATTAAGTAACTTTATCAAGAAATGAAACAAGTAAGAATGGGCAGTTTTTTGGAAAATTCAAAATCTTTTCTGGGCTAGCATTTTGGCCCCCTCAAACCGAACTGTGGCCCCCATGGTATGTGGGCCATGGACTCCCACTTGGAACTGCTGCGGTAGAGAGTTTACATCTATGATAACCATGTGTGAGTTCAAATATTGTATTTAATAATTATGTGCGAGAGAAGCGCTGGACGCTTCACTGCCATAGTGTGGTTCACGTAACTTCTGGTCTTTACCCCACCATCAAGTACATTCATCTGAAACAAATAACTGGCCAACTAACCTCATGGACTGGTAACCAGATGATAGGCCATGGCTTGCCATATGTTGTGGGCTTCCCTCTCCTGCAACGTAAATATTAAAATCCTAAATGAATAGTTTTTTCTTACAGGACAAGGAAAAGCAAATAAAATTGGACGCTGAACGAGCTCAGTTGGAAAAACAGAAGCAAGAAGAGGAAAGAAAAGAGCAAGAGAAGAACGAACAGATTGAACGTTTAGGAGAGATTGTGCCTCAGGAACCGTCACCAGATTGCGGATTTCCGGTCGCAAAAATACGCTTCCGACCACCGGGTGGGGGTGATATGGTGACCAGAACATTTCTGGCGTCCGAGTCTCTGCAAGGACTTCTTAACTTTGTCGGTTCTCTCGGTTATCTGAACGATAAATATCGAGTTATCACTTCGTATCCAAAACGAGATATTTCGTCTCTTGACCCAAAAGTCTCTCTGAAAGATCACAAACTTTTCCCGCAAGAAACTCTGATTATTGAAGAGAGAATTGAATGATAAATTTTATGCAAGAACTTTACCCGATGACAAGCAGGCCTGGGGAGCTGGTTTGAAAACAAAATAACTCCTGGGTCACAGTATATTCAAATTAGGGTACTTCCGTAATATGTGTACCAGCTTAGGGTTAGGCCATAGTTTTATTCCGATATTCCTTATTTTAGTTCTAGAAGGAGTTCAGGGACTGTCTGTGTTAGCCAAGTGGATATACCCCCTACCCATAGATTTCAGTCCCTGTACGCAACTTGATGGGCTTTTAGGTCTTTTTGTATGACCATTACAATGAACTGTCAATTAAATGCAGTTTTGCTGGAGCAGTATTTAAAACGTTATGAGGACATTATTATTGTGTTATTTATATTGATAAACTGGAAAAGAATGAATATTATTACTAGTATAAAGTGTTAGAAAATTTTAAATATGAAAAAAATAATTAGATGGGTACGAGCTTAAGCCACTAAAATTTCTGGTAGCTCTCGCCCTATCTAGTGGTTAGCTTCGTTCCAGCTCTAACAAAGTTTCAGCTCTCCAGCCCTGCGGTCAAAAATAATTTTTCCTTTTATTAATTTGGTCGTCTTCAGCAGAGACAAATTTTTGTATATTGTGATTTGACAATGCAGAAAGATCGTTTTATTGGTTCCTATTTTCTACACTCGTTATTAATTCACATATGTGGTCAAGAGTATTCTTAAGACTCCTATATCAAACATTTCTCTTGACAAAGCTCGCCCATAAATTTACTTGAAGATGACTTTCGTTTACCTTTTGAGTAAGTGCACCCAGGGTTGGCCAACTTGAATCGAATATAATTTTGCATCCTTAGGCAGTGGTTCTCAAGATTTCATGAATCGTTGGCCCATTCTAAAGACTCTCAAGACTTGATGTAGTCATCATGAATGGCACCAGGGCCGCTACGTGGCCATTTGTGGCAAAGTTTGAGAAACCCAGTCCTAGAACTTTATGTTGTGTCCTAACAATCTAAGTGTGCGTTATGCACAACACAATTATCTTCAATGACTCATAATTCCAGTAGTTTCCTATAATTTTACTCAAGAGATGAGTCTCATTTACTTTTTGAGTAAGTGCGTGTTAGGTAACTCTATTCAGTGTCAGTGTCTCACCTAATTCCAGGAGTTTCCCGTAATTTCACTCCGAGATGAATCTTTTTCAATCTCCCCA
Source organism: Styela clava (assembly GCF_964204865.1). Taxonomy (NCBI): domain Eukaryota; kingdom Metazoa; phylum Chordata; class Ascidiacea; order Stolidobranchia; family Styelidae; genus Styela; species Styela clava. Next base: position 25,369,938 of record NC_135253.1, on the reverse strand, counting down.
GTTAGGCATCGCCCCATTCATTTTCATGTTAATGCCTAGTTTTGCTGCTAACAGATTTTTTTAATGCCGTTGATAGTACTTTGTCAGGTTTGAGCTTTCTATATAGAACCTAATTGCATTGTGGGTACTGGGAATTTTGTAGTGAGAAACGATTTTAAAGTAGTTTCATTTCAATATTTTTCTGAGTTCCATTCTTTCTGACATGCTTAGAATAATTTGGCATCCTAGGGCAGTGGTTCTCCAAATTTCATGAATTGTGGCCCCTTTCCAAAGACTTAAGAATAAAACGAGAATATTGTTCGAAAGTTAGGGGATCCCCCAAAACAGCCTTCTTACTCCATAGTGACACCTTGTGTCCCATCACTAATTAATTAATTACTCGCTAATTATACGACATAATTCTTCCAAAATCGATAGGCTTCTGGTTCGACATATGATGAATGCACATGCAAAATCTGGAGCAGATTCAATCTCGCTTCCGTGAGATATCGCGTGCATCTAACAGGCAAATACCTATCAACATACTTATCAATTAAAATCGATTAAAAAGTAATAATCATATTGAATGACACCTAATGGAGTCCTATGGTCAGGGCCGCTACGTGGCCATTTGTGAGGCTGAGGCGAAGTTTGAGAAACCCAGTCCTAGAACTTTATATATATGTTGTGTCCATACACTGACCAATCAGTGATAACCTGGCCCGGTACTTCATTGCAAGTAAAATGTTGTTAATCCAATGGTATCATTTCACAGTCAGTTAGTGAACTTGGGGAGTAAACAATTTGTATTCATCCCATTTTTTATTTAATTACTTGACCATGTGATTACCATACAATGCAACTATCGATGATGTTTTTCCCCTGCTGTCTTGGTTAATTACAAGGGAACACCAGTAATAAAAGTTCAGCTATCCAGGTCCAAATTCGAGTTGTCTTCCCGATTTTAGGATTAAAGCAATTTATTTACAGACATTTTATTTGCCCCAATTGGAAGATACTACTTTACAAAACCACCAATCCATAACCTGGGGCCAATGTTTCTATGAAGAACATGTGCCTATCAGGACCAGCCATAAAAAATTTTATGCTCAAAGTTATTTCCGCGTGACCTCCGGTTATGTGGAATTCCCTACCTCCTAGCTGTTTTCGTCTGTGTTTACTAGGACTCGCTATTATGATTCGATATAGCAGTGTTTATTAAACTTTTCAAGCAGCGCCCACTTTTTAGAATATGTCAAGTCCTGTGCACCACACCAAAAAAAACAATCACAATAGGCTCCAAATAACTGATAGTAATGCAAAAGTATGTTTCATGCAAAAGAAATTTAAAAATATGTTGATGGAGCGTAAATATCAAAAGTAATGCGGGCAAGATCAAATCTAACAAATATTTTTTATTTTTAATTAGTTTTGTGCCTCCTCAAAAAATTTTCTGTACCCCAATTGTGGAGCGCGCCCCACCATTTGAGAACCATTACTTTATATTATCAGTAGCTCTCAGCACTTCATTGAACGTCCGTCATTTCATTCATGTCAGTTGTATCGACTATGTGGCTTGTATATGTTTCATTCTCAAGGTACAATTTATTTGTTTTAATAATTTTCAAGTGTTGGCAATTTCTGGAATTACAGACTATTTTCAAAGTTTCATCTGTATGTTGTTGAAATTGTCCGTTCAAGATTCTTTGAGTTTAACAGGTTTGAAAACCATGTGTTGGATACTTGCCACCACTGTATGCTTCCGATATTGTTCGAAGGGAGCTATCAAGGCAGTATATGATTAGACTTTCATATTTATTTATTGCTGCACAGGTAAAGGAAATTGATAAAATGGCTAATGACGACTTTTTGAGCGGTTGTAGAGTGCTTTTTATAACGACTGGCCAATTGCAATTTGCTACATTATGGATAGGATTTACATATTTATCCCGGGGGGAGGAAAGCCGATAAGACGGCTTATCCATATGGCGAACCACGGCCTCTCGTCCGGTTACCATTCCAAGTCGGGTATGGGATTAGTTATACTGTATTGTTTTTTGTTTTCGGAAGCATGGACTTGGTGGTGGAGGAAGCCGTAACCGACCAGCGGTTACGTGAACCACCCAACGACGGCGAGGAGTCCAGCAATCCTCTTGCACATAACCATCCCTGCATGGGATTCGAACCTGCGAACCCACGCAGAGTAATTAGAGGTGCGGTGGCGAGCGTATGCCTAACGCTTAGCCCGTTGAGCCACACATATTAAACAAGTAGTTTAATTTTCCATGCCTGGCATGGAATGGTCAGTAACTGGAGGTAGCTATTATCACATGATTTGCTTTTAAGTCCATATTTTATTATAGTGCACTGATTTGAAGCAGATTTGCATTCTCACTAACGTTCGTTCTCACAAAATTTTATACTCGCTAACGTCCGTTGTTCCCTAATTTCATTCTCGCTAACGCCCGTTGTGATCTAATTTCATTCTCTGCGTGGGTTCGAATCCCATGCAGGGATGGTTATGTGCGAGAGGATTGCTGGACTCCTCGCCGTCGTTGGGTGGTTCACGTAACCGCTGGTCGGTTACGGCTTCCTCCACCACCAAGTCCATGCTTCCGAAAACAAACAATACAGTAAAACCAATCCCATACCTGACTTGGAATGGTAACCGGACGAGAGGCCGTGGTTCGCCATATGGATAAGCCGTCTTATCGGCTTTCCTCTCCCCCGGGATAAATATGTAAATCCTATCCTATTCTCGCTGACATTTGTTCTCGCTAACGTCCGTTTCCCCCTAATTTCATTCTCGCTAACGTCCTTTCTCACAAAATATTATTCTTGCTAACGTTCGTTGTCCCCCAATTTCTTTTTCGCTAACATCCGTTGTTCCCTAATTTCATTCTCGCTATTGTTCGTTCTCACAAAATTTCATTCTCGCTAACGTCCGTTCTCACAAAATCGCTGACATCCGCTGTCGCTAATTTCATTCTTGCTATCGTCCGTTGTTCCCTAATTTCATTCTTGCTAACTTCCATTGTCCTCTAATTTCATTCTCGCTAACGTTCGTTCTCACAAAATTTTATACTCGGTAACGTCCGTTATCCCCTAATTTCAATCTCGCTAGCGTCTGTTCTCACAAAATTTTATTCTCGCTAACGTCCGTTGTTCCCCAATTCCATTCTCGCTAACATCTGCTGTTCCCTAATTTTATTCTCGCTAACGTTTGTTCTCACAAAATTTCATTCTCGCTAACGTTCGTTCTCACAAAATTAGACTTTTGTAGGTGGATTTTCTAGGTGCGGTCCGCGGCTTCACCCAGTTACCTTTATTTGGCCTGCATGTAAAAAAGGTTGCACACCCCTGATCTAGTGGTTAAAAGATTGAAGTCATCTATGTTAATGAGGTCAGATTTAAATAAGTTATTAGTCAGCACAAGAACGAAAATACTGAAATACCCTGGTCCATACAAAAATTGTGGCTCCCTTACATCAGTACATGTTCAGATGTCTATTGCTGTCTGCATTGAGTTCATTTGTAATAACAATATAAACCAATCTACTACTAATCAATCAAAAGAGGATAAATACAGAAATATGAAAAGCATTACCTGATTTCATTCACTGATTCAGGTAATTGATTGAATACATATGAACATATCCACCTAAATATTCCATTTTACTAAAATGGATTTAGTATTTGATTAGTTTCTTGTTTCAATCTATATATCGTATCAATCTTTGTATAATTGCTAACTTCTTTTCTCTTAACAGTACTTATGCTATAGTGATAGACATGTCTTAGTCTCTGTACAATCTAGCCACTGTGATTTGTACTTGAAACTGTATTTTGGTGCTTAAGACCATCTGTCCCTGGAGTATTGGGAGGACCAGCAATGGAACAGATTGGGAAAGGTATTGGAATATTATAGGTGGTACTCCCGAGTCCCAAAACTTATGTGTACCAGTTAGGCCATAATTTTGTTCCTATTTTCCCTATTTTAGTTCTATTACGAGTTCGGGAACTATCTGTGTTTGCCAAGTAAATCTACCCCTGCCCATAAGTTTCACTCCCTTTACACAACTTGATGTAAAATAAACGAACAAAATTAGTTACTGTACCTCCATATTGGTGCATATAGGTGGTACCAAATGCTTTCATTTTGTATTATTAGTTTTAACTAAACTACAAGTTTGTATATTGAGGCCAAGCAATAGAAATCTAGAAATATGTTTTGTAAAATAGTTCAATAGCTTAGCTACTTTTGGCACCATTGGACAAAGGTTCGATGTGCCACTCACGTTGATAGGTTGCACAACAGTCAGAAACACTTCAGTCCTATACTTCAACTCGAGACTTTGATGAATTGCTTGAACTCATCTGACACATTCCATTCCAAATTCTTAGTCATGCTTCCATATTATTAAATTTCAGACGATTGTGCGTCTTCAACCTTAGATATAGCTGGTTTGCATTTCAATTTTATGTTCATTATGTGTGTTTTGAAACGGGGTTTCTAAACTGGGGGTTCCGACACCACAAGGGTTGCGCAACCAATATTGAAGTTGCAGAGAGTACACCAATTTCACTCAAAAGTACTCAATTGTACTTTTTTAGACTTTTGATTCGAAACACAGTTATTAAAACTAGTGCAAAACATAAATCTAATGATTTTGAGAGAATACATAGGGTCACAGAAGCGGCGCGTTTGCAGAACAATGTCGATTTTGTCGTAAGACCTGTGAAGCGGATCAGGTAGTCGCAAAATGTTGGATGGGGTCGCGATCTTAAAAGTTTGAGAAGTTCTGGTCTAAAACATATGTGGCAAATTTATGTGATTTATGTGAAATTATTTGACTTCATGCAAAATGTGTGTGACTTTATGTGCATTTTTAGAACGACTGGAAGATGTATCAACGGAAGAGTTGATTCGACGTTTCTCATCAACGGATTCATTCATTACATTTGCTTTATCGAAGTATGGTCTCAGAATTGACCAGTATAGGGTCACACCTGTACAGGAAAATAACCGATACGATGTCACAAATCTAAAACGCTGTTTGATTGCAATTTGGAAAGAAAGAGAAGGTAAAAATATATTTTATATCTTCAAAATATCTCATCTAAGCCAGTGCTTCTCAAACTCGTATGCACCGTTTCCCCCTAACTCTATACATTATTATCACACACTTGGTGATACTAAAAATTTATTTATTTTTTACAATATTGTTTTATTTTATAAAAATTCAATAAGAAAATAATAAATAAAGAAAATAAAAAGTGATATAATATCTGGGGACATTTTTAGTTACTAACCATCCCATTTAATGATGAAAATTTGTTTCTTAGTGGCTGAGACCCCATTTCTACCAAAAAGGATGTTGGAAAAAATACATAACTTATTTGTCCTGGCCCAGTCGCGGCCCAGATCTATAACTTGTGACATCTCAAATATAATCAGGTTGAATTCTTTTGAGAAAATAACTTCAATTTCTGCGACGCAGGATCCAGAGCTACAACAGAAGCGTTGAGACGAATAGTTGACAAATATTTTGAAAAACAAGTCAATCCTGATGCTGCATACTTTGATGATGATGATGATGATGAGATGGACCTTCTGTCACAAGGGGACGCTCAAATACAACAAGTTCCAACAGGTGACCCCCCAATTCAATTCATTCAAAGATAGAGTTTGTATTCCTATGCTTTGGTTTCGGATTTTATTAAGTTTAAATCTCAATAGGATAGGATTTACATATTTATCCCAGAGAGAGTAAAGCCTATAAAACAGCACAATTGTATGGCGAACCCCGGCCTCTTGTCCGTTTACCATCTCAGGTATGGGATTAGTTAGCCAGGTATTTGTTTTCGGAAGCATGGACTTGATGGCGAAGGAAGCCATAAGTGATCAGCGGTTACGTGAACCACCCTACGGCGTTGAGGGATGCAGCTATCCTCTCACCTGTAGCCTTCCCGGCGAGTGATTCAGCGAACCCACCCAGGTTACCAATCAGAAGTGCTGTTTAAACATGTTCATGCTGAATTAACAGAACTAAATTGTTTTCAACTTCAGATCCTTCTCCCACTACCATCAATATAACTAACATACAAGGAACCATTGGCCAGGTGTTGTTGGGGAATGAGACTCAAGGTAAGCTTGGTTTTATATTGATATGAATGGTAGTTAGGCTCGCTTATATTATATTTAGGAGCAGAGCTAGGGAGCCAGGGTTGGCATATCTTCACTAGATTCGTATTTTTAAATTTCTGGATCAGAAACAGTCCAGTTAATAAGGCTTGCATGCGCTCCCATGGTCTGTAAATCAAGATGGCAGACACCGGAACGTAGTACGTGTACCAGGTTAGGGTTAAGCCACAATTTTATTCCAATTTACCTTATTTTAATTTTTTTTACGAGTTCTGGGACTAGCCAGGTGACTCCCGTAGTATTTGTACCTGAAATTATAGTTCAACCCTAACCTGGTACACATACCACGTCCCGTTGGCCGCCATCTTGGTTCACATACTACATCATTACCGGCTTGAATGCTGCTGGCCTGTGACTCGATACTAAGATAGCATGTGCCACACCTTGACGCGGAACAAGGATGGCCCATGACTCTTCCTGATACGGGGATACCCAATGGCTTGATTTGAGTCGATAATAGGCGACTCGACGCAGGACTGAGATAGCACATGACTCGACTTAATACCTGGATGATCCAGTACTCGACTTGTTACTAGGATGATTCGTGACTCGAATCTTTAGGGACGTTTACACATTACTAATTGCACGAATCCTATTCTTACCTATATCTAATTTTCCGCAGTTATAACTGATCTTTGATTCCAGGCAATGCTAAAGATGAAGGAATCCCACAGATTGACCCCGATGTTCCAGTGTTGAAGCCTTCAAAATCAGGTCGGTTGCATCAATGCATTTTCAGTAGGTCAAAATTTTTTATTAGAAGTTTATGTGCCAACAAGGTCACAAGTAATCCTCCAGAACAATGGTTCTCAAACAGTGGGGCGCGCCCACAAGAGGGTGCGTAGACACATTTTTGAGTGAGCATGAATCTACCGGTAATTAAAACATAAAAATTTTGTTGGGTTTGATATAGCCCGCCTTATTTTGGACATTTACATTTCCTTATTGTTTTAATATTGCAGAGAGCTGTTGTGCTTTTTGTTATTTTTATCATCTGTGACATTACTTTAGCCCTACTTGCTATCTGTTATTTGTAGCTTATAGTTAGCTAGTTATTTTGAGGTGTGGCATTGACAAATTGAAAAAGTTTGAGAAACACTTTTTTAGAATTAAAGGAGGCCTAAATATGATCAAGAGACCAATGAAATTAATTATAAGAGCTACTAAAACTATGTAGAATTACTATAGTGTATTGCACATCCTTACTAAAGAGAGCTCAAGCTCATCTATGAGCAAAGTTTTGAGTGAGCAAGGAATGCCAAAAGCTGCTCAAACTACGGCGATGCACTCACTCAGAATTAAAACAGACTCATCTCTGAACAAAGTTACTAGTACTCACTCAGGAGTAAAGGAAACTCTTCTAGAACAAAGTCATGAGCCATCATTTAAGTGCAAAGAGCCACTAATAACATAAAAAATAACTACTATAACGTTCATTATTTCACGTTCATTGTTTTACTTGGCTTAGAAATTACTCCGGAAAAAACAGTGATAGATATCGGAGACTGCAGGTTGAAACTCTCAGCACATTCTGTTAAAGAACCAACGAAGCATGATATTGCGTATAAAGTCGTTCCAGGAGCGCCACCTGCTGGCCAAATTCATGCAAGCTCAACACTGTCTTTCAATCCATCATACCAAGGTTAGTGAAGGATAGAACTAAATTTGGTACTCCCAAATTTTGTGAACCAAGATGGCGAATACCGTAACCTAGTATGTGTACCAGGTTAGGCCATCATTTCAGGTACAAATACTGCGTAGTCACTTATCCTCGAACTCGTAATAGTACCTGCCATTTTGATTCACATACTCCAGGTGTACCCAAAATTTATTTATATATTCTGATGGGAGGAAAGCCAATAGGTTGTTCCAATCATGAAATGAAATTCATGGAATTCAACAAGATGATCTAATAATATTGCAAACCAACTGGAGTTGAGCCAGAAAAACTGGAATTAGCATTGAATGCAAACTGACAACTGTTCACTCGTGGACATTTTTGTTATTTGGTAGGATAAGATAAAATTCACATATTTATCCCGGTTGAGAGGAAAAAATAAGACGGCTTAACACACTCTCTTGTCCGGTTAGGAGTTCATGTCGGGTATAGGATTAGTTAGCCAGTTATTTTATTTTGGAGCGTACTCTCAATCGCTGAGCCACGGTAGGTCTTTATAATATTCTAATTTTACGAATAATTATTTCAAGGTCGAAAGGACGTAAAGATCACTCTGCCAACCTGGTGCTCAACCGAAGCTTCTGTCGATGTTGGGATTTACTGTAAATCAGAAGGTAAATTTAATTCTTTAAATATTTGGGCAATGCACTAGTTGTTGAAGCAAGGGTGGGCAGGGTTTTTGGACCAGAGGCCAAATTTTGCTCATCTAGACTTGCGGGCCATGCAGATGTGACATAAAAAGTTACATTTTATGAACAATATCAACAGTGTTACAAAAGCAAAAGTGGAAAATAATAAGCCTCATCCCAAAACTAAATTTAATCGTAATCTTCACATATTCCTTGAGCTATTTTCAGCTAAAACAGAATTTGGTTTTGGTTTTGGTTTGATTTTGGCAGCATCATGCGGGCCAGATTGACATACCAAATAGGCCAGATTTGGCCCGCGGGACGTAGTTTTTCCATGTCGGGGTTAAAGTGTTGACTTTATTGTATTGATGTCATATTTAGGCAATGTTGAATAATTTCTTTTAAATAGTAGCAAGGCCTTATGTATTACAAATTCTGTGGATGTTTTTTTGGAGTGAAAAATATAAATTATAAATAAGCGTTTTCCAATAGATCTGACTTGTATTCTAAGTAAATTCTTCAAGAAAGGAAATACATGAGCTTTTAAAGCCCTTATAGGAGATTGAAGCAATTTTATAATTTGCAAAAAAATTTAATATTAGTCTGGGGTTTGCTTAAACAAAAATCTCCTCGTAGACTTCAAGCAGCCTGAGCAACAGCTTTTGCGGCCCTCAACAAATCTCATGACTTGATAAGTTTCATTTCTTGAATGCTTATCAAAGTTTTGTCAACAATTTGTGTTTGTTTCAGATTTGTCGAACTAACAATGAATGGGCATATTAATAATGCATTAAGTCAATGCCTTAAATTACAGTCACGTGGCGATAGCAGATTAAGTCGCCTAATCTATTTGTTTTGTATTAAGGAGAGTGGATTGAGTTGGACCGTCCAATTCTGACACATGAAGGACACTTGGAACTTCATTATCGGGAACTTAGCAACCTGACAGCATACATATCTCAAGATAGGTTGCCAGATATCCAATTCAAAGTATCCTGCTTTCTGTTCAATAATGCAGATGGAAAATTTGCAATGGGATTCTGCCTCGCTGATAAAGCCATCGAAAACGTGTTTCTGCACAGGTAATTTCTCCTTTTACCTACCTATTTCGAAATTCTTCATTCCCTCTCACTGCCCATAAAACTGTTGCATTTGATGTTAAATGGTTCATTAGCTTGTGTGATATTCAACTCGTACTCATACGTTCCGGTGTCTGCCATCTTGGTTCACATACTTCATGACAGTGTTCCCTCTAAGGTGTTCGCGTGTGCGCGCGCACACAGCTTTCAGAGATTTACTGCGCACACAGCTTTCAGAGATTTACTGCGCACACAGCTTTCAGAGATTTACTGCGCACAGGCGTATTTCGATGTAATGTAACAATGTGCTCGGTTGGCAGGTTGAGAAAGTTTGTTGTTGGCCCACTTATTACCTGGTTAGAACGCCAAAATTTCTTCATTGGTTTTTGCACAAATATTAGTCATTTCCAAAAAAGTGCGCACACACCAAAATTTCTGCGCACACATACTACAAAAAATTAGAGGGAACATTGTTCGGGAATACCATCTTTTTCCCAGAGAGAAATTCCCTCTTGGTTAAGAAACACTTGGTCAGTGTACTGAACTCATTTAGGGCTCCAATCGGTCCCGTCCAAAAATAAAGGTGGCAATATTAAATAGGAACTACTACAAATATTTAGGTCTACCAACATTTTGATATTTGATAGATGCGAAGGCTTAGTGGTTACAGAATTGGATTCAACCAGCATCGCAGGTTGCACATCCCTCCTGCAGGCCCATGCTCACCCAAGGTGTAATAAGTTTGTCAGGCAATGTCTTACCAATCGCAGTGTTGTGAAACTTGCGGGCCAAATGCGGCTCGCTCTTTTAATTTAGTTCAATCTGGTATGTGAGAGTAATTCTGATTATTTTGTGTATACCAGAGTCCAACAATGCCCTGACAGCTAACTTGTGTGAAGCGAACAACTTATGTCACAAGATCAATAACTAAATTTTTTGTGCCTGAAACTACTAGAAAGCTTATGTTAAATGAAGATTGAAATGCGGCCCGCGGTTTCACTTAGTTATTCGTATTAAGCCCTCATGTATCAAAAGTTGCACACACCTGCCTTACCGAAAAGCTTCCCCTCGAAATGAACTGCAGTGAGACCCTTGAATCCTTGAAAATGTAAAATAAAAATTACACCAAGTTTTCTTTGCGTCACAGACTCAAGAAGGAAGGCTTCGTTTCTTCTATCAAGACTCTGGAATCACTTACAGCATCGTTTGAGGATGAGATTGCGTTCAATATTACTCCTGGCCAACAAATGACAAACACACATTTCAACGTGGATGAACAATTCCTTTCTTCATATCAAGGTGGGTAGGAATGAAGTTTGAATGTTTGGTACTCCTGTAATATGTGTACCAGGCCATAATTTTATTTCGATTTTCCTTATTTTAGTTCTATTACGAGTTCGGGGACTGACTGTGTTAGTCAAGTTAATATACCCCCTGCCCATAGGTTTCAGTCCCTTCACACAACTTGATGTAGGCGAACAAAACCAGTTACCTCCATATTGGTAAGCATACTTCTGGAGTGCCGAATGTTTTAGCGGGGAATAAGTCTAAGAGAAGAATGCATTTTATATTTATTCCTTGGGAGAGGGATGGGATATTCATGAAAATCAAATCCTACAATTAAGTCATCTTATCGACTTTTTCCACCCCGAGTTTATTATGTAAATCCTATCGTATGATTAAGCCGTCCTATCAACTTTACTCTCAGGAGCTTGAAAATAATAATAATATAAAAAGTTTATTTCGGTCCCATAATCAGCATAACAATAAAATGATTGATAAAAACAAATAAATAAAAACTGATTATGAAGTCAGGAGAGCAAACATTTCCTTAGATAAGGTTTAAAAAGTACAGAATGTATTTGAGATGGAAAGTTTTGCCAAGAAGAGGTGGTACGTGTTCAATCACCTAAAATAAATTATTCCATCTATGAGAGGCAACTATGTAATAAAATCTTGAAATAAGACTCACATTTTTGTGGAATATGAAATGAGGTATTTTGTTCCTACATCTTCATATATCCATTTTTATGGCTATAACCAATATCAACTTCTTCTAGGCCACATTTCCTACTGCACCATTGACAAAAAGGCTCTTAATCCTGTTTATAAAATCTCTCAAATGAGGAAACAGGAAGAGGCCGGCGCTGGAATCCAACCTTTTTATGAGAAATCCTACAACATTGCTGGAAAAGAGGAGTCATTGGGACAGCCTGGTGCTGTTGGTGAGCTGTTTCTTTATCAAATCATTGCCAAGATTTTTTTTTAAATAATTTTTTATCATATTTTGATATTGATATAATGATAATGTGTATTTCTGGCAACTAGTCTTTTCTGGCTTAGCATGTCCAGTGATGTCATCAGTTGCAGGGTATCTGATTATGACCAACAGAATTTTAAATTATCATGCACCCAGTTGGTGGGTTACTGAAATAACTTTGGTTATGACTATGAGTTTTTTATACTAAAAAAAATTTCCTGTTCTGTATAATATGGGTATTTGAGCATTTATTTGAACCACGCTAGGTGGGGAGTTTAGCAATCGTCCAGCACATAATTATTCCCAATGGTATTCGAACATGCAAACTCGAGATATGGATCAGCGGTGTGACGGCAAAAACATTCTCAATGCTTAGCACAACCGCCGAATGTTCTGATTGATCTCTCATATTTCCAGGACATGGGAGGCCCTCAGACCTGATTGAATTTCGTGGTCAACTCAATACCGGCGTTTTATTGAAAAATGCAGAGGAAGTTGAAATCGACAATAGACGATACAGTGGTGATGAATCACCCAGGAATAGACGTGAGTGTTATTATATACATCATGGTTGGCCCATACGTCGATCGTGATCGATCGGTTTATCGCCACGTCTCGAGTATTCGATCGCTCCTGATGTTGGGTGAGAATTTAATAGTATACCCAAAAAAACTGCCTTTAACATTTTCAACCTGTTATTGCTAACTTATTACCGCTGTATAAACTCTTTGGACTGTATTTTTGTCATAGCCTACTTAAGTGCATGCGTATTTCATAGCATTGGTTCGACATTTGCACTACAATTTTGAATAATACTTGGTTTCATTTTTCCTCAGCAAAGTTGACTTATGAACAAAAACTTGAAAGAGCAGAAGAGAGAAAGAAGAAAGCTGAAGCTTGGACTGGAGGTACAGTTCTTGGTAGGGTGGTGGCTTAGTAGCATGACATCATACGGCTTCTTGAGCAGCAGTTGCCAATCAGCATTTATATGAACCACCAATGGCAAGAAATTTTCCCTCATAAATTTTCCCTATAGAATCCGAAACTGAGAGCTATGCTTGTGCGTGGAGAATTTTCATTTTGTAATGAAGTTTGGAGTGGTGCAAAAATACCGAACTCTTTCAAACAAAACTTTATTTGGATCCGATACTCTTGGACATCTTGATGCCCTCATATGTAAATAGTACTGAATGGTATACCAGTGATTCTTCGAACTTTTTGAAAAATTATGCATAACGGTCCCCTTTCAATTTTTCTGATTACTCGAGGTCCACTAACTAAATGAAAGCAAATAGCAACGCGGTACATCAACATTCATTTATTGAATGATATTAAAACAGTTCGATGAGATGGGTACGCCTGCTTGGCTCCTACTAGTTTCCACTTCTAAATTGGGTTCTGTTTTGGATAATGCAACTCTCATATCGTGCCTCACGTCCATTCTGTTTCAACATTTTGTTTTAATAGCATGTAACGTAGAAAAAGCTGTCTCCTATTCGTAAGTTGTTGCAAATGGAATAAGCATTTTTAGCTCCATCTTAGCGAAATCAGGATAGGACGGTGCCACTGTGTGTTTATTTCCTCCAGAACTTATCACGGCAGAATCAAATTTTACATATGAATCGTTATATCTAAATTTATGTTTTATTTTAAATTACCCTGTGAAAATTTACAACCAGACCCTCACGCCTTCCATAAACAATACGTCTTTGGTGCTTCGACCAAACACTGTAAAAGCATGACATCAAAATTTTACTTCATATCAAAGTGCTTCTGTGCTGAGGTTAAAGTTGTCTCGCCGCCCCCCTAAAATCGCTTCACGGGCCCCTAAGGGACCGCGGACCCCAGTTTGAGAACTAGTGGTATGTAATGACTTGGAATAGTTATAAAACTTCAAGGTTGTAATGATCAAAGTGAGCATGCGAAGTGAGATATAAAATTGGAAGATGACGCAAATCCTCTGTTACTGACCTGGCATTGTCCACTCATAATATTACGCCTAAATAGGTGCGAAAACCGTAGACGGTTAAATTTTCAAGTCTGATTAGAGTTTCTTTTTAAAGCATTGTACGTTGACAACAGGGAAGACCGATAACCTTTAAGCCGCTCTGCTGCCTATCCTAATGGGCATGAAAGTTGTTCCACGAGATTTTCAACCTGCAATGCTAGCTAACATAATGGGGTCTTAGGTCAATATTGTAATGACTTATAAGACTTCTCTTTTACAGAGCAACCCAAGGTTGCACCAGGTGGTCGTCAAATCATTTTTCATGGTGACGTTAATGCTGGAGTAGCATTACTTGGCTCGAGAAAGTTGAAGATCGATAATAGGAAAATGGCAGGAAAGAGACCTGAAGGATCACAAGGGAAGGAAATACAGAAGGTTTCTGAACCTGTTCAAGTCAATGAGGGTGTAGAGGTTTGATATTACTATAAGTTTAGTCTGCTTGTATTGCATTTTTTTTTTCACCACACTTGCCCTGATTATGCTACACTCGCCCCTGCTTAGTATCTGTCCCAATTATAGTTTGCTGGCTCTAATTTGCCACACCTGCAGTAGAAACTTGTGTGACATTGCAATTTTAATTATCCTATGTTGCTAGACTGGTTTGAATTCCAAATTGAATAATTTTGTGCAAGAGATATGTTTGACTCCCGTCTATCGTAGCGTTGGGAATTCTTCCACCATCAAATCCACGCATCGTGAACAAAAATTAGTTAAATTATCTTTTATCTGACTGACAGGGATTGGTAAACGGGCGTTGTTTGGACATCTGATTGGTTTTGCTCTCCCCCAAGATAATATGAAAAATCCTATCTTATTCCACATCGACATGGACTGGCAATGGGATGAGAGGCCATGTTCGCGGTATAATACATTCAACTTATTGGCCTCCCTCTCTCCCTTGGATAAATATGATGAATCTCAGTCCTACCTAATCTAAATGTTTTTCAGGTTGAATCACAGCAGTATCGTGAAGAACCTCAGCCAAATGTTGCAGCTCTTCCAACAGGGACAGATTGTGAAAAGATATCCCCTGACTATAACGGTCCGGGTAAGTAATAAATATATATTTGTTGCGAACAGCGGAGTCTGCGTTCATCATTTTCTGCTATTATGATGCTGATTGTCTGGGTTTCCAAGCATCAAACACTGTTGGTTGTCAGTGCGCACTCCTTTACTTACCAGACAAAAGAAGTTATATTCGAAGTTTGTTTTTCCAATAAATTCAGTCATGTGGGATTTACCACCTCATAGCTGTTTTCCTGACATATCATATGTACTGGACACACTCTGGCGCTTCAGAAGTATGTGTACCAATATGGAGATAACTAATTTTGTTTGCCTACTTCATATCAAGTTGTGTAAAGGGACTGAAGGCGGAGTATATTCACTTGACTAACACAGATAGTCTTCGAAATCGTAATAGAACTAAAATAAGGAAAATCTGAATAAAATTATGACCTAAGCCTAACCTGGTACACATACTACAGGAGTATCTAAACTCTCACCTATAACTTTGCTCACAGACCATTTCCACAAAGTTGTTTTGCAAATATCCAGAGCCTAAAATTTAACTAGTCTTTCATGTCTGTTTGGACACTTTATTATCCATAATCTATTTAACTACACTGAGGACTTTTTTCAGCCCCAGAAGCACCTCCAATTGACCCAGGAATTATTGAACATGATGTGAGACAGAGGAGAAGAGAAGCAGATCAAAATAATGGGGGTGGGGAACCACCTACAGATGAAGGTAATTTTCAGGATTTTTCTATTTATTTCTGGAGGAGGAAAGCTGATAAGACGGCTTATTTGTAGTGTGTACCATGGCCTCTTGGCCAGTTACATTTTATGCATGTCAAGTATAGGATTCGTTAACCAGTTGTTTGTTACTGATGCATGGACTCATGGTGGAGAAACCGGGAACTGACCATTATCTTTTCAACGGATTCAAATCTACAAACTCACATTGAGTCACATATCATAGTCAGAGGAAATCAAATTTTCACATCATAAAATTAAATTTACTTCTGATTATGTGACGTTTGGCACATCGTGATAAGTGTTAATAATACGCTCGCCATTTTGAATTACCCTGTGTGATTTCACAGGTCCGAATCCTTTCGGGGATAATCCTGTGCAATTGCTTGACTTTCCGCCAATGCAGGATGTTGGTGATAATATTTTTTCACCTTCACAGATAACGATAAAGATCCTCCTGTGAAACCAAAGAAGACTAAATACGACACTGTTCGACAATGTCTCGCTGTTGTGGCTGTTATCTTCATGGTGTTTATAGTTTACTCGTACATGAAGTAATTCGGCCCGGACTACAAATGAAGATTTCCAGTGAAACTATCAATAGATGAATATTATGTTTTTTTCTCATTTTGAGATTTTGTGAAAATTATGAGATAATATGAAATATGAATGTTGATTTGAGTTTGAGTAGTTTATAATTCAATTTATCTAGATTTCTCAAATAACCTATTTTGGAGCAAAATCTAGCTTCATTCATTTTGTGGATGCAAGTTTCAAATACTGCTTGGGATCTAAAGCCATGGCAATCTGACAGAGCTATAGTCAAGCCTACCATAAAAAATTGAGTGGTAGCTATCACCAAATTTTAGTGGCACTAGCTCCCAACTGACCAATTATTCTTCACTTTCATCATTTCTAGTGTTTCGTTAAAATATAAAAAAAATTTTAGCATATTTTTTTTCAGTACTGAACTCAATTTGTAATGTCAATTCAAAAGTTTCAAGTTAAATCTGTATGCTTGAATCTTTACTGTTTAATTTCGAATTTGAACTGTTATATCAAGATTTCATGTTCCACTGTCGTGATCTGGTGCTACAGTTTGAATATACCAGCTTCCCATCCCTGGTTTCAATATTAAAAGTTTTATATATTAGGCAAAAAAGTAAAAATTATTTTCGTGAAGGGAAACTTGAAGTGTTTCAAAATTTGTAATTCAATACTTTGTTAAAACTTATTTCTATGGGCATACATCTCCAAGGTGAACATTTTCCAGAAATTGAAATTTTTCATTTGAATTTCTACAAACTATTATGCCAATTGATCCCACCTATCTACTGGTACCTTTGTTTGAATGTTAAACGCATAAAAGGAATGGGACAGATTGTTTACAGCCCTTCTATTAGTGCTCTTTCCCGATTTAGTTAAGAGCTCGAGATTTTGCTTTGAGCAAACTTGCAACTCTTTTATCAATTATAATTCACTTTCATTTTAAGTGTTTGATTTCTTTGTTTTCAATGGTGGCTTTTAGTAAGACATGTTTTCAATGATATTTTTAACATTTAACCGTGCATTTGAATCCTTGAGCATAATTCTTGTCCCCCTTTTTTATTTGGATAAACCATAGCTGCAAATTTGCCATTTGCATTAATCGAGTCTGCCAGTGTACCTCATCAATTTTTCCTGCCACGTCCAAGGTTTTATAATAAAAATTAGAATTCTGAACTTGTTTTAAAATTTTTAATTGATATTCTAAGCTGATAGCACGCTAGACGGTAAATCGAAAATCTTGCGTTTATAATTATTTTTTTACATGTTCAATTCGGGCAACCCTTGTTCGTGCAGCCCTTCTTCCATTTCTGGGCTGCAATATGCAATTGAACGAGCAAATTTCAGTCATTTAAAACAAATGCCCTAAGAGGGAAAATCCAATAAAAATTACCTTTCACTTTGATTATTCACTTATTGCCTCAGTATTCGTGGAGCGAATGCGGCATTGTTGGTCAAGATTGCAGAAGTGTAATAAAGCTATGGTTTGTGTTTTCTGTATTGAACTGGTAGAGTTCGATTTTTCAAAATATTTCATACTTATCTGTAATTGCTCTCTTGCTTTAACATTTAAATGCTTCATTTTATGATGCTTATATTAATAGCAAATGTTGTGTGATATAGAGACTCAATGTAAAATAGTCCAACATAGTGAACCATATTTTCCTGGTACTATTATGTTTACCAGAGGTCAGTCTAATATGATAGTTCTATCTGAAATGTTTATTTATCATTTGAGGTTAACCTTCTTGGCGCGCAAACCCCTACCCATGCATTTTTTTTTTGTCAACCATTAAGCCCTAAAGCTTCACTCATGTCTTTTTAAAATCGTGTGCTAGAATTCTATTCATCAATATATCTTTAAAACACACTCCTCCAAAAAAAAATTTTATGCGAAAAATTTTTGAAAATTTCTAATAAAAACCTTGACCTTGAGATATTCTGTGTACAGGAGAGGGTTAATTACTAATTCCTAGTTAATTAATTTTTGTTTCAACGTTTTCGTAAAGTTTTTTTCCAACAGAACAATACCAAAACGACTATTATAGCAAGAATGGTTACTCTGAAATTCACAATTGTATTTACAGAATTATCATGTTCAACGCTTCAATTACCGATTTTGATGACGCCACAGCTCTAATTATTACTGCACAAACCCCCCAATGCAAAAAATGTTACTTTTCTCGACGGAAATGCGCGTAGAACAGCGTAAACTATCCAATACGCGCAGTTACGCGTGTAACTTACCATTAATTATATTTGGCGTAATTTTGCATTTATAATGGTTTTTATTTAGCTCAATGAAAAAATTAACTTGACTGTGGTTAGACACTAACTTGGTTGGCACATCACTCCCGCATTCATGCCAGCTTAAAATATATATGATCTCATATATATGACCTAAATTATAGTCCACGTTTATATTTTCTGATGTTTCGGGCTCTTCAGCGTATATTTTTTTAGTATTTAATTGGTATACCTGAAAACTTAACAGTTTAGTTTGAAATTGTCCTTTATGCTGATTATTGAGTCAAAGTAAACCTATACTTATGCTGAAATTTATTGACTGTTTCGCACTTTATAACTCTCTCAAGCAGCGCTATGCAGTACACCTAGAGTTCCATCATCTTTCGACTCTCAGTTATACAAAATGGTTCTCAGTAAAATGATTTTGAGTCCGACTCCTCTCGTTTAGAAAATTTGGAATCTGAGCCCGATCCCCAACGTCAAAATATCAAATTTTTGACTCAGACTCCGGGAGTTGGAAAATACCGCTCTTGCTTCAACTCCAACACCGAGAAGTCTTCAAATTTCAACCCAACATACCTGTTAACAAGAGAATAACAAAAGTTGGGAATCTGTTTGGGTTCGCAATCAGCCTTTTTCTGTAAATAACTGTGCTTGAATAAATATCTCTGTGTTTATTTTTTTGTTGTTCAAACATTGAACAAGTGTAATTTTTTTCAGACATAAATTGCTTATATATAAGACTGCTTTTTATATTTTATGTGGATTCACGAACAGTAAAATGGGATTTTCATATTTATCCCCAACGACAGCACTAAAATCTTTTCTAATGCATATGAGAGTCCACGAATATCTTTTGTCAGGTATGGATATAGCTATGTATTTTAAATAATCTTTTTATGTGCGAGTGATCCGCCCATCCAGTTTTTTTTTTAAATTTCATATATGATCATGGCCCACGGAGCTCGTGCCTAGCATAAACAACGACCGGTCCATCAAGTACAGATACAGTTAGCCAGTCAATCGTCCCGAATGCACAAAATCGATCATGACGATGCGAAGGGAGATGTGCCTTAATAATACTTCAAAAACTACTGTCACAGATTTGGTTACAGTCGTTGTAGATATGTCCGAAGACTCAAGGGTTCTGGATTGGTTGTTTATTGTACGGCAACTGCACAATATATATAACACGTAACACAGCAAGAACAGAGGACACGAAAAAACGCGACCGACGTCAGCCCAGCGACAGAAGTTGAGAGAGCAAGTGTGGCTCGTGCTAAGCGTTAGGAATACGCTGAGGAGGGTTGGTAGCATAAAAGTCATATTGGGGATGGCGAAATACGGTCGAAAGGTGGCAGATTAGGGATGGCGAAATAGGGACGAAAAGCCAAATTGGGGATGGCAAAATGCGGTCGAAGCGTGGCAGATTAGGGATGGCGAAATACGGTCCAATGGTGGCAGATTAGGGATGGCAAAATGCGATCGAAGCGTGGTGGCAGATTAGGGATGGCAAAATGCGGTCGATGGCTGTCAGTTTTTGCCAAATCGACTGTCATAATGCGCTGTTTAGTATACAGATAACAATAAACAATTGCCTCAAAATTACAAAGAAATATGGCCAAAGTGTTTAGATTTGGGGCTGATGAAATGGATTAGTACCTGTCAAATTCGGGCTGGGAAAACACAGTCGATGAGTGTCAAAATGGGGTCGAAGCGTGGCAGATTAGGGATAGCGAAATGCGGTCGAAGCGTGGCAGATTAGGGATGGCGAAATGCGGTCGAAGCGTGGTGGCAGATTAGGGATGGCAAAATGCGGTCGAAGCGTGGTGGCAGATTAGGGATGGCGAAGTACGGTCGAAGCGTGGCAGATTAGGGATGGCAAAATGCGGTCGAAGCGTGATGGCAGATTAGGGTTGCCGAAATACGGTCGAAGCGTGGCAGGTTAGGGATGGCAAAATACGGTCGAAGCGTGGCAGATTAGGGATGGCGAACTGTGGACGAAGCGTGTCAAATTGGGGGTGGCGAAATAGGGTCGATTCCTGTCAGGTTAGAGATGATGAAATATGGTCGATGCGTGTCAGATTAAGGAGGGCGAAATAGGGCAGTGGGTTGACGGGTGTCATGTTAAGGATGGCGAAATGCGTGTCAGATTTGGAAACAAACATTGTCAAATTTAAGGAACTAATCTGATCAGTGTTTCACATTTTAAAATTCATTTAAAAGGTATTGTCCGATTTTACATCGTGTCTTTATTTTATGATTAATTTTGATGTTTTATATATTATTACATTTTTCTCATCAAGTCTTGAACATTTTTTTTATATTTTTCTGATTAATAATTTTAATACAATCTTTTAATGTTTGATATATTATTACGTTTCTCTCATCAAGTTTTGGGTACTCCTGAAGTATGCGCACCAAGATGTCGCACAACCTGAACCCTAACCTGGTACCAGCTCGTTGCGCATATTTCAAGAGGTCTGCATTGTGGATCGTGCCATCATTTATGAGGTCATATGTTTTATCTCTTTCGTCATGGAAATTTCAATTTTTCCCTGGTATTATTGTCCCTACAATTTTTTACGCCACCCCGAAGCCTGCGATATTTCTATTCCAAATACTGTTATTAAACAATTCTTTTCAATTACAAATATTTTAAATTGCTCAAGTATATATGTAGAAGAATCCTGTTTTGCTTTAAAATATTTTTGGCATAATTCACGATCACACTGCATGAAGAGTTCATTCTCCGTGTTTCGTTAATTTCAATTCTCAAAATTTCTTTCGAAGTTAATTGGTTTTATAATTTGAATATAACCTTTTGATGTAAAGATGTGTTCGATATATTATGCTATAAAATGATTTTTAT
Source organism: Styela clava (assembly GCF_964204865.1). Classification (NCBI taxonomy): domain Eukaryota; kingdom Metazoa; phylum Chordata; class Ascidiacea; order Stolidobranchia; family Styelidae; genus Styela; species Styela clava. Next base: position 25,348,677 of record NC_135253.1, on the reverse strand, counting down.
GATATTGGGTGAATTCCTATCTAGAGGAGAGTCTTTGAATAGGAATATACGTTGTTGTATTACTCACTTTTGTATAATATTATTCATGAAAACGCGACAAACTATTTGAACTGCGTAAAAATGAAAATGCGACTTTTGTATTCTACAAAAGGCAAGGTAATTAAACATAGGGATTTTGGTATAAACAGTTCAAAAACCAACTAATAGAAGATTTCAACACAAAATGTTGGAAACCACCAAATTCATCCATTTTATCGTTTTTCAGAAAGAAAATGTCGAAGACTAGTTTGACTTTTTAGGAATCTTCTTGCATGCTCTACTTCTTGAGGAACATAATTACCATTACTTGGTACAGAATCCAACCCATGTCTTACTGGATAGCGAAGGAGCAACTTATAAATAAATGTGTTACGTGTAACGCAAGTCTTGTTCTCTGTTGCAATTGAATTCCAAGGAAAGACGCATTTGCGACGAATTTTCCGTGCTGTTTGGAATAGGGTGGGATAGACCCTGGTGCTATATATATCCGCATTGTTTAATATTTAATGGTGCTTATAACTGGCGTAGTTTCGTGCACCGTTATTTCGCGTTCAAATGCGTTTGATGAGGGATTAATTTTGAGCTAGTAATATGTTCAATATTCATATCTAATGATTGTAATATTTGTTCTGGTGAGTATAAGATACAAAAAAGCCTTTCTAGATTTTCAATTGAAATCAAATGAAATTATACTTTCAAAAACTTATAGGCGAAATGTTTTGAAAACATTCTGCGCTGAGCAGGGTCTCTATAATTGTACGGACATTCAGCGAAATATAGCCAGTGAAACACTTCCCTGAATATTCGACATTTACACTGGAGTCAAATTACTACTAATCTGCAACTGAAAATGTTCAACCTAATTGTTTTTGAACTTTACAAAACAATCTCAAACATTTGATGGTCAGAAAACGCTAATGTTTCATGTAGTAGTCAGGGAACACGCAATTTGATGGGTTAGTCTAGCAGGAATGGCGAACCTTTTTAAAGAATTGGGTCGAAAATTATTGTTGTATTGTAGAAAAGAAGACTGTGGTTCGTAGACAGGGTTGTCCAAAACGAATCAAATATTCGAATACATTTTCGGCTGATTTTCGAATAATATATAGTCTCTTTTCATCGTAAACACGGTTTTTCGTTTTTGCGGAAATTATCAAACGATTTTACACATTCATTTCCATTACGTCAAGAAATTGAAGATTATTCAATGTCGTAATTGTTATGATACCCAATAAATTGTCGCAAGTCGGAAAACAAGTCGATTTATTAGAAGAAATAATTAATACTTTTTCCCGCTTTATGGCAAATAATTTTGATAATGATATTTGAAAGTTTCGACTTTTTACTGGGATGATTTTCTGTTGTGCAAATTATTCATATCCATGACCGATACCAGCATATAAAATTATCATGCGTTATTAATTTAGTTTTGTTTAACGTAACTTATGGTTGCGACGACAATTTGTGAGCATAAAATGTGTAGTGAACTGCCCGATATTATTCATTTTTGATTCCTATTTTCGGATTTACTGAATAATAAAAGTATTATTACTCTGAAATCTACTGGAATTTGTGGACTTAAAATGCGTGGCAAGGTGCCCGAATATAATTAATTTCTGATTCGTATTCACAAAATAATATTACTCAAAAATACACTACACGGACTTAAAATGTGTTGTAAAGTGGCCGAATATAATTAATTGCTGATTCGTATTCACAAAATAATAAAAGTATTATTACTCAAAAATATAACGGCGATTCGCGGACCTAAAATGTGTGGTAAAGCGCCTGAATATAATTAATTTTTGATTCGTATTTTCAGACTCTTGGAAAAATTGTCCCAAGTCAGAAAAATAATTTATACTTTATCCCGCTTTTTGGCAAATAATTTGAATAATGGTTGGTATTTGAAAGTATGAACTTTTTACCAGGATGATTTTGTGTCGCGCCAGATATTCAAATCCATGACCGATACCACTATTTCAAATGCCTTGCCATATTAATTTAAATCTGTTAACGTAACTAACTCATGATTACGTCGACTTATAAAAGAATAAAAGCGTTACTATCCTGAAATATATATCGCAGTAATCTGTGAATATGAAATGCCTGGTAATATAGCCAGTTATTCCATTGTTTATTGCATGCAAATTCATTCGCATATTATAGATAAGCGTTTTTTGAACTTCAAATGTATTCGAAACAGTGAACTATTCGGTATTGGCCACTCGTAGGTAAACCCGCTACCGCAATTTTTCCGTTAGACTCATAATCTTTGACGTTGAAGGACTAAGGTAATGTATTGTACTTGATTTTATGTAATTTGTGTTTTACTAATTACCGAAATATGTTCCGACGCTACGGACTACGGTAAATATTCCCGTGGTTTCAAAAGAGCTTTGAAACGGGATTTCACTGTATGAGAATTGCATTTTTAGATTGGCTTTCTGCCACGTTGAAGTCACTACCACTCTAATCACAACCCTCTAACGACTATGTGATTGAAGAGGCGTTATAAACTCTTCATTTCATTTTCAGTTTTCCACGATAAAAACAGTGAATGAGGAGGCCTCTTTATTTCATTTTATTCAGTTTTCCACGATAAAAACAATCACAAAACTTTCCAAGACTAGACTAACATTGAAAACATATTGAACGGTATATATGTAGGGATGAATTAAATGTCCCTGAACTAAATGACCAGAGAGTTTGACAAGCCCGTGAATCGATGCTCTAAGAACGACCAGAGATCGTAGGTTTTATGGTATTTTCAAATTTGAGGTAATGGCATTGGTTACTTAAGATATGTAAATGGTGAATGACTCAAAGTAAGGTATAAGGCATTAAAAAGTAACTACAATGGTCTAGTTGTTGTAACTAAGTAGGTTTAAAAAAATCATCATCATCAATCATTTCAAAATTGAGCAACATTAAAGTTGGCTCATGTAATATGATATGATTTTGAAAGCTTTATATTATAGAAACGAAAGCGCACTGACATGAGAGTGAGCGTATATTCCTTCAAATGGCCAGAATGAATCGTGTATACAGCACCTAATGAAAGTGATGAATTGAATATTCCCGTTTTTGAAAAAATAGTGTTCACAAGCAACAAGAAATATATGACATTGGAAGGCATAGAGAGTGAGGGTTAAATGCTGATTGGAGTGCTTAGTATCAGCAATAGTGTCAGCATCAGCATTTCCCTGATTACAGGGAATTAATAAAAATAGAAGAAAGAACACCAATGTTATATTATAAATTACAATAGTTTTTCATTCTGCTTTTAAGAAAATTACAAGCAGGACATTCATGAGAAAACATGCAAATGCTAGTGAACCATGCATGTTTATTCATACATGCGCGCAAGAAAGAAGTTGTAAACGGAAATAAAGAGATGACATTTGAGATAACATGAAGCACATAATTTGAGATGACATGATGCTATAAAGATATCGGGTATAAATGCAAAATGGGAAATCCTACATCATTTACAGTAAGGTTCAAAATGTGAACACAAAAATTGGGATATCCAACCAATAAAAAATTATTACATTATTGAGAAATTAATTTACAATATTTTATAATAATGAAAGCATATAACACCAGTATATCATATTGATTCGAAATGTTGTCACACAATTACATTGTGTTTCCATGCATAGTTTGGCATATTAAAACATGAACTTAACCAAAGGACTTAGTAAATGCTAGGACAATATCTGGGGGAAGACATATTTTCACTGCAAGATTTCAAGATTACACACTGAAAACTATTGCTACAGAAAGTAATCAGGAACTTCATTATAGAATATATATAACAGCATATGCACCCACCCACATAAATAACAAGTTTATCTTATAACAAGAACAAAATAACACAGTATGGAGTAGTAGCAGAGAAATTGTTATTTTAGGATTGCAGACAATGCATTAGTACAAAGTGGTTATGATTCATGAATGAAATCAGATCTTATTGATTGACTTCAAAACAAACAAGGACTAGACAAAGTATATAATATCGTGTACACAAATGCTACAGTCCCCATAAATAGTGTTTAATAATTGGCAAAAAATACTGAAAGCAAATTAAAACATAATTCTGTATCTTGGAAAAATGAATCTCAAACAAATACAATTTAGTATTGTGCACGTTATTTGAAGAAAAAAAATAAATATTTGGAATTTGTGTACACAAGTTGAAGTCAGTGACATTAATTCGAACAGTAGCACAAATAGAGCTATTAGGTTATTAAACGACGCTTCTGTAGTATGTTCACTGAGATGGCGTACAACCTGATAACCCTAACGTGGTACACATACTATGTTCAGGCTGTGTGCCATCTTGGTGCACATGCTGGGACGGGATGCACACACGGGAGCACCTATTAAAAATATAAAGGTATTCAAACTCAGCGATTGTGTGATCTCAGTGATTTTAGGTAGGGTTAGGAACTGAATTTTATGAGAATGTCTTCAAGACACGAAAATGGAAATCACAAAAGTAAGTGAGATTGCATACTAGTAGATAAAATATTCGTGGCAGTAAAGGATCAGACCAGGAGATTGCACTCTTTCAAATGTTTGTGTAAATAAAATGATAACTATAGGGCTGACTATGTGCTATTAGGTGAAATCTATGAAAAAGTTGATCTGTCATAAAAATGTTTAGATTAGCTGGTTGGATAACCTTGGATGCAACAATTGGAATACAGTTTGCATAAAAAACAGTGGCAATAAATAAACTATAAAACAAGATTAACAATGAGAGTGATTTTTATGATTGATCCAAGTTACATTAACAAAAATAGGAAAATTATTTTAATAGAAGCAATTATGGCAAATAAACAACTCTTACTAACATGGATTAGCAAACATACACTAAAGTTTAATGTTTTACATGCCCTTTACAAATAACAAGTATCTAATTTCTCATTTAACATTTGCCTTATAAGCTAAAATGCTGAATAAATATTAAATATTACTAGATTAGAATGGTTCCTTTATGAAATTTGAACATAATCATATTCCAAGAACTTGTGAAATACTACACGAAGCTATTGTGTTAGAAAGTATCTTCAATACATTTTTGTACCAGGGTAAAGTTAACTAGGACAAAATAGGAACCTCCGTCTGCTGAACGATTATTATCACTTTTTAATGAGTTGTCCGAAGCAATGATACCAAATCTGAACTGAAACGTAAGTTTCAGCACTTCAAATTCATAAACATTCTCAAGTTTCAGAATATTTGCAGATTGAACCAATACACAGTAGAGTATGTGAGCCGGTCATCAACTTCAAAACACAGTTTTGAAGTACAAAGATAGTTTTGGAGATAAAACTATATCAAGTCCAATGTCACAATTCATTTGTGGGCATGTAGTGGACCTATGGATCGTTTTGTTATTATGTTGTTGTTCTTTGACACATATTGAAAAACCGCTTTTCTCGTTGATTACTGGACGAATTGCTTTGAAATTTTCAATGGTTTAAGATTGATTTGCCTGAAGGCTATTACTTTCATGTATTTCCAATATTTCTGAGAGCTGCATGGAATTCATTTCTTTTGTGCTATGACCTCATCAAAAATTGCCACCATGTGGCGGTTCATCGTGCGCAGCGAGTCACGAGGTCAGCGAACATTGGTGCTTCTAGTGTTTAGCGAACCGTCAAAGGTAAGCTGGACTACTGCTTCGCTCAGGCTGCATGTCCATATATTTGAGCATCGCTCTCTTGTTGAAAGTGCAAACTATAAAGTTCTTGATCCCCTTTCTGGCACAAATAGACTCACTCCAGTTATTGCAGCAATATCCCTAAAGACTAGATAACCTTAATCTTCATATCTGAAATTATATCAAAATACTTGACAGAGTTTCAAGTAGTCATTATAGACTTAATGTCATTTACGATCAAATTTTATAATGAAATTGGAAGTTCGGGGCTTTTACTACAGTTTTTTAACATGACATGTGTCTCGCTCGGATTAACGATAGGATCTACATATCTATCGGAGGAGAGAGATAATGGACCAGATGGTGGAGGAAGCTGTAACCGACCAGCAGTTATGTGAACCACCCAACTGCGACGAGGAGTCCAGTAATGCTCTCGCACATAACCATGGGGTGACGAGCGTATTCCTAACAATCTCCACATTTACCCTGCGAACCTACACAGACTGACATAGTGTAAGTAATAAGAGGTGCGATGCCAAGCTTATTCCGCTCACAGGCTTAGCACGATGAGCCACACCACTGCTAATTTGAAGTTAGACAATTCAGCAATTAAATATATCAAATGGTTAGAATGCATATTAACTTTTTGCTTAGGTCTGCGGAGTTCACTCAAACAGTCAAATGGCTTTAGCAGTTTCACTTTTTAGTTTATCGCTTGCTCCACACAATCCTGCAATGTTACCAATCCCAATTTGACATACCGTGTTCGTGCCTACATCTTGCCACACAATAATTCCACCGCGAAGGCATACCGTAGTCCAATGATACGATACCGTACCGGTAGTCTACCGTTACCATATTAATTAAAAGTCCAAGTCTTGGTACGGTACCGGTACCGTACTGTCCTTGTAATTACCACCAAAACAATTGCCAGAGTAGCCTAAGTTGAACCAGAAGAATGTTAAATCTCCTATTTTCTGTCTACTGCCATTCTCTACGCTGACCATGCCGTCAAGGACTGGATTAGCATTAACAGATTAATGCTGTAATGGGCCACATACCGGTACCGTACTCACTAAGGTACGTACCGGTAGGTGGTACCTATTACCGTATCCTGGCATATGCAGGTACATTCAGGCTACATGCTAAACTTAAGAACCTTAAAATGTTCGTACGGTACCGATGTACGGTACGGTAACACTGACACCATGCCCTTCACTTTCTCAAACGTCGCCATCCCTAATCTGCACCACAATTCGACCGCATTTTGCCATCCCTAATCTGCCACTACGCTTCGACCCCATTTTGCCATCCCTAATCTGCCACCACGCTTCGACCGCATTTTGCCATCCCTAATCTGCCACCATTCGACCGCATTTCGCCATCCCTAATCTGCCACGCTTCGACCGCACTTCGCCATCCCCAATTTGACTTTTCGTCCCTATTTCGCCATCCCTAATCTGCCACCTTTCGACCGTATTTCGCCATCCCTATTCTGCCATCCCCAATATGACTTTTATGCTACCACCACTATAGGAGAGGCCGTGGTTCGCCATATGATTAAGCCTATCCTTAGAGGTATATTTTATCGCACATGTATAATGGGTGGTTGGAGTCTAGACCCGGTCCAAACTGCCCAATCAAATCTTTGGTAAATAGCATACAGGGAAATACAAAACTATATTACAAACAAACACGAAATCTATGGTCCAAGACAATACCTCCGCCCCGGTGACACGTCTTGGTGAATTAATGCAACAGAGAAGCACTTTATTGAAATCCACTTTTTCTTCATATATAGGGAATTCCCTACAAGGGAATATTGCACAATTTTCTATTTATTTTTTTAATTATCGAGTTGAATCGAAAAACATGCGACATATTCACTCACTCTGCAATCTACTGCGCGACATTTATTACCATATCTTCAATTCTTTGCAGAACTGTGTTGTTGGAGAGTTGTATGATCTCCGATTTTCGAACTGCTCAGAACCCTAATTCTCATCAGCTGCAGGTGAGATAAACGGCTTTACTAACTTTTACCCACGTGTGTACGGTTTTCGTGTTTTAGCTATCTAAAAATAAACTAAATATGATGCACGAAGGAGAGATTTTTCTGAAGTTGTCATTCAGCTGGTTTGTCTTTAAGACTGCTGTGATTCAAGTACTAGTGTTGAGCGAGTTTAAAGTGTGAAGTTCAAAAAATGCTAAACATAAAAGTTGTGGTGTTTGTTCACTACCGGGAGCTAGTGTGAAGCTATTGAAGGCAAGTTCCGTATATTTTTTTAATATATTTGGTTGCACATTAGCACTTTCTTTTCTTGCTTTTTTCCCCTGTCAACGCATGTCCTTGCCTATTTCTACATTTACATTATCGGTATTTGCCTCATTTCCGTTTTGAGACCTATAATTCTTCCTAAGAAAAACATCAAAATGCGCACAACCCGAAACCTAATCGGTACACACATACTATGTTCAGGTAGTGCGCCATCTTGGTGCGCATACTGGAGGTACCTTATTTTTGCAACTCCATCACTGTTCATTTGCTCGGTTCAAACCCAAACCAAAGCCTTTTATGTTCTGCTGCATCCATACCTGTAAGCACTCACAGTCAGAAACTATGTGCCTGTGTCACAGTTCGTTTTTTTACTGTGCTGCTGTTGAAATCAGAATACCCACGATTCCAGATTAGTCGTTTAATGAAAACAGCAACGCGACACTTGAAATAAAGAAGCAAAGGACATAACCAATGCGATTGGTCCAGTAATCAAAGAGAAAAGCGGTTTTTCCAAGAAGAACAACAACATAATACTAAAACGATCCATAAGGTCCACTTACGTATCAAAAAATAAAATTAGAAAAATCTTGCGACCCAAGGATCACATGGTAAACGGCATTTAGTGCTTCTATGGCCGAAGAATTAAATGTCTAATGATAAATCAAACATTTTTATATGACATTTTTCCTGCAAAAGAAAGAAAACAGCGCTTGAGCAACATTTCATAACAACGAAAAAAAAAAATTAACAATAAAATTTATTAGAAAATGAAATCGACGACTTTTAAGTTTTCGTTGAAAACTTCAGGCGACCCAAGATGATTTTCAGTTTGGGGTGTCGACACGTAGTTTGTGGAACACTGGTATACGCAATTGTTAGTAAAGTAAAGAAGTGTGTGGCTATGTCCAATAACCTAAATAACAAAAACACAGTTTCTACTGTAATATTTCCTAAAATATTTCAACCTACATAAAGATAAAGCTGCCTTGTTAGAAACAAAGATATGAAATACGATAAATTATAAGAAAGATTTCCCTTTTTCTTGCTCATTAATTAGGTCATTACTGAAAAGCAATTCATAAAACCAAAGACACCATTACGGTACATTTCTACTCGTTTTAAGGCTTACAGAGCGATCCAGTGAGTGCACTGTCCGGTATGTAAGGCCAATTGAAAACTCCCTGTCCGACATCTCCGGGATCTTCTGCAATTTTTATCAACACGTTCTTATATGATGCATCGAGTAATGGATAAGTAGGAATCCACACTTCGTACGGCAAATTTGCTGTTTTTCCGTCGTTATGCAGAAGTCGGCCGTTCTGTTAAAATATTTTGAATCTAGCTAAAACATTGCATTTTTGATCTGCAGATTAAATGTCCTAGAATGATACCAAATGCGTTTTAACCACCGCAAGATAGAGAAATGATTACTGGTTATTCTGAAAGAATTTTCAAACTTACATAGCGGAAGTAGAAAAATCATTAGTAACTTATTCTGGAGGTTGTACTGTCAGAAATACAATGGATAGTTTGGAACAATGCGTTCGACTTTTGTTTTATCTCTGAGCCTATGTACAGAAATTGCACGCAAAAACATGCAAAATGTTTTATTCTGCTGGATGATTTTTTGTATTTGCGTTTTGTTCACAAGCATTCACTCCAAAGTAGAGATTCTCACACAGTGGAGCGGTTATACACTTGCCCGCTTTATTTTGGATATTTAGGTTCCATCTTTAAAAGTTGTTTTTTATATAAAACATACTTTCGCCTTATAGTATCTGTTATTTGTAGCTAATTTTCTTAGCTAGTTTTTTTTTTTTTTTGAGATGGGGCGCAAGACTTGAAAAATTCCAAAAAGTTTTAGGTTAAGGATCTTTAAACCCTAGTGAAAAGTATAGTCAATTTAGGAGCCACTCGAGATGAGCCCGTGTCCAAAGACAAGTCAATCACTGGGATAAGTTTTACCGGCGAGAATTCCATGAATGTCCGAGTCATTTTCTTCACATGACTCGATAAATAGTGGCACGAATCCAACTCAATTCGAGTCAATGATTCGGCCTCCCAACACTGACTATGAAGAACAATTTATCCTACCTCATATGTCATTCCAGTCCAAACGTGCCAATAAGTGGTTCCTGGTGGCATTTTTGATCTGAGAAACGTTTCAATCAGAAGATAGTGCGTGGAATCGTAGATACTTGCATTTTTCTATCCGAATTTCATGCAAAGTTGTTCGACGGCGCTGAATGTTGTTCCATTAACCGGTATAACAGTTCGAAAACACTTTCCGTTGTACTTGACGTCACACTTTTCTTCGAAAATTAAATGGAAGTGAGTAACGGCAACGTGCATATTTTCAATCATAGGTCCCAGAAGACTGTTTATCAATGTGCAGACATTCGCGTATATAGTAACATCAATAAGCCGATATAGTATATACGGCATCGTGCACAAGAGTATCCAATGTATGATATCTAACTCTAGTGACCATAATCGATGTAATAATTCGGTAATAAGCTATCAGCCGTAATTACTGACTTCTCTAGAGCAGTGGTTATCAAACGGTGGGGCGCACCCCACAAGTGACGCGCAAGAAAAATTTTTGAGGTGAAGTGAAGCTAATAAAAAACAAGAGAGCTATGCTCAAATATATGGACACGTAGCGCCACCCAGTGGCAATAATTTTGATGACGTCATAGCGAAAAAAAAAGTAATAGCCTTCTGGAGAAAAATTTTATCTTTAACCACTGAAAATATCAAAGCATTTGGTCCAGTATTCGAAGAGAAAAGCGATTTTTTAAAAATGGAGACGGAGACAAATAACAATAACAACAAGAGAGCTATGCTCAAATATATGCCCACGTAGAGTCACATAATTTTGATGACGTCATAGCGAAAAAAAAGTAACAGCCTTCTGGAGAAAATTTTTATCTTTAACCACTGAAAATTTCAAAGCAATTGGTCCAGTATTCGAAGAGAAAAGCGACTTTTTAAAAACGTGTCAAAGAACAAGGACAAGAACAAGAACAACAACAACAACAACAAAAAAGTTTGAGAACTACTGTTCTAGAGAGAATATGAGACAGTCTTTGATTTGACCCCAGAAATGTCTTGAAAGGTTTGTAAGTACCAGTTCAAACATTGGAAATAAGAGTACATGCTTTGCTACAGCAATATAAACTTTGCGTTTGCGAAGGTTTGTGAGTTTATTATGTTTTCTTTCGATGCTTTTTCCTAATTGCTCCACAATATCTGAAAATTATTTATTTGTAATTACCAGAACGGAATAAAACAAAAAGTCTTGGGGTATTTTATTGGTCATACGGTAGAGTAAAATCAAAGCAAATATGACTCGTATAAAGCTATATCCAAGTAACATTACATAACATTATGTTAGACTATTGAAACGAAATAAACAAAAAAATATTTTACAGAATATTTTACTTTTGGGAACACCAGACGCTAAAAACACTCTTTCAATAACATCGTTTTACAGGTTTGTTTTTATTAGAGGCGAAGCCACCATGCATGCGAACGTTTTGCACTATTTTGAATATAAAAACCCAAAATAAATTAGTTATTGTCTTACCTGATCCGTCGTTTTTCTATAAAAACAATAATTAGCAATTCCATAAGAACTTGTTTGGTAATAAGGATATATGATATATATAATTCCTATATTTATTCAGGAAATGGAAGAATCAGTAGAAAGCATCAAACATGTTACACATTGGTTACCAGTCTGCTCGTTTACCAGGTAATTACTTATCGATCCTAAGATCGGTAAGTATGATGATAGGTATTTATCTGTCCGTATGTATGTCTGTTTGTTTGTCTGTTAGATGAACGCGATATCTCAAGAAGGCAAGGTTAAATCCAATTCAATTTTGCATGTGCATTCATCATAATACGGACCAGAAGCCTGTTGATTTTGAATGAATTATGTCGTATAATTAGCGAGTTATTAATTAATTAGTGATGGGACGCGCGGTGTCACTATAGAGTCATGAATCGAAACCGCAGTTTCGACCGATAAGTTTTCGGTCTTCGACCGATATTTTCGTCTCGCAATTTTCTAAGTCTTCCTTAGCTCAAGGTAAATCAGTGGTGCCTTCCGAATCCCGTGTCCCGTGTTATTCATTTGAATGTCTTCGAGTTATGTCAAGTTTTATAAATTGTGGCCGATCGACTCAAGCCAAACCACAACACTGCTTTACATTTACTGTTGAGCGCTACCCAGGGCGTTAGTTCCTCGACTCTCCTTTAGTCGAACATTTCAGGATGGCATCTCGAGGACGTAATTAATAATAAAAACGTTTGAAGTCAAATACTCATTTTATTTTGATATTTTGAACAGCTCCTTCAAAAAGAACAATACAAACTCGAGTATTTGACAACAAACTAACATTAAACTAATATAATCCCCACCTCGCAATCACCGACAGAAACCAATCGTCCTTTCACGAGTTTGTTGACGCAAACACCTAGGACAAATTTTAAAGCAAAATTACTTGAGGCTTTTCAATTAAATTCAACAAGTTTTCAATAAATGTGAGCGTTAGATGCACTAGAATGTATCTTACTCGACGCCGTTGTAGGATTTATAAATGATCCGGCAAAAGTTGTCGAAACTAAGAGAATGAATACGTTCATGATAAGGAACATTGCACTTGTCAATATAATTCAATCCTACTGAGTATTCTGAATATAAAGATGAAAAAATTTATTTCGATTTTCCTTATTTCAGTTATATTATGAGTTCGGGGACTAGCTAAGTGACTTCCGTAGTATTCGTACCTGAAATTACGGCCTAATCCTTATCTGGTACACATACTGCGTGCCGGTGTCCGCCATCTTTGTTTACAAACTACGGGAGTGCCAGATAGAAATATATTGTCTATACGTATAAGCATTGGGACTTGGCCAGTGATGGTTTTCAAAATTCAAAAACTGGTTTTCACTTTGTATCTAACCCAGAAGTGTGCAACCTACGGCCCGCGGACTAAATGCGGCTCTCAAGGAAAAATTGTGCGACTCGCTGAGCCGATTTTGAATGATTTGCGGCTCACGAAACGAGTTTTAAATTTAATTTGATACATGCAAGTGATTCCAATCCCTGTGCGTTGCTAAACCTATACCTGAGTTCTACTTAATATCTATGCCTGTTATGTTGCATAATCAGCTAAACAGCTAACTTGTGCCAACAACGCATGTCACAAGATCAATGAACAAACTATTAGAAATCTACGTTAAATGTTTCTATCTGGTCATCCTGTATTAAAAGTTGCACGTCCCTGATCCACTAATAACAGGCGCCCGCAGCTCAGAAAACCAAGTCGGTTATTGCTCTGGCGACAAGATCGGGTTCGCTAATTATCACAACATTTTAAGAACGGGTTCGGCTGCGAATCGGGAATATGATCGTCGGTCAAACTTTATAAAGCCAAACTCATAATATGAAATTTTTTTTATTTGGAATGCACTACTTGACTTGACTTGCTTTTTTACCCGAATACGTTCAAAAAAGTATGACGTAATTTCTCAAATTTTGAAAAACAATACAATTTATAATACAATCCTATCATCTACGCTGTATATCCGCTACCGACTGACTGAATGCAACTTATCCCTAGCTAGAAAAAGCGGGGTATACTTCAAAGCTCGTTTTTAACGAATGCCCGAGCGAAGGATCCCAATATACAATTCTGTCAATCCGACTAAGCCGACCGCTTTCCTCGATCTAATCTTCACCATTTGCATTGTTATCATACTCTTCTTATGTGTTGTTTTGAAAACAATTCATAGCATCAATACGCGGCAGTATGCACCGCGTAAGGTGCAGACAAACAACATTAAAAGATAAAGCAATATAGGGTCGGTGAGTCAGATTGTTGGCCTGGTTAGCTGTGGTATTGTCAGTGCTGCTGGTTTACTGCGAATAACCAACTCTGAATTTGTCAAGTCTCGCTCTCCACCTTATAAATACCTTAGCTAACAAATACCTCAGCTCAGATACCAGATAATAAGTAGAGGGTATGCTTGATCAAAAAAAAAAACGTTGAAAATACGTGGATGGAAACGCAATTTTTAAACAATAAAACATGTAAATATCCAAAACACGGCGGGTAACATCTAATCTCACGAATATTTTAATTTTCAATCAGCCTCACACCCCCTAATAAGTTGTTTACGCCCCGCTGTGGGTCACGGTATCAGAACCACTGTGCGAGTATATATATAACCACGTGTCGAATCCTCGTCATGATTAGGTGCGAAAAGATCGCTGGCCCCCTCGCGGTCATAGAGTGTTTCATGTGGCTGCAATTTACAGCTCCTATACCATTAATTACATGCATCTGAAACAGATAACTAGTTAGCTATTTTAACACCTGTTATGAACTGGTAACCAAACGAGAGATGGTTTGGCATATAATGGGCCATCTATTTATCATACTCTCCCCCGGAACAAATATCAGTTTCTTATTCTTGTCTACGCGAGACATATCCGATCGTGATGCTTACGTTACCATGGTTCAGTGGATACCTACAAATCGTCGTGAAAAATTGCATTTGTCTTTAACTAATGTACCAATCGATTCAAAATTTAAGCCTTGAAGATGCGCTTTGAAATGGCTAGAAGTCTCACGTTAGTTCTTTATTTCGTTCGATGTCGTATGTGTCCCGATACTTCACTCTAAATTAGGAGCGGAAATCAAAAGCACAATTTCACCGCGTAGCGTACCATGGTCTTTTGTCCGCTGGGACGTCTAAGGGGACCTGCTAACCACAACCGTCTATTTTGAATTTTTTTTCCTCCCTTTCTGTGCAAAAAACTACTTCATTTGTCTAATTTTTAAATAGATCCGTTGGTAGCGTTATGCATTTGGCGCACTCTCGTTCATGCGCATGTGACGAAGTTGTTATATTTTCATAAATAAGTACTATATTTATAGTATCGTTAGTGTCATTGTATAATAAATACAATACGAGTAGTTATGCTACAGAAACTACAAAACAAATTTCTCCCCAAAACGGCAAAATCTATTCCTGGAGTAGAATTTCTATTGGTTTGAAAACGTTGAGTTACAACGTCGCTACAGAAAATCAGTAAAAACATATGTCATAACTTTTTTCTATACAATTCTTCCTCGTCTTTAACTCAAATATTATCTCCAAATATTATCTCTGAGCAAGCAGCCACTGACATGAAAGGACATCATTTATTAAAACCTGTGGCGCTAAAAATACCTGATGGAAATACGTTAAAAGCAAAACTGGGTATTTACATAAACAGGGTTATTAAGAGTTATTAGAAACCGCTGCGCTGAATCGCTGAAATAAATAAGTTTTCTACAAGCTTAAGATTTTCGTATTTCGTAGTCCATCACAAAGACAAAGATAAGCCCATACTGCATCTTTATACGAAATAATTCAATCAGAAACGACACTCGTTCAGTTGTTTCCACCATCCACAGCTCGTGGTAAACCAGTGATTCAAGCGTGTCGCACTGAAATCGGTTATCTTTGAGTCTTGACCCCTTGACAGTGAATGCTCTTACTCGGAAAAATTAAAATAACTTTTTGTTCTCTCTAGCTTACGACTTTTCGTATTTTCTGCTCTGGTCCATGTCTGTGCAAAATCTAGACATATGGACATCGCAGTTATAGAAAGTTGTTCAATGTTACCCGATATATGCTCATAGAGACACGCCTGAGTGATCGCAAGCTATGAAAGAGGAACTGCTGTGCTTGAAACCTCAGTTTGTGATGGATTGAACCTGGTATTTGGAAGCGAACTGTATTCATAGATATCAAATTTAGTATTTGTTGATATATTAATAGAAATAGATAATAATAGATTAATAGATAATAGAAAAGAAATAGAAATAGAAAACCTACCAAGCCTATATCTAATATAAAGCATAGCTCTGTTGTCCCAATTCTCTTTCAGTTTTGAATGTTTTAGCAATGCCAGTTCTGTCTATTGGCCAGATGCAGCAGGGTAATAGTATGGATAGATTTATTATCCCAATCGCCATTCAAATGGCCTCTTCTGTGGAAGGCTATTGGGCTAATATATGGACAGCAGGTTAGGGATGGTATATGGTCCGAATCACCATCTGGCCTCCTTTATGGCTGATATTGGGCTGCCATATAGACAGCAGGTTAGGAATAGTGATGGATTTATAGTCACAATGGTCATTTGAATGGCCTCCTCTATGGAGGGCTATTGGACTGCCATATAGACAGCGGATTAGGAATAGGAATGGATATATTGTTACAATTGCCATTCGAATGGCCTTCCTCCTAGAGGGCTGGCTATTGTATTGCCATTTGACAGCAGGTTCGATTATAAGGACCCCTACAAAAGGCCGAATCACCAATCAAGTGCAACATTCATGTACAGATTTGTGCTTTTTATTGACGTGTTTGAATGTTACCATCCTAAATGTAAAATGATAATAAATGTTGCCAAAAGTGAAGGGCATATTGGCCAGACAGATGATTTAGGCTGTCAGAATTAGTAAACCTCAATTTAGTTGATATCATCCTGTCCCCCTTTTAGGTCGAAAGAATGGTGATCACAAAGGAAATAGATATGGGCTTGATAATCTGTTTTTAATAGCTAGATTTGTGATTCAGTTATACAAAAACAACATTTTATTTTTATCTTGGTTTTACAGCATTTTTTCTTACATTTCCTACTGATACTGAAACACTTTATGGCCTAATAATAGCTCCACGAACAAATATTACGTTCTCATTCATTTGAACGCTTAATAACCTGTTCCGTTATATCGGCTACTGACAGACGCTGTTAAAAATATGTTGAAATGAAATTTTATGTGGTTTAAAAGGATTTTTAAAAGTTGGATATTATAACACATTCAAATAATATGATATGACTGCAAACGAATTTTAAAATTCAATAAATTTACCTGATATTTTCGGGTAGTTTTTTTCGTTCTGGCATTTGAGCTCAGTGTTTCTAGAGAGAAAATCGTCATGGTTATTCAAAAAATTTCGTTTCAATCCAAGTTTCAAAAACTAGGGGAAATTTAAAATCGATATTTAATAATAAAGCCAAGATGACTAGAATGTCCTAAACTGTAACTTGCATACATGGCCATTTCCCGTCGTGCGATCGGGCTGATATTTCCGAAGACGCCTGAATTCTGAATTATTTTGAACGACGTATGTATAAAACACCACGATGATACTACATTCAACATGATACCGCGATATAGTGAAAAACCGAGTCTCAAATAGCTGTATTTGGATTTAGTTTCGAATACATTTTTATTATTTCTCGTCAAAATTGGCAACTGTTCTTTGATAAAAAAAAAGGTAGAAGACTAGAGAGCATCGAAAGCACATTAACTTATGCGAACGGACTTGACAAATATTTCCGAAATTCAGGGCTTGTAATCAAAGTTTCATTTCAAACGTTGTATTCATTCAACCTCGCGATCACCCGGCGAGGCATCGAATCCGTCGAGGCTTCAATAGTAAGTAGTCTTGTGTGATCAGGACCAGCATTATGTGTTGCGGGGCCCAGTCAGGGTAGAGCAAAAAATACTCATTGAGGAATATTTTGTGATAACAAAAAATTCGATTTTTGCGTTTACATAGATATATAAGTTAAAATGTTCGAATATTCAAACTTAATCGGGCGGGAAATTTTTTGAATTTATGTCGGTGACAATTTTTTGGACATAATTGGATTTGGCATTACACGGTGTCATCGTATCGTGAAAGAATATTCAGTAAATTTAACATGAATGTCCCAATATGCTTGCCGACAAGTATTAAGGTGAAGCCGACTCAAAGTCAACAAGGCGCTTTCCATTTCGAAGGGAATTCATTAAATGTTTATACAGGCTGCTCGATTGTCTGGAATTCAAAATATGACACTTGAGACTTGAATTTTCAAAATTATATATATTCGGACTTGGATGACCTGTGTTTTTATGGAATTGTGAATGGCGCATTAATAGCCTGGCATAGGAAGAGAGAGCCCGAATTATCGCGCTTGCCCGAAAATATGACAGAGTGTTATTCCAATTTTTTTTTCGTTCACATGCCTCATTGATGTACCGGAAGCTGCAGTTTTATTGAAAATAATCAGCGAGATATCAGATGTGGTGGAACTTTGGGAAATTCAGGTCAGGCCGGTTAAAAAAGAAGTTATAAAATAATGACATTTATTGAAAATATTTAGCGAGATATCAGGTGTGGAATTAACGTAAGACTTTGGGCAATCCACTCCGGTTCCGGTTAAAAGCATTCTATATTCGAAGAAGTCGGAATCTTCTGGTGTAGAGCCTATGGAGAGATTGGCTACTATTCACGAAGCCGCACAATAAATCGATAAAAAATCACATTATTAGTCTCCGAGTAAATTAGGATTACTTTTCAGTTATTTAATGACTCGGATGTATTTATTGCATCTTGAGTAATCATGGCAGTATTTTAACGAGTAATCTAATAGCTCGCAGAGCCTCTAGGTTCTTCTCACAGAAACAAGTGGACTCTGCACGGATCACTTTAGGATTCTATAGCAGGGGTGGGCACAATTTTTAGTATAAGAGCCGCATGCTGCAAGTAAGAACTTCAAAAGAGCCGCAGAATTTGTGAATTTATTAATATTATCGAGATACCATGAACAGAAAATAAATTCACACATGAGTCTAATAACAATAAATAGATAAACAAGGCAACACTGACAACTCTGTTTTCGTACTTTCGTTTTTTTATTTTGTACACATCGCACAGTAACTTAGACCAGTGCTCTTCAACCGGGTGTACGGTATACCCAAGTGTATACCAGACCATAAGTTGGGTATACAACTGATAAAGGATATACGAAAGGTGTACAGCCTATAAAATATTCAATTGGATACAACAATGCAAACGCGGCGCACGTGAAATGTAAAATGTTATTAACGCTGAGAACCGACGTGAGCACGTTGTTACATCACAAATTATATAGATAATACGGTCATGTGTCTGGGTTGGTGATTCCGGATGCCATGCACTTTGTTTGATTTACGTCGAACATTATTCCCGTCGACGTTAAGGCAGTCAGTCAAATTTATAACTTGCGGTCACTAGCCTATTAGATTGCATAATGATATTGCAGTTCAATATGTTCTTAAAATTTATTGTTTATTTGAGCCTTTAAATAAACATTGGTATTTGTAAGGTATACAAAGTTCTTGAAAAACTGTAGAAGGTATACTTCGATAAAAAAGGTTGAAGAACACTGACTTAGACTAACTAACCGCAATCAAGCTGCAATACCGCCGACGCATCAATAAACATTAACCATTGTGACGAAAGATTTGCTGACTCGACTGACTTAAATTCAACGCTACAGCGATTTTCATACTAAAACATAATTTGTTCTAATTATTGACGAAAACTTCTTTACGACTTTCAATAAATTAAAAGAGTTTACATTAAAGTTTTTCTCTTAGTTAAAATTTGAATAATAATTTATGTTAGCGAGAAGAGCCGCACAAAAAGTTTAGCGAGCCGCGGTGTGCCCACCCCTGTTCTATAGCAACGATGGCGAAACGCGGATTGCGAGCCGCATGCGTCTCTTAAGAGTTTTTATGAGGCTCTTTTCGCTAACATAGAATCATATCCAAATTCAAATATAAGAGAATCTGTAGTGTAACAAGTTGTTTTAAATTTATTAAGCGATTGGAGAAGTGTTCATTCATGATTGCGACAAATTATGTTTTAGTATGAAAATCGTTGTAGCGTGGAATTTTAAATTTAAATCAGTCAAACGACAAATCTTAGGCACAATGGTCACTTGTTTGTTGCTGCGTTGGCGGTATTACAGCTTGAAGTCGGTGAGTCCCAGTCACAGTGCGATATGTCCCGCATTGCATTGTCGACATATTGCACAGATCTATTATATTATTACTTATCGATTTTAATCGGTAAGTATGTTGATAGGTATTTGTCTGTCTGTTAGTTGCACGCGATATCTCACGAAAGAGAGATTGGATCTGCTGCAGATTTTGCATGTGATCATATCTCGTACCAGACGCCTATTGGTTTTTGGCGAATTATGTCGTATAATTAGCGAGTTATCAAATAGTTAGTGATGGGACACAAGGTGTCACTATGGAGTAATACCGCTGTTTTGGGGGATCCCCTAACTTTCGATCGATAAGTCTTCGGTCTCTGACCGATATTCTCGTTCATTGGTATTAGCCGTTTGGGGAAATTCTATGTTTGAGGTATTCTAATTTATAATATTAATTATTTCAAAATTATGCGGCTCTCACATATTTCTGACTTGCTGCATGCGGCTCTTGTACAAAAAATTTTTCCCACCCCTTATCTATAGAATAGATCAAACTGGTGGTTCTCATACCGGTCACTTCCAGCGACCCTCGGCACTCTTTTAATAACGGGTTTCCATGACTTATTCTTAGATATTTGAGTTTTTCTATTTTTCATCAGTTCTGCAATCTGTTTACAGAACAAATCTATCCTAACACCAGGGGAATCAGAGGTTGCATCAACAACCACTGAGTGGGTTCGGAAATACACAAAATGGCGTTCCTAGACTGGTTGAAGAAGGTGTGGAAAGGTAGGGTATTCTTCCGAGAGTTACATCATAATTTAAATCACGTCATCGAGGAGGACGGTTGTAACACTTTGGTAACTCGTTAAATACATAGACTATCTCAACTGCGCGAGATATATTCGATCGGAAAAAATAGGTGACAATTGCCCAACACATTTTATTTTTTTTTATTTTCGACATCCCAACACTTCATATACGCACACGATTTTATTACACACGCTTATCGGAAGAAGTCGTGCACCATTTGTACTATAGACCAATAATTTACTGTTTGTTATATCCCTAACTACATATATTTATACAAATAAAACTAAAATTGATATAAGCTTTGTCTGATACATGTCAAAAAAAGTTATTCCAAAATAATTATATTGCAAAATGACATAAATTAACCTAAATGTGTATGCTTCGGCAGTTTTGATGAAGCTTTCCTAGTACTTATTGATTTCGATCGGTAAGTACGGTATGTTGATAGGTATTTGTCTGTCTGTTTGAGGTTGAATCTGCTCCAAATTTTGCATGTGCATTTAGCATATCTCGGAGGCCTATTGATTTTGGATGATTTATGTCGTATAGTTAGCGAGTTATTAGTGAGGGGTCACGCGGTGTCCCTATTGAGTCAGAGCGAAGGATACACACCACTAGACCGATAAGTCGGCGGTCTCCAATCGCTATCTCGTTTTTCCGTTATCAATTTACACGAATTATCTTTTAGTTGGCGTCGGCATAGCACTCGGATGGGGATTGAGCATCATCTGGTCCAAACTCTTTACAAAAACGTCGAATTCATCAATCAAAGACGTCGAGAATCCCGAAGAATTAGAAGGTCTGTATGCAATAGACTAGAGTACAAGACTCTATTTCCAAGGAAGTGGAAGTCGCCATAAATATAAACAAATTTTTATAAGCCTGTCACTGTAAATAGGACTTTGAGCGCTCCGGTAGTATTTGTGTACCAAGATGACGCACATCCTGGACCTCAACCAGGTACATGTATTATGTTCAGGTTGTGCGCCATCTTGGTACACATACTTCGGGGGCGCCGGTCTATGTACAAACACTACTTAGTCTGGCGTTGTTATAATTTTATATAAGACGCAACATATACCTTTCACCCCGGATAAGGCCTTGTACAAGCAGTCGCTGTTAGTTATTTAGTTACTATATTTCTTATGTTCAACTTTCCCGCCCTCTTTCAGGTTCTGTACTTTAAAGCAGTAATTCCCAACCTTTTTCCTTATATTCACCCGTTTGCCCTATTCCCCCCTCTTTCCATGTACAACATAAACTATACCGAATATCTGTGTATTTTTCCCCTCCATGACATTCTTCGTTGCTTTAATTACGTTGCATACGTTGCTTTAAGTATTATATCTTGGGTGAGGTGGTGAGCATTGGGTTTCAGCCTGTGGGTTTTAAACAGCAAAGACATCGCGGCCACTAATTACCGCTCTAATCCTTCACTTTTAAATCAGCACTCGACAGCAAGTACGTTACGAATCCACCAGGTGTTGATAAAATCGTAATTTCTGTCCAGCGCTGACTAACTAATTAGGTGAGACTGTTGAAGATATGTAAGATGTTGGTTTCAATCCGCAAAACGTTCAAATATGACAAATATATTTTTGCAGATATAAATCTACTTCCTATTATACCAAAAACGATGGTATCTTAATAACATATCACGGGAAAGTTGAAAATAATTGACTGCTCGTTTTTTACTTACGATACAAAACGAGTTAATAAGTGGTAACAAAGGAATGTTCTTAGAATGTCGTGATAATCAGCAAACCCGTTAATTTTTTTTTTTTGGAGGGGGGGTCAGAAGTTAGATGACGCGGCTGCAAATGGGTAGTCTGTACTGCAGTTGACGACTGGCGTTATATTTGGCCTTTTTCAAAAGCTACCATAATTTTTGTAATGTGTGTCATGTTGAAAAAAGAATCTTCCGTCTTGTCTTCTAATAAATATATCGTACAGGTTGTTCTCCGTTCTTGTATTGTTATAATAGAGCTTTAAAGTCAAATAAGGAACCCGTTGTTAGTGAGTTCGATACATAAAGTGAACCTGTCCTAAAATTTGGAATTCCGCCGCTGAATTATAAAGGTTTTGGAAATTTCATTTCGAAGTGAGATAGGTTGAACCAAAACTTGTTTCATTTGCTTCAGATGAGGGCAGAGTGTCAGAACAGTGCCCGGCTGTTAATGAGGCAGAGCCAATTCGAAATCCAGCAGATTTAGAAGAACGCCGAGAGCAGATTAACGATGATAAAGACCCCCCAGAACCTTCGCAACCTCGTGAGTAACGTGAAGTACAGGTTAATCTACTGTAGTCATAAAAGATCTGCACTTGTTGCGCGATTCAAATCCGTAACTACTAATCTACAACCCCGATGGTATGTGTGTAGTATGAAAATATAGGTGCTCCTGAAGTTTGTGCACCAAGATGGCGCACAACCTGAACAAATTATGTTTATCAGGTTGGGGGTTATCAGGTTAGGCGCCATCTTGGTACACATACTTCTCCAAAATATATGGCGCTTCCATTAATTTCAAAATCTTTTGCGCCAGACAATTTAAACCAAACTTTTTTATATGCCGATACTAGTTTCTTGGTGGACAGAATCAATTAGAGGAATCAAAATGTTAGGGTTGCTCAAGATAGCTCTTATTTGATATGTGAATTCATATGGCGCGACTGGTCTATGACGAGTCTAACTGTAATGTTGGTTAAATGTATCAAATTCCAGCACACCATCCATTTCTCCCCACCTCACCTCGGATGTAATAAATTTGGCACCTATATGTTGAACTGGAACAATTTTGGTTAAAGCTGAAACACAGTATCTATCCACCAATCAGGAATGCTTATATAAGCACTGAATAATGTGTGAACAAAGCAACGTAAGGCCTTATATGATTGAGCACCAAACTAGCGTTTTTTGTCCATTGGTATATCTTATTTTTCGGCTGTTCGACTGATTAAAGGCAGGGAATAAGCGATTATATTTGGCCGTTTGATAATAATCTGACCTTGGCGCGGTATTTAAAAAAAAATTCAAAAAAGTTGAACAATATTTTTCAAAATGGGCCATTAGCCCACAAGGGTGCTACGAACCGGTTCTATGGGGCCACAAGCAAATGTTTCACCAGGCATTAAACAATCTTTCGCCTACTAACCTGACTAAATCGTGAAAGTTATTTTGTCAATCGTGGTGATGCTTGCCATTGTAAAACTGTGATTGTAATTTTGTTAGCTGAAGATGTAACAACTAATTTGTTTTCCAATTCCAGTTCCTCCACGCCAACCAAATCTTCAGATTTCAGGAGGGAATTACAACCAAACTGCAATCATGTCATCCTACACAAGTTATAATTCAACCTCGGGATTTATTCAAGGTAATTTTCAAATAATTTTATGAGGTGTATTGCATTTTCTTTGAACCAGGATCTATACAAAAAGTCACTGGAATGCAATGAGATACCGTGATTAGACCGATTTCGTAGAGTTCACAAAGCCAGTCACAAACTGAGCGGGGAGGCGGGCATGGAGGTTCAAACACATTTTAACTCAAGCCAGGTCAGGCTTTATACTGAAATGTCAGAAGTTGCTATGGCTTGAAAGAATCAACCCTCTTTGAAGCGACATTGTACACACAAATCATTACAAGCTGGTTGATTTAACATTTGGGCCGAGGTCTTCAACGCACAATGATATTTTATTTAGAGTCTCTAAACCACCATGACGATGTTATATGTTATAAAATTCGTGGGTGCAATGGCGAAGTAATGCAAAGCAGGAACTTGGCAATATTGACATTGCCGGTTAAATCTCGGGTCCGAAAACCATTCCTCCATTTTTCTTTTAATCCTGAGCCCTGTTTGCTGCTTATGAAGCCGCTCACTAATCAACATGAAACTTGTTTCTTTACAGACGGGCCAAGTCAACAAAACCCAAACGACAACTAGATATACCGGATACACCTGACCAACGTTTCCCACTCTGCATACCATGGCTACGTAGCTTCCAAAATATTTTACACGAACTGCACGTGGGAGATCTCACGTTGAGCCTGGCATGACTGCAACCTCATATGAGTCTATATTGAAAATTTAATCAAAATTTTAGCCTTAACTCAAAATTATTGTTTTGGCGTCTTTTATCAGCAAGTGGACAATGATTTTTAAATTCATTACTCCAGAATTATGTGAACCAAGAATCCTGTATATTGTAGAATGCAAATTTAGATTAAAGTTCCGCAATCGTATGTTTTTGTTTTTCTATTTTATCAAAAATTCCTCCCTGGAATAAAAAAACCGGACCTCCTGAAGTATGCGAAGTATGCTTTTCTAAGATGGCTTGGCACGGGATCTCAATAAGAGATTGTAATCTGTGACAGCCACACAGTTAAGTTTAAAGATTTGACCACTAGGCTATCGTGCCGACCAATATAGCGTGTTGCTTACGAAAAAATGCATTTTTTTTTTAAAATTAATTCGTAATCATCACTGTATCGATAGCAGCATAAAAGATTTTTTCCTGGTATAGGAGTCCAAAAATTGTGTTTCAAAACTGCTTAGAGTCTGGATTACTAATTTTTATTTTGTTTTCTTTTGTCTTCATTGCAATCAACTTGAAATATTTAAGGATTGAATTTATTTTCAAAAAACATTTTTTGCCAAATCCCTATGTGACGTCATTGTTACTATTCTCACTTGTTGATAGCGATTGCATTGTTTAACTGAAGAAAAAAACATGAAAATTATTTTAACAATTTATAGTTTAGATAGAAATAAATCTAATTTTTGTATGTAGGTATAGTTAAAGTTCATTTTTTTTAATATCAGTGGGAGGGGTCATTGCTTGCACCCCTGAACAAAACATTCTGTCAAACAGGACACAGTATTGCACAGAAATCATCGATAGTCGAACCGCTGTTTTTTGAAATATGTTTCCCTTGGAAACTCAAATACTATTGTTTATGTTCCTATAAGTTCAATTAGAAATAAAAAAGCTTTTGTACGAATCCCCGCATAAAAAGTAACACCGCAAACGCACAAAAAGAAGAAAATTAGTAATTATCCATATAGGGTTGGGAATGCAGATTGCACTGGAAATACAAATTTCAATTTTTTCCTAAGCCCAACTAGATAACTACTATTTTTTAACAATTTAGTTCAATTACTAATTGTATTATTTCAATATGCAACTTTATATTTTATCTTTTTCTGTGATTATGTAACTTCTTCTGAACTCGTGAAATCTTTTCATTTTATAAGAAGAATATTGTTTTCATGCTTTTAATGCGAATTTAGATTGACATTCAGTCATTGTATGTTTTGATTTGACCATCAAAAATCCTTCCCTGGAATACAAAAGAAGTTTTATATTTAATATTTTTGGTTAGCCGTCTTACTTATTCTGTACTTTTTCCATTTTTTCACTCTTTTATACTTACACTTAAAAACTCAATTTTTATGTGGGTATAATGAATGCTCACAAATTTTTCAATAGCTGTCATCAATAGGGGGGTGGGGGGGGGGGGGGGGTATTGCTTGCGCACCAGCATTGCACAGAAATCATCGATAGTTGATACGTTAGAAATATGTTTCCTTGAAAGGCAAATACTATTGTTTATGTTTATTTTTCTAAAAGTTCAATGAGATACAAAGAAGCTTTTGTACAAAGCTGACGTTTAAAAACTCCCTCGCTGATGCTAAATATCTGAAAAATAGTAATTATCCATTTAGGGTTGGAAATAGAGATTGGAAAATCAAATTCAAAATTATTCACAAGCCCAAATGGATAATTACTATTTTTTATTTCAAAACGTGAGGAGAGATTTTTTTTTTCAATTTCACATTAGTGGTGGGAGCTTCATCTATTCCTCCAATCTTGTCTTTACGCACTAATTATGTTTGATGAAATATTTTAATAAAGCATAAAAGGTAAATTAGGTATGCTTTTATCTGTTTATTAAACAGGACAGCGTTTATGTTAGAACAAAACTATTTTTTCCATCAAGTTCCCCTAATACCGCGTAGCGGGAGACACATTAACTCGATTCGCATTAGACCCAGGTCAGCATTCATCAAGGATTCGAAGGGAGAAATTCTCGGATTCGTCTGTATTTAACCCCCAGTGAGACTCAGATACCCGTGCCGGGATCTGACTATATCAGGGCTACACTTCAATTGACTCATCACTAAATCATGAAAATATATTAGAAAACTAGTGGAGGAGTATTAACAGGATACTCTCCTAACCATAACATAAGCAAAAATGCAAAAACAAATGATAAAATTACTGGCGGGGCAATAACAGAAACCTGAGATAATTGAATGGAAAATCGGAAAGTCGGACTAAATCACCTAATCAATTAGCGCTGTAGTTCGCAGAAAAATGATATAAAACACGGCACTAAAGTGTTGGACCAATGCTACAGTTATGCCATGGGACAAGAGTTGGCCGCATATAACTAAATTGGAACCCCAGAAATCCAATGCTCGTCATAAGTAGTAGCAACTCTGGTATTTTACTTCAAGATGAGAAATTACCCTGCTTTAAAAAAGTAGCATTTCATAGTCAAAACACCGCTCATTTGACAACAGTAGAATTGCAAAGACTTGAAACAAAGAAATATTCTAACAAACATTTAGAAATTACTCACAAATATATCTTTCGTGTCTTAGTAGTATTTGAAGATTTACACAGATTAGGTAGATTACCGTTCACTTTTCCATATTTCTGACACCCTCTCAAACCATTCCAGTCTTAATCTTACTATAACTCGTCTATAAGCTGACGGATTATAAGCACCATACCAAGTAGAACAATTCACACCCCAATATTTGAAACAAATCACGCAAACCTGGGCTAAATCCATATTTTCTACACTATTGTTAGGTCGATCCCGCCAAGCTTCGATATCACGAACCTACCTTACCTAAGCCACGTTACCAAATCACAACGGCACTTCATTGCTCACCCTGTGAACTACACCCCTTATTATTACATTTCAGTATATAAAAATCCATTTCTCCTTATCACCACAAATCCACGTTACTAATATATGACAGTAACCCACCATCATCCGTCGCCATTCATTTTTCAATATTCCTCTAGCTCAGTGTTTCCCAACCCGAGTCCGCGGTCTCAAATGAGTCCGCAGAGCATTTGAATGAGTCCGCAGCGAGCCAGAAATTCACTGCGGGCCGCTAACGTTTTTGCGAAACTTACCTATCAGCCAAGTTACGATTTACGTTAGAATTTACATAAAAAATAAAAAGCAAGTTTATTCACATGACATTAATCGAGTCAATAATTACTGGTCACTGAGTAGGGCTGGGCATATATTCGAATATTCAACTATTACTAGAATAGCAATTTACTATTCGAAAATTTGGTAACAGGTGACGCGACAGGTCACTTGCGCGTCGCTTAATCAAACGATGGGACTCACCTGTGGATTTCCGACGAAAACACGATTCTGCACACGTATCGATACATGGTGGTTTTCGCGAGTTCGAACAACGAGGAATAATTTTTTTTTCTGGTAGGTGTCAATTGTGGCAACCCAAATTTTCTAAATTGAAAAGCGGCAATACAAAATACTAAAAATAAAACGGGGACCACCATAAATTTTTTTCTCAAGGATTATTTGCTTTACTCCCTCCACATTGGTACATACAGTACCCGCCATAGGTGTTGTACGAACAGCTCAGATTTGTCGAATTCACAAAAATAGGAATTAAAACCAAATATAATCGGGCAATTTGCCACGCATTTTTGTGTCCACGGATTGTCATGATATTTTCTGATTAGTATTGCTTTTATTTCGTCCACACAACCGAAGATTAAAATGATCACAATTAAATTAATAATAAAGCAAGGCGATGAATATGTATTTTTGATTTACTAATATACTTTAAATATATTCTTAGTAAGTACTAAATCAAGTTGTACTTTCTGGAAATTTATAGCAGATAGCAGGATTTTTCTAACGGCGATAACAAATTTGCAAGATCGCAAAAAAATATGTATAAAAACTAAATATAATCGGGCAATATATTCTCACATTGTTATGTTCGCAGATTGCCGTGGCATGCTTTCATCTTGTCTTAACCCGTAAGTCGACTCAACCTCGAGTCACCATGAACACAATTAAAATAAAATAGAAAGACGTTTTAAATTCTTCGTCGTTGTCAAGGATTGAATATTGTGCCGTTAAAATTCTATTGTGTTTGGTATTATTTACTCCTTCACACAGAGTACGGTTGCAATAAACGCACCTTGAGTCCGCAAAGGTTTTCGCCGGTGAGAAAATAGTCCGCGACCAAAAAAGGTTGGGAAACGCTGCTAGCTGGCAGTAACTCATCCTGATATTGCAATAGTACATTTCAATATTGTTGGACAATTCTCTCATTAAGCTAACCTTAGCCCACACTGATCATTCAATCAATCAATCATTCATTTTGGTTCTCTGACATGAACAATACAAAAAGTAAACAGACAAAACAAAATGCAGAGACACCTGGGAGACGGGCATAACTTTAAAAAAGTTAGGAAGCGTACAATGTACGTGCCCGCCCACTAAAAAAAATAAAATAAACACAGAAATACGCGATTTACAATCGGGCAGTACTTTGAAGCAATTTAACAAAAACATTAAATTGAAGTGGATAATTGAATGCAATAAACTTATACCTTTTAATTTTAAATGTGTGACGTGTATGTTTAACACAGCAGTGCTTTTCTACAAAAATATGGAATAAAAAACACTCCCTGACGTAAAATGGTGATGCTGTAGGTCTAGTTCAATTTCATTGCAAAAATAACACAGTGACAAAAAATTGTTATTAAAAAACAAGCTTGGTAAACAGATTGAATGTTCCATAGCAGTCTATGCACAAGTCATGGATTGGGGTATCGGGTTCTTTTGTCATTTTCGATTAGTTCAAATTAAAATCATTGTATCCGTCCCAATGCTTCCAACATTAATATCGAATTTCCACGAACGACCATTCCTCCAACAGGTGCAGTGGTCCCATCTTTTCTGCGCTCTGTTCCATCATCCACAACTAGTTTCATAAAAGGACCGAAACCTCGCAATATACCCGTAACAGATCGTCCACCATTTAACTTTAAATCCAATTTTTTATTCATAAACTTTTTTAATTCCAGTGGATGGGCTTTGCTCATGTTGATATTACGCGATACAAATACCGAAACATACAGCGCGTAGAATTCTCTAGTCTTTTCAAGCAGACACGTCCGCATCCGACGACGGTCGGAACGATCTCACTGATTCAGAACACCAATTTACAGCCGCACTAGGGAAATTACAACCCATCATTTCAGTGTTGAGTAAATACCGAAATTCCAAATACACAACGCAAGTAGGTACGAAAATTCACATAATAATATAAAATAACCCATTCCCCGACAATTTTCCTGATAGTAAATCATCCTGCACATATGTTTAGAAATGAACGCGTGCGTGATTTCGTGACTGGTATCATTTTTTCTCGTAACTCACCGGCACGGCAAATTGTTATTACGAACAATACTCCTTGTTATGGAACCTTCCTTATACGTTTTATTCACGACCCTCTTCCTGGTAAATACGTCATTGTTCACTCTACTTGAACGGTCGTCTGTCAGCTTTTTTACGCCCAACCTGTTGCATGGTGAATACCGGTGTTTATTTACTACTTCTATCAATTTTCAATTAGATCCTCCTAAGGGATGACCTCCCTTAAGGATTTGGCACTTTAACGAACATCATCACTTCTGAATAAACGAGTGTTAGCTTGCTCATGAATGAATCTCCTTTACTTCTGGGTGAGTGCTAGTGTTACCATATTTTTGTGACCTCAAAGCGGGACGCCTCCGAAGAACATACCTGTGATCTTTTAAACTTTAAATTTACCGATTTTACATTAGGGGCCTACATTAAAAACCATCCCGTCTGTCTTCATTAGGATAGGATAGGATTTTACATATTTATCCCGGGGGAGAGGAAAGCCGATAAGACGGCTTATTCATATGGCGAACCACGGCCTCTCGTCCGGTTACCATTCCAAGTCGGGTATGGGATTAGTTATATTGTTTGTTTTCGGAAGCATGGACTTGGTGGTGGAGGAAGCCGTAACCGACCAGCGGTTACATGAACCACCCAACGACGGCGAGGAGTCCAGCAATCCTCTCGCACATAACCATCCCTGCATGGGATTCGAACCTGCGAACCCACGCAGAGTAATTAGAGGTGCGGTGGTGAGCGTATTTCTAACGCTTAGCCCGTTGAGCCACACCGCCGCGCCATTAATCATATTGTCATATAGAGTTCGTGCGCTGTCTGTCTAAATATCGGTTTTAGTTCGAAAATTACAGAGGAATTTACGTTAACGTCAGGCACCCTTTTCGCGTACGGGGCTTACACGTAACAAATTGCAGCAAATAAAACAATCAATACCACGCATCCACATTTAGTAGGTAGGCTACCGGCTCGCTACACAGCAACAACAGAATCGAGAATATGCTAATTGGTAATGTTCGTGTATTATTTTGACTGGCTGAGCGCTAAATTGGAACTTTTAGCTGGTTTGACGGGACGCCGGGACAAGACGCTGAAAAGTGGAACTGTCCCGCATAAATCGTATGGTAAGCCTAGTGAGTGCCCATCACTTTACTCAGAGATGAATCTCGTTTACTTCGAGGAGAGTGCCCTTAACTTTACTCAGGGATGAGTCTCCTTTACATCTGAGTGAGTGCCCTTAACTTTACTCAGAGATGAGTCTCCTTTACATCTGGCTGAGTGCCCGTAACTTTACTCAGACATGAGTCTAATTTAAATTGTGTGAGTAGTCGTAACTTTGCTCAGAGATCAGTCTTTATTTTTTATTTTTGAGTGAGTGAATGTAACTTTGTTCAGAAATGAGTCGTCTCTGAGTCTTGGGTGACGCTACTCGATAACGAATCCTGGTTCCCCGCGACTTCCCTCCCAAGTAAAAATGTGTGTTTAATTTTGTATTTTGTCAATTTCGTATGTTATTTTTACTGGATGGAAAAATAAGAACGAAAAAGCAATGCTCAAATATATGGACTTGGCTCGATTCCCAGGCTTAGCAATGTTTAAACTTCTCCCTTGACATTGTGGTGGGTAGAATACGAGCATCAAAATTAGCTATAAATCCTATTAAAATATCCTCTATTGGTCGTTGTTTCAAATAATGGAAATCGTTCAACTTAGAAAATTTGCACTCTATTTTCCGCATTTCAATGATTCAACGAAAGTACACTTGGGTGTTAAATCAACGCATTGCCATTGATCCAATTTAATCAAAACGACTCCTTGCACCAACAGTCAAGGTAACTATGGAGATAGCAGACCACTGTGAAGCTAGCAGCACTTTCAGCCAGAATATTTTTACACATTGAATATAGGTTCCACGCGCATATTGTGATCACTTATAGGTAAATATGAAAGTTGAAAATGCTGATCAAAATATAATATTGGCACGAAAATAGATGAAAAATCTTTAAACTGAATGAATACATTAAATTTAACAAGAAAATAGTGTTTAAACTAAGCGAAAAATGTATTTTCAGGTATTCCGCAAATACAAAGTTTCGGAAAATTATCCTTTTCGGAACCTCGATTCCTCGAAAACCGCCAATAAAGGCAGCACCACGACACATTTGGAGAAAAGCAGATACCCTATAAATTCGATTTTTCTATAACAGAACAGTAGCAGTACGTCTTGGCTTGACCATATATATTACCAAATATATTGTGTAATCTAAATTTTAATAACGGCATGAACGTAACAAATTTAAAATTGATTTTGTATTTCAACTAAATTTGCTAGATAATGAATAAAATATCATTTTCTCTTTGTCACACATTAATACTGTACATCTTTTAAACTTGGAATACGTTGCGGGAAGTATAAAACAGCAAAAAAACATTTGCGACTCCTAGTGGATTCTGTCCTGGATTACAAAAAATTATCGTTTTTAAAATGGCGATTTTTTAAAAACCGCCAATAAAGGCAGCACTACGACACATTCAGAGAAAAGCACATACCTTATAGATTCAATTTTATTATGTCAGAACGGTAGCAGCACGTTTTGACTTTGCCATATATAATACCAAACATAGCGTATACTCTTTAATTTTATGAACAATGTGGACAAAACAAATTTAAAAAGGAATTGTATGTCAACTAAATTTGCTAAACAATTGATGAAATATATAACTTCTCTTTGTCACACATTAATACTGTACGTCTATTAAACATAGAATGAGTTGCAGAAGAAAAGTATAAAATACCAAAAAAACATTTTACGCCCTCTCGTGGATTATTTTCAAAACTTCGAAAAATTATCGATTTTGGAAGGGCAATTTCTCGAAAACCGCCAATAAAGGCAGCACTACGACACATTCGGAGAAAAGTATATACCCTATAGATTTGATTTCACTATAACAAAACAGTGGCAGCATGTTTTGACTTGGCTATATATAATACCAAAATAGCGTGTATTCTCAGTTTTATAAACAAAGTCGACGTAACAAATTTAAGATGGATTTGTATTTCAACTGAAGCTGCTGGAAAATTGATCAAATAGATTTTTCTCTTTGTCACAAATGAATACTGTGCGTTTATTAAACTAAGAATTAATTGGGAAAGTTTAAAATATAAAAAAAAAAACATTTTACGCTTTCTATAATGGGTTCTTTTCTGAATTCCGAAAAATAATCGTTTTTGAAAGAGCGATTTCTCGAAAACCGCCAATAAAGGCAGCACTACGACACATTCGGAAAAAAGCAAATACCTTTTAGATTCGACTTCACTATACCATAACAGTAGCAGCACGTTTTGACTTGGCCATTAATAATACCAAACATAGCGTATATCTCAATTATTTTAATAGCGTAGATGTTCACATATTTTAAAAAGGTTTGGTATTTCAAATAAACTCACCTAATATCGTAATATTCCGTTTTCTTACTTTTTCAAACACCGATACTGTGTGTTAATTAAACTTAGAATAAGGTGCAAATCGTATAAAACAGTGAAAAATGTCTTACAACCTATATATAATTTTTTCAATTTCCAAAACATGCCGTTTTTGGAGTGACGATTTCTCGGAAAATGGCCAATAAAGGCAGCAATACGACACTTTTGAAGAATAGCAGATACGTTGAAGATTCGATTTCATCAAACCAGAACAGTAGCAGCACGTTTTGATTTGGCCTTATTTAATACTAAACATAGCATATAATTTTCAATTTTATCAACTATGTAGATGTAACATATTTAAAAACGGTAAGTATTTCAACTAAATTTACTGGATAATTCATCAAACACTTTTCTCTCTTGGTCATACATCAAAACTGTACGTTCATTAAACTAGGAATTAGTGTGCAAATCTTAAAATGCCAAGAAATGATTTGACGCCCTCTAGTGGATCCTTTTCGGAATTTCAAAAAATTATCGTTTTTGAATAGGCGATTTCTCAAAAACCGCCAATAAAGGCAGCACTACGACACATTCGGAGTAA
Source organism: Styela clava (assembly GCF_964204865.1). Classification (NCBI taxonomy): domain Eukaryota; kingdom Metazoa; phylum Chordata; class Ascidiacea; order Stolidobranchia; family Styelidae; genus Styela; species Styela clava. The sequence goes on along the minus strand of NC_135253.1, from coordinate 25,314,510 downwards.
AGCAGATACCTCATAGATTTGATTTCATTATGTCAGAACAGTAGCAGCACGTTTTGACTTGGCCATATATAATACCAAATATAGCGTGTATTCAAACTTTTATAAACAATGCAGACGTAACATATTTAAAAAAGGTTTGGTATTTCAACTAAATTTTCTAGACATCTAATGGAACATCTTTTTCTCTTGGACATACATATATACTGTACGTTCATTGAACTTGGAATAAGTTGCGGAAAGTATAAAATACCAAAAAACATTTTACGTCACCTTGTGGATTATTTCAAAATTTCAAAAAATTATCGTATTTGAAATAGCGATTTCACGAAAACCACCAATAAAGGCAGCACTACGACACATTCGGAGAAAAGCAGATACCTTATAGATTCGATTTTCATATGTCAGAACAGTGGCAGCACGTTTTGACTTGGCCATATATAATACCAAACATAGCGTATAATTTTCAATTTTATTAACTATGTAGATATAACATATTTAAAAACGGTTTGGTATTTCAACTAAATTTACTGGATAATTCATCAAATACTTTTCTCTCTTGGTCATACATCAAAACTGTACGTTCAATAAACTTGGAATAAGTGGGCGAATCTTAAAATAACAAAAATGATTTGACGCCCTATTGTGTTGTGGATTTTTTTCGGAATTTCGAAAATTATCGTTTTTTGAGTGGCGATTTCTCGGGAACCGCCAATAAAGGCAGCATCATGACACATTCGGAGAAAAGCAGATACATTATAAATTCGACTTTACTATGCCATAACAGTAGCAGTATGTTTGGACTTGGCCATATATAAACCATATATACCATGTTTTCAAAATTTTACTTCAACATGGACGTAACAAATTAAAAAAGAGTTCGAATTTCAAATAAATTCGCTGGATAGTTGATCAAATATATTTTCTCTTTGTCACAAATGAATGTACGTCTACCAAACTAAGAATTATTTCGGAAAGTATAAAATACTAAAAAAAAAACTTTTCACGACCTCTAGCGGATTCTTTTCGGAATTTCGGAAATTCATCGTTTTTGTAAGGGCGATTTCTCGAAAACCGCCAATAAAGGCAGCACTACGACACATTCGGAGAAACGCAGATACCTTATATATTCGATTTTATTATGTTAGAACAGTAGCAGCACGTTTTGACTTGGCCATATATAATACCAAATATAGCGAATATTCTCAATTATTTGAATGTCGTAGATTTTCACATATTTTGAAAAGGTTTGGTATTTTAAATAAATTCACCTAATAACGTAATATTCCGTTTTCTTACTTTTTCAAACACAGATACTGTGTATTAATTAAACTTGGAATAAGTTGCAACTTGTATAAAACGTTAAAAAATGTCTTACTTCCTATATATCATTTTTTTAATTTCCCAAACATGCCGTTTTTGGAGTCACGATTTCTTGAAAACCGCCAATAAAGGCAGCATTACGACACTTTAGGAGAATAGCAGATACATTGAAGATTCAATGTGATTGAACCAGAACAGTAGCAGCACGTTTTGATTTGGCCATATATAATACCAATGTTAAGAAAGATAACAGGATACCGATTCTAGGCTTTATTAAACATAAGAACACCCCTACCACAACTTAACACTGTAAACAATAGAATAACACAAAAACAGTAAAGTATGCAGTACGACAGAGCTAGGGCAATCAAGAGTACATTGTTTATCTAATAATTACACTGTAAAGAAATACTAACACCACAACCAAACATTGCGTTTATTCGAAATTTCAAAAAACAATGCAGACATAACATATTTAAAAAGAGTTTTGTATTTCAACTAAATTCACTAGATAATTTATCAAACTTTTTTTTCTTGCTAACACATCAATACTGTACGTACATTAAACTTGGAATAAGTTGCGGAAAGTATAAAATACCAAAAAATCATTTCAAGCCCTCTTGTGGATTATTTTCAAAATTTTATAAAATTGTCGTTTTTGGAGTGGCGATTTCTCGAAAACTGCCAATAAAGGCAGGACCACGACACATTCGGAGCAAATCAGATAACTTATAGATTCGACTTCACTATACCAGAACAGTAACAGCACATATTGACTTGGTCATATATAATACCAAACATAACGTGTTTTCAAAATTTTATATTAAAATGGACGTAACGAACTTAAAAAGCTTGTATTTCAACTTAATTTTCTGGATAATGGATCAAGTATATTTCTCACTTTGTTCAGTATTGATGTGTGACTGGGAGGAAATTATATTTGAACAAGTATTCAGTAAATTTGTTTAAAATACGACAGCTTTATTGATTTTTAACGTCAGCATTATTCAAAAGTTGAAGAATACACGCTATGTTTGGTATTATATATGGCCAAGTCAAAACGTGCTGCTACTGTTATGACATAATGAAATCAAATCTATAAGATATCTGCTTTTCTCCGAATGCGTCGTAGTGCTGCCTTTATTGGCGGTTTTTGAGAAATCGCTATTTCAAAAAGATATTTTTTTGAAAATCCGAAAAAAAATCCACAAGAGGGCATCAAATCATTTTTTGTTGTTTTAAAATTTGCCCACTTATTCCAAGTTTAATGAACGTACAGTTTTGATGTATGATCAAGAGAGTAAAGTATTTGATGAATTATCCAGTAAATTTAGTTGAAATAGCAAACCGTTTTTAAATATGTTACATCTACATAGTTAATAAAATTGAATATTATACGCTATGTTTGGTATTATAAATGGCCAAGTCAAAACGTGCTGCTACTGTTCTGACATAATAAAATCGAATCTATAAGGTATCTGCTTTTCTCCGAATGTGTCGTAGTGCTGCCTTTATTGGCGGTTTTTGAGAAATCGCTATTTCAAAAACGATAATTTTTCGAAAATTTGAAAATAACCAACAAGAGGGCGTAAAAGGATTTTTTTTTGTTATTTCATACTTTTCGCAACTCATTCCAAGTTTAATTGACGTACAGTATATATGTATGTACAAGAGAAAAAGTTGTTTGAAAAATTATCTAGTAAATTTAGTTGAAATACCAAACGGTTTTTAATTTATTTTACGTCTGCATTGTTCATAATATTTTGAAAACACGCTATGTTTGGTATCATATATATGGCCAAGTTAAAACGTGCTGCTACTGTTCTGACATAATGAAACCGAATCTATAAGGTATCTGCTTTTCTCCGAATGTGTCGTAGTGCTGCTTTTATCGGCGGTTTTTGAGAAATCGCCCTTTCAAAAACGATATTTTTTTGAAATTTCGAAAAAAATCCACAAGAGGGCGTAAAATCATTTTTTGTTACTTTAGGATTTGCCACTTATTCCAAGTTTAAAGAACGTACAGTTTTGATGTATGATCAAGAGAGTAAAGTATTTGATGAATTATCCAGTAAATTTAGTTGAAATAGCAAACCGTTTTTAAATATGTTACATCTACATAGTTAATAAAATTGAATATTATACGCTATGTTTGGTATTATAAATGGCCAAGTCAAAACGTGCTGCTACTGTTCTGACATAATAAAATCGAATCTATAAGGTATCTGCTTTTCTCCGAATGTGTCGTAGTGCTGCCTTTATTGGTGGTTTTTGAGAAATCGCTATTTCAAAAACGATAATTTTTCGAAAATTTGAAAATAACCAACAAGAGGGCGTAAAAGGATTTTTTTTGTTATTTCATACTTTTCGCAACTCATTCCAAGTTTAATTGACGTACAGTATATATGTATGTACAAGAGAAAAAGTTGTTTGAAAAATTATCTAGTAAATTTAGTTGAAATACCAAACGGTTTTTAATTTATTTTACGTCTGCATTGTTCATAATATTTTGAAAACACGCTATGTTTGGTATTATATATGGCCAAGCAAAACGTGCTGCTATTGTTCTAACATAGTAAAATCAAATCCATAAGGTATCTGCTTTTCTCCAAATGTGTCGTAGTGCTGCCTTTATTGGCGGTTTTCGAGAAATCGCTATTTCAAATACGATAATTTTTTGAAATTTTGAAGATAATCCACAAGAGGACGTAACTTGGTTTTTGGTATTTTATACTTTCCGCAACTTAATCCAAGTTTAATGATCGTACAGTATATATGTATGTCCAAGAGAAAAAAATGTTTGATAAATTATCTAGTAAATTTAGTTGAAATGCCAAACGGTTTTTAAATATGTTACGTCTGCATTGTTTATAAAATTTTGAATACACGCTATGTTTGGTATTATAAATGGCCAAGTCGAAACGTGCTGCTACTGTTCTGACATGATGAAATTTGATCTACGAGGAATCTGCTTTTCTCCGAATGTGTCGTAGTGCTGCCTTTATTGGCGGTTTTTGAGAAATCGCCCTTTCAAAAACGATATTTTTTTGAAATTCCGAAAAAAATCCACAAGAGGGCGTAAAATCATTTTTTGTTATTTCAGGATTTGCCACTTATTCCAAGTTTAAAGAACGTACAGTTTTGATGTATGACCAAGAAAGAAAAGTATTTGATGAATTATCCAGTAAATTTAGTTGAAATACCAAACCGTTTTTAAATATGTTACATCTACATAGTTAAAAAAATTGAAAATCATATGCTATGTTTGGTATCATATATGGCCAAGTTAAAACGTGCTGCTACTGTTCTGACATATTAAAATCGAATCTATAGGATATCTGCTTTTCTCTGAATGTGTCGTAGTGCTGCCTTTATTGGCGGTTTTTGAGAAATCGCTATTTCAAAAACGATAATTTTTTGAAAATTTGAAAATAATCAACAATGACGTAAAATGATTTTTTGTTATTTCATACTTTCCGCAACTCATTACAAGTTTAATAGACGTACAGTATATATGTATGTCCAAGAGAAAAAGATGTTTGATAAATTATTTAGTAAATTAGTTGAAATACCAATCCGTTTTTAAATATGTTACGTCTACATTTTTTATATAATTTTTAATACACGCTATGTTTGGTATTATATATGGCTAAGTCAAAACGTGCTGCTATTGTTCTGACATAATGAAATCAAATCTATAAGGTATCTGCTTTTCTCCGAATGTGTCGTAGTGCTGCCTTTATTGGCGGTTTTTGAAAAATCGCCCTTTCAAAAACGATAATTTCGTGAAATTTAATAAAGAATCCGCAAGAGAGCGTAATTTTTTTTTCGGTATTTTAGACTTTCCTCAACTTATTCTAAGTTTAATGAAGTGCATTATTGTTGTGTGACAAAGAGAAAAATATCTTCTTTGATGAACTATCCAGTAAATTTAGTTGAAATACAAAATCAGTTTAAATTTGTTGTATATACATTGTGCATAAATTGAAAATTATACGCTATGTTTAGTATTATATATGGCCAAGTCAAAACGTGCTGAGACTGTTCTGACATAATGAAATCGAATCTTTGAGGTTTCTACTTTTTACCAATGGTGTTGCAATGCTGCCTTTATTGGAGGTTTTCATGAAACGACGGTCCTAAACGACGAAAATTCAGTCATTTTTAAACAACTCTCAAAAAAGTATAAAAATTATTTATGCACTGTAACAGTCGCTTTAGCTTGTTTACTATGTATTAACAATACGAGGAGTGTAGTTAATGATTGTTTTGCTTTATTTGCTATTGTGAAACTGATCAAAATGTACACTTTTTTTTAAAAATCATTGGGAACATTTAATTTTACGCGTGGGTATTTTCTGCGATTCTGTCAGTCACAATTTCGTGTTTTGCTGCTAGCTTCACAGAGGTAGATAGCAGTCTCACCAGTAGGTACGTTCGTAGGTTTCAAGGTTACAGTGGGTAACTGAGTTTCAAATTCAAATAATTCCACATTGGCTATGGAATAAAATTTGGAAAAAATAAAAGTAACTGAGTTTCAAAAGTGCGAAAACCTATGAGTTGTTGAGCATGCACATAACTGGATTAGCAACAAATTATTTAAACTTCTGTGGTACAGTGGTAAGGAATAGGCTAGGACATAAACTGCTAGCGGTACCGGTACCATACCTGCATACCGTACTGCACTGTAATTAAGTGCTTTGGTGTTGGAGTCGTTTTATTTTTCATGATACAAAATGTAGAAAAACAAAGTCAGTGTCCTGAATAAATTCTAGATGAGTCAAATTTATTCAATTTCATATGATACCGTACCAATGAGAAAAATGCAAATCCGACTAAACTGAGATTCATTATTTTACATGTCACAGAAATATAGGCCTAAGCGAGGAATATAAAATAATGTCCGACTCTGAAAAACAACAAATCGTTCCTAGTTTGATCGATCAACAAACAATCGAATCTATCGATTCAAAAACAGACAAATCCAATTTTACTGACACAGAAACAATCGAGGCGGATCCAGCTGATCAACAAATAATCGAGTCCGATATCATTGATAACAATTCCAGCAATGATACCGACGATTCAGGAAACGAATCCCCGCAACAACAACAACATGGACCTATGATTCAGGACTTGGGTCCTGCAGTCCTGAGGATGAGATTCATGAAGAGCAAGTTCCAGGACAGGAATATCAGGTTGAAGAACCAGGGGAAGGTGAGGAATGTATATATTTGATGGTTTAAAATTCTCTTGTTCCACACTTATGTTGTATGGCCTAAATGAGATTTTTTCACAGACCTCGGCCAAATAAAACTCATTTACTCAATGGGTATCATTAGATCATGTTTAGTAAGATTAAAATGAAAAAAATTTCAAACAGATACTTACGTGTGATATAACATTGCCTGTTATAGAGCTTTTCTGTGCTTGTATACATATGCCAGTATGCAGGAAGCCAGTTAAAACCTCTTCCAAACCTTGGTATTTTGGTATGAGCTATTGAATATTCTAACTTCGGTTTGTTATAATTGAATAAATGTTACAAACTAGCAACTGTTATATGGACAGACCAGTAAAACTAATATTGTTTGCGTCTTGCATACCATTCTCCAGGAAATATGAAATGTTACTGATATTGGCATAAAATTAAAACCAAATTTTACAGACCATAAGTAGCGGTCCAAGCACTCTTTTTTCTCAAAAAAATGATCGAGCACCTTATAAGTCGTAGCGACCTATTGTATGTAAAATACGATACAGTTTACCACACTATTCAATTTTCTACAGGTCCTGTATTTGTCCCACAACCAGCCCAACAGCAAGAGGTTTACCAGCAACCAACAACACAGGGAGGGGGAACTGGCAATGTTATAGTACAGCACTTCTACGACCAGCGCACTTTGAATTACCACGGGGCTCCTGTTTATCAAGGCTCTGTATTTAAAGGAGACGTAATAGGGTGAGTAGCCGACTATATCCTTGTATTTGTCATTCAAATCTGGTCTGTAGTATGCTTGGTATAGGCAGGTTCTAAGGGAAAGAAGGACATTTGCCTGTTGTCAAAGGTTGTCTAGTTGCTTGGAATTTTCAAGTACTTGAAAATGAAATTTTTGTGCTATGTGCACACATTTAAAGTTTTAGTAATGCTACGCCATGATTTCAAATATCGCTGATTGAAAGCTTTCTAGAAGTTATTTCTGGTGGAATAAAAGTAATGAAAAATTAATTTTGTATTAGTAATTTAATTATCTGGCCATAAAATCAGTTTAGTATATGAGCATATTCTCTATCGCGGGATTTCACAAAATCCATTTTTGAAAAACTTTGGCCAAAAAAAGAAGCTGGGAACCCCTGATCTAGATGGCCATGAATAAAATTATAAATAACAAACTCTGCTTGTGTAATACACAGATAGCTTGATGCAAAGTTGCAGCTTCCTTATGCAAATTTATTTCTGATATTTTCAGGTCTAAAGCGGAAGTGAGAGATGCTACAATTGGAGCAATAGGTGGTGGGTACTTGAAATATCTGATAACAAAGCTTCTTATTGTTAGCATATTCTCAACATGTGTAAATCATCGATAATTTTGATCAGAATGCCACTGGAAATAGGGTACCCCCAAAGTATGTGTATCAGGCTGGGGTCAGGACATAATTTTATTCCAATTTTTCTTATTTTAGTTCTAATACAAGTTCGGGAACTGTCTGTGATTGCCAAGTGAATATACCCACTGCCCATAGGGTGTCGTCCCTTTACACAGCTTGATGTAAAGTACGCGAACAAAATTAGTTACCTCCATGTTGGTACACTTCTGGAGTGCCGGAAATTGTTCCAATGGTGATGCAATAATATTTCAGTTAAAGAATGATTGATATCAAAATCATTTGCCCGGTGTAATATGCTAGAAAGCATATCAATATAGCAGTCACATTCATTAGGTACATCTTAGAAAAGCATTCTTCATTTGATAAACCCACAGCAATAATATTAGAGCATCTCTCAAATCAATGGACATGATATTCGTCCATAGTTACTGATTTTACCTCAGCACTCGTGAAGATTTTTTCCCCTACTTGCTACAAAAAGTGTTCCCTTGAATTTAAATAAAACATCAAAATATGTAATATTTATACTCAGCAAAAAAGAAAAGTAATAGCTTCCTCCAAATTCAAATACAATTTTAAATCAATATAGTCTAATAAAAAAGAATTTTCCATTACAGCAACCATAAAAAAGTAACATCAGCAATCAAAAATTCTGTTCATGCCTTCATGTCCAATTAAAATTATGCCAATCTTATGCTCCCAATTATATTTTTTCAGGGTCACAACAACCTCCTGCACTCGGTGGTTCAGAGGAACAAGCAGCTCTAGCCTGGTTTAGAGAAGCAACATCTGGTAGTTCTCAGGTACCTGCAATAGGTGGTCCCGAACAACGACCTGCTTTACCTTGGCATGGAGAAGGAGAAAGAGAAGGTTTGTGTTCATTTTAAAAACTTAAATTCATTCAATCAAAATATGATAATTAATTTTTTCTCGGCCCACAGCTCTGCTTTTAATGTAAGATGGTAGTATGCCTGAAATTACTTCTAGTTTTTGTTGCCATAGCTCTCCATCCCAGTGGTATTCCAGTCAGCAATCAACCTCTTGCATTGCCTGCACCAGAAGCTCAGATATCTTCACCAGGGAACGAACAGCTTGAAGAGATCGAGGCGACAGTGCCAACCAGTGAACCAGAAATATTGGATTCAATAAAGCGAAAGAAAGAATCGAAGGAAAGGCCAAACAGAGGAGGTAAAAGAAGCATTATTGAGCCATAAATACCCAGAATCGAACATTTAGTTTGGAGAATATATGAACGTAATCACCACATGGTGGTGCAATTATTTTCAAAACAAGCAAAATTTACTAAACTTTGTGAGACTATTAAAAATATTCTTGAAATGCTATCGCAGGCTGTAATGAATAATTCTGAATTGCAAATGTTCAGATTAAAAAAATATTCTTCTTTAATATAGCCTACTATTGGTCACCTCCCAAAGCTTTGATCGTAGCGAAGGCCTACAAAGCCCTTCACAGAACCTTCCAAGTGAAACTAATAAAAGTTAAAAGCAGGCCCATCAGCTGAAAGAAAGGCAATTTTGCCTTATATTAAGTCAAATACGCATTGTTATGTTTGAAAGGTTCTTTCTCCAAGTAGTGACTTCTCTGCCAATTATTTTTGATTTGGACGATTTTTCAACATCACATTAATTCTAGACTCAACTCAAGTAACACACGCTCGTCAAATAATTACATAATTTAATTCTTTTGTTGTATTTTCAATTTTACTACTTTTCTCAATATATTCAGGTTCCAGTCGAGATCCAGTGCCTGTTCCAACTCCACGTTCACCTGTGGAAAGAAGTTTCGTTCATGATGAAACAATGAATTCTAACGTAACGACACCTAAAGTTGTTGGTAAGTGTCAATAATTGACGTAAAAATATGTGGAAAATCTTATCCAAGCTAGCATATATATATATTGCCCTGCCTGCTGTACATTAACAAATCGTCCTGTGACATTCTTTTGGGAAGCCAGCCATTATTGTGATTTCCCGGACGAAGTGACCCGTAACACTCAGGAACCAGGTTGGGCCATAATTTCAGGTACAAATACTACGGGAGTCACTTGGCTAGTCACCAAACTCGTAATAGAACTAAAATAAAAAAAATTGGAATAAAATTATGGCCTAACCCCCAACCTGGTACACATACTACCTCAGGTGTCTGTCATTTGGTTCACATACTTCGGTATTAGGCTACCTAAAATTCAACCCATCTGTCATTCATCTTACATCTCATAAAAACATTCCCATGACTTGAAACAAAACAGCAAAATTTTTGATGTAAGATCTCAGGTTTAATAAAAATGTTGGAATGAAAGTAATAGCCGTCTAGCGCTTTCAACACCCTCAAGACTTGAAAATCTGGGATCAATTGGTCAAATATGTGGGGAATGACGGGTCAACTTCGTATTCAATTACCGTAAGTCTCGAAAACAGGGAATTCAGAATACTCAACTAAAAATTATTTTCGAGTCAAGTTCCTTAAAAAGTTGCATTATTTCATAACTTTGCGTTTTTCAGAATCCTGATATATTTATATCTAGAGATTTTAATGAAAATGACTCCATTTTCCATTCCCCATGACTACATTCTCTTTCAATTTTAAAATCCTAGTGAGAGCCGGAAAGTTGAAATTTAAGTGAAGCGGTGTAGTTGAGGCGCAAACACTACACTTCGCTTTATTCTGCTTCAAATTCAAATGTTTGATTCACATTTAGGAAGCCCTACTGCTTCAATACCGGAAATACAAGAAGCATTTCCACGAATTCCACCTGAACCTTCGAATAGAAGAAATGCAAACTTAGCATCTGGAGCAAGACCCAAAACAACAGGTATAAATAACTAATATAATTCTGTTACGTTTGTTGTATTTCTTACTCAAAGACAAAATTGGACAAGGATTTAGACAAGCAGCCCATTAGTACGTATAAAAGGGCATAAATTAGCATTAATTAATTTGATACAGGAGGGACAGATACAAATAACTGATAAAACGGCGGACTGCACCTTGAGCGACACTGACACATGTTTTTCGTCAGAACTGATTGATAGGGGGGATTCATGACACCCATTTTGGATAAAAAAAACTCTGTTAGGACATTTGTAACGTCATATAATAGATATAAAATTAGACTCAGGTCTGAGCTTTGCGACAACAAGGGATTGGAACTGCTCGGAATATCCGAATTTAAAATTAATTTTGTAAAAAAGGCACCATCATGTGAAACACAGGACAAGACTACCCACTAGGCAATTTTATTTTTAAATTTCTGTCATGAGTTTTCTTGCACCTCAGTGAATTTGAGAAAAATATGCGTCATCAAGTGCGCAGATTGCTAGATGGACTCCTGGCCATCGTGAGGTGGATCACGTAACTGCTGATTGGTTTCATTTGTTTTTTTGTTCAAATTTTGTTGCACCTAAGTAATTTTGAAGGAAATTGCACCACCAAGTGGCGAATCATCGTTCACATCCATCAGCACGGTTTGGGTCAACACTATGCTATTGGCATTGCATTTAATTTCTTTTTCAAATTTTGTTGCACCTAAATAAATTTAGAATAAAATTGAGCCACCATGTGGCGATTTGTCATTCCCTTACATATATCTGAGCGTATATTCGATAGTTTATCTTTGGTTATTTTCTAACTTGTCGTATAATTATTCATTACATCCATATTTTCAGTTTGCCCTATTCTTGAGTCCTTGTTGTTGGTTTTTTGAAACTAAATATTACACAGTGAAGTCACAATATATGCCATGAAGCGGAAAAATTATTCCTATTCAGCCAATCAAAATTTTGGTAAAATATCACGTTGTTGGTCATGATATTCTGATTGCATTTTTTTTCTGGTCGACCGATCAAAGCATCACAAACCTATCTCGAACGAATACCATGACTCTAAAAGTTACCCAATGAAATTTTCTTTGCAGTCAACTATATAGCCAGTCTCCTTGTCCAAAAAAATATTGCGCTTTTTCAAAAATAGATCCTGACATCCATCTATCATATAAAAAAAACAGCAAAATTCATATTAACGGTGCTAGGTAAACTTTGATGCGCTGAATTGCTTTTCTATTCGATGAATAACACTGGTTTTCTTTACATGGATCGTCGCTATCTTGAAATGTTAGAAGGCACAATGAATCTTCTCGCAGTTTAAACTTCTGCACCAATCAGAAGTCTTTATTTAAAAAAGTCTTGCCAATTATTATAGACAGGAAAATCATTCATTTCAAGCGAGTTGATACGTTGCTGGGAAAGTTTGGGAACCACTGAGTTTTGAGATGTACCAAGCAGAATTTGTCAAAACCATTTGTATTTCAAAGCACTAAAGAAAAAAGCTCCCAAGTTTTCACAATATGCTTAAAAATATTTCATTTCATTGAAATATATTTATAGGTTCAAGAAGATCAGCATCTCACCAACCTCGGCCATCTTTGAGACCGATATCTCAATCACAGGTTCAATCATTTCAAAGAAATGAGCGAAGACTTCCAACAAATCGTACACATTCAAGAAGTGCAGGTTAGTACCGTAATTTAATTTTTTGGGTGTAAATGCATTCGTATCTGTAGGAACGTGTAGGATTTACATCCGGATTGAGAAGTTTTGACTCTGACTCTAAACTACAATTACTAAGCTTTTTATATTCTGTTGAGAAAGCCAAGTCAACTCAATGATTTTTGAATTTCTATCAGGAATTTTGGGTTTGATTATTTCCTCTGTGATTCTGAGGATTCAAATTGGCTGGCTACAAATTCTTACTTGGATTTTGAAATGCAACTCTGGCTCTAACTGCAATATAAATGAAAATGTGCCATACCCCGCTTCCTTATCTCTGTTTTCATTTGCACCCCAAATACTCAAATGTTGCTTACAAAGATGAGTGTTGACAGACATGAATGTGGATACATAAATATTCTTTAATTTCTTGAAAAATCAAAACATAATTAATATACAGTAATATTCTTTAATTTCTTGAAAAATCAAAACATAATTAATATACAGTAATGCATCATTTTTTTTCAATTGTCAAATTAGATATGATGCAGATGAATTTGTGATTTTTTTTCGTATTTTCTATTTTACTACTTTTTTTAAAATTATATCCAGGTTCTAATCGAGATCCAGTGCCTGTCCCTACTCACCTCCCACCTACGGAAAGAAGTTTAGTGGGCAAAGAAACATTGAATTCAAACGCAACGACACCGAAAGTAGTTGGTAAGTGCCAATATTGGACTAAGAATGTGGAAAAACTTATCCGACATATATATTGGTCTGTTTTCTGTACGTTAAGAAATTGCCTGGCGACAATGTTTTGTGCTTCAGGCATTCTTTAGTAAAAAATAAACCTTTTCCTGACAGAATGATCACTGGTAAAACAAGCCTCAAAATTACCAATCCAAATTTCCAACCTATATCAGGGGTGGCCAACACGTCGATCGTCACCTCTCGAGCAGTCGATCGCGTCTGATGTTGAGTGAATTTGATAAAATCCCCAAAAAATTGCCTTGAACCAAGTGTATATTTTAAAACAGCAAGAATACAGTAATGTTAACGGGCAAAATACATTATATACACACACAGTATTTGAGTCTGGGCAAGCCGATAGAGCATATTATAACTTAACAAATCAAAGTTTTGCCGCTGCCAAGGTTTAAAAATGAAGTGCCGAATATCGCGTGTCTAGACTGACAAACGATCCTACAATAACTTCTGCAGTATGCGAAAGTTATCGTCATACTCCAAGAGTAGTGTGATAAATTTCATTCGCAATGGTAGCAGTGGCATCAAAATACCCAATTTTATCTAATTCCGAGCGAGCAAAGTATCGCTCATGGTAAAAATTGTAAATTAGATACTGAAGTTTCACCAGTCAAGTAACATTTATAGTTAAAATATTTACTTTATGCTGTTTAGATAATACATGAATACTTGGCAAGGTTTCTATGGGAATTTTCAACACTTAAGACTAAAAATTAGGCACGCTTTATACATGAATTGTATGACTTGAACAAATTTTAAATAAATGATGAAACATCTACTCCGAGTACAATTAAATAATCAAATCTACAATTAACTCGAATCGAACATTGGCAGCTGATTTTTTCTAAATGCTTGTTTGCAGTTATCTGCATATTCTGTGCCCATTTGTTTTTGTGTAGGACCTTATTACCAATCAGTCGATTGCGAGCTATTTTGTAGATTGTAGTCGAAAGCAGGTTTGCCACTCCTGCTATATATCAGTGGTTCCCAACCTTTTAGAGCTCGTGGCCCCTCAGTTCACCATTCAAAAAAACTAGTCGTGTTAGATTGTATTATGTTTTTACGACCTTTTATGGAATGCAAAAACAAACCAAAGATAAAAAAAAAAGCCCAAGCTTTTCAGTATATGATCAATGGGAATTTTGTGCTTGCGCTGTCCTTCCATTTTCGTATTTTGGGCATTATGATCAAACTATTCATGTATAAGAAGTTCACACTGTATTCGCAAATTACCTATTCAAGTAATGAAGCTGCAGTGAACGCCTGAAGAGGGGATTTTATTTTAAAAAGAAAGTTTGCAAATTGGGTTGCTTTATGGTTAGTTGTTGGCCTTGTGTCGTGGCCCCCCTTGAACTACTTTGTGGCCCATCGGCCCCTGGTTGAGAACCACTGCTATATATCATTCACCTTACATCAATAAAAAATAATTCCATAAAACAGTGAAGTTTTCGAAAAATAATTATTGATGTTTAACGGTTCCCACCACCTTCAAGTTCTGTAGTTTTGGAATTGATTGGTCCTGTGGTTACTTCTGGAGAAAAAATCAAAATGACCAATGTGTCATTTCATGAAGCCTCAAAAATAAAATTCAGAACACCAAAATAAATGTTATTGTCCAAGTCAGAATCAGACAGTAAGACACCAACAGTACTGCTGCTACTTTTCACTGTTGGCAATGAAGCTGAAACACAACCTAATTTGTACATATAAGGCGCACGATTCATTTTTGAGAAAAGAGTATTTCAAGTGGGTCTTATGGTCCTTAAAATACGATAATACAACTCTGATTTGTTCGTTTGGTAGCTTACGTATTTCTTTTCGCTGTCACTTCGAACGAGGTTTTGGGCAAGCAGCCCTTCACATGTATAAGGTCGTTAATTCACCATTAATTATTTTAATGGGTTGGATTTGTAAAGACCAGCTCAATTATTTGGATGATGAATTTAATGGCTCTTTTTGGACGGATGCCATATTCCATTGCATTTTCAAACTCATGTTAAAAATAGCACCACCATGTGGCGAATTATTGTTAACATCCATAATTACAGACTGAATCAATGCTACTCACTATTTCCATGCATTTCATTTTTTTTAAGTTTCGTTGCATCGTTGTAAATTTTCAATAGAATTGCGCCACAGAGTCGTGATTTTTTGTTCACGTCCATAAGCACAGTTTGGCTAAACGCTACCCACTATGCCAATGTATTAAGTTTTTTTTTTCGAGTTCCGTTGCACTTGCAAATTTTGAATGAAATCGCTCTATCTTGTGGCAATTTGTCATTCTTTTCCATATATCTGAGCGTATATTCAATCGTTTATAACTTCACAATGCATTCAAAAAAATTTCATTCCTTTTTTGTATTCGACTCAATTTACTACGTTCGACTTTTCCTTTAAACCTAGGTCCAAGAAGATCAACATCTCACCAACCTCAGCCATCTTTGAGTCTAATATCTCAATCCCCTGTTCAAACACATCAAAGAAACGAACGGAGACTTCTAACAAATTGTACACGTTCAAGAAGTACAGGTTGGTCCTTATATTTTTCGAGTGTATTTGCATGCGAATCTGTAGAAAACGTTGGAAAGGGGATACATAGATATTTCCTAATTAACAGATGCCAGATATTTATCACAATTGGATGAAACAAGCGAATATGAATATAGTGCTGAATCTTTCAATTTCGCTGAATCGAATAAAGGTAAGATGTTCAATCTATGGTGTTACAACATAGCTGGCGTCTTTTTTGGCAAAAAAACTACTTGCCTTGTGATAGATAGAAACAAAATGCACAATCCGGGTTTTATAAAGGTGTGACCCCATCCAAAAAAAAAAAAAGGAAAATAATTCAAATCAAACCGTTGAAAATGCTTGTTGACTTCTTGCTTTTTTAATTTTTACTGGAAATTTTGACTTACTTCATTGAAAATCTAAAATTAAGGCTTAGTCATACACAAATTTGATTCCGTATCCTGCTCCTAACTTAGCTTAACTCAGCTACTCTCTGCAGCCTACAATGACGATTTAAGAAATAAATTAGTAATTATATTTCATATCCCTGATTATTAATTTCAGAAAGCGACAGTGAAAGCACCTTGAGCAGCGTTGGAAGTTTAGTTTCGCATCAAAGATACAGATCGTATAAGAAATTGACGTCTACGAGAAAAGCAGGAAGGAAATCTCGCAGAAGTAAGTTCGCTCAATCCTGCCGACGAGGCAATTAAAACTTTCTGACCCGGGTAGGACAAACGCCCAGACCCAATGATATAGCCTAGGCCAGGGGTTCTCAAACTTTTGGCGTTGCGGAGCCCTTGAAAAGGTTGACTATTATTCACGGAGCCCCAAAATAAATGTTACAATTTTTACTTTCCGATTAATATTCCTGAGTAAGTGTAACGTACTTTACTCAATTTAAATACTAAACCCTTTTAATAGGGTTAATACAAGTCATAAATAAATCTAAATTTCAAAGATAAATTGTATATACTAAAGCTGTAAATTTGACACATGACAAACATATTAATAAATTAGGCGTTGAATCTTTTCCCCTCTTGACATTTTTGGAAGACTTAAAAGGTCGCTAATAACGTGCGCGATTGCATTTTGTTACAATCGCCGATTGTTTTCGCCAGCATGACGTGTTTTTAAACCTCAAACATCTTTACGCCGGTGTTTATTCTCACTAAATCAAAAATTTCCTTCGGCATATATGCCATATAATGACGACGATAATTGTTTTTTCGTTCTCGTGGGGAATTATAAGTTCAATGTGAAAAACATGTTACCATATTATAATCATCGGCGACGAAATGCTAAAAATAATAGTTGATAAAGAGGTAATTTCCGCAATTCAAATTTGGAACCTATGGCCTAGGCCACTGGTTCCCAACTTTTTTCTCATGTGACCCAATCTTTCTTGAAAAATAAATTTTGTAGTGATCTTATGGCTGAAACTAATAATAAAATCGTTTTATATTTATTTTCCCATAAATCACTTCAAAGTAGGAATGCAGCACTTGCTTGTCATCAGCGACTTTCTTGAATCATGGGTGGCAAATAGATGATGCCTGGTTCTTACAATGTGATACCTCCAGCATATCAGTAATTTAACTTTTTGCTGAAAAAGAAAGCAACACCTGAAGATTTTCGGGCGACCCAGTTTTGGGTCACGACCCATAGGTTGGAAATTACTGGGCTAGACAGTGAACGGAGAGACAGTTATATATCACGCCTTAATCATTAGATTACTCGAGCGAAACTTGGTAATGCCCAAGTATTTAAATCTGTGATAACAGTAATGTAAGCAGATGGATTGGACATGTCATGGTGCCAGCATTCTAAGTACTGGTATTTAAAACGAGATAGCGCTCTTCTGACACATTATTGCTTAAAATATTCGGGACTATATTTTTATGAAAAGACCCCCTTTGAAAACTTGGTCATGAATTATTTTATAAAAAAAATTGAATGAAAGTAGGCAGCGAATATTTAGCATAAAGCAATTATTTCAACAGATAACGAGAAGTTTTTTCTTTGAGAGATAACAAAACACGTTTTTTCTCAGCTGGGATGCGGGACTTAACCTATCAATTTTTGTTAAATTTTTGATAGATCATGTGATATTCAAGGACATAAGAAGCTCAAATTTCAATTTCGATTAGCATTGAGTTGAACGCCCATAAGTGCAATGTTCGTGGCGCTCAATATATTCGTTTTTGTTTTTATTTAGGTTGGATGATGCAAACCGAAAATCCCATGATCGAATCTGAGTCTCAAACCAGTCTCGTTCACAGAAGAGATAGAATGAATCAAACGGATAAGAAGCCAGCTGATGATATGGAAGCACAGACGGACAAACGTCGTACAAGAGACAGACTTTTGCAAACAGACAATTATAATCTAGATATGGACACTCAGACAAGGCCAGACATTGCTTCACGCATTTTTGGACATGCACTTGCCAGTACTGAAATGTACGTACAAACAGATCCAAAACAAGCACTCGACAACGACACCCAGACAACTATTCTACAACAGACGAACACCCCAACACAGACTTTGGTAAAAACTTTCCAAGAAAATGAATTTCAAACCGATCAGAGGGAAACAAATGCTACTTTTTCCCAAACCAACGGTATATCCACCGAAGCTAGTGCTGAGCTCAGTAAAGAATATGAAGAATCCTCGTTGGAAATGATTGAAATGTATAACAGAGAAGGTGAGCTAAGATGTGAATATGGCACAATCATGAGGTATTAAGTGATGTGTTGTGCTAGGAGTGCCCTTATTTCTAGGTTGCGATTTTGATCGGTTGCATTAGGTAATTGGTTTCGACTATGACTAGGACGAAAAAACTGCAAAGCCTAAACTTCAAAATCTGATGACATTATATGAAAAAATGCTATAACGAGAAATGCTAAATATAAAAAACAATATATCAATCTAATATAGGTAAATTTGACGCATTTAACTGCTAGTATTTATTTCTAAACAAAACAGATGCGAAAATAGGTATCTATATTATATCAAAATATTAAAATGAATGTTTATTTTCTCAGCTTCAACCGTGAATCTACCGTGGAACCTCCGACCAATGCTCACTGTACTCGCGATCATCTGGAAAATTATTTTCTGCAAAATTTCATCGAATATTCTGAATAAAAGTGTTGATGACACAGTAAAAACCTATCTTGTTCTCCTTTCTCAATTCTCCAACAGCAGCGTGGATGACAAACGACTTGAACAGTTTGCGGGAGATACAGAGGAATTGGCGAAATTAGCGGAACATTTTAAAAATGAAGGCAAAATCATCCATGCAGTAGTTGCTTACTACGCTCTTGCCAAATTACATAAGCTGGTGAACAAAACCCCCGAATTCGTGCAAGGTATCTTATCATGCATTGAACAAATAAGCTTAGTCATGGAAGAAATGATAAAACAGAAACAAACAAAAACCTTTATTCACGTGATATCCCTTATTACTGAAATGACTGATTTCATTGGATCAATATCAAACTACAGTCAGTTTATCAATGAAATAATAGGCAAAGCCACAAAATTCGATTCAGAACAAAAGTTCATTTCATCTGTAGTTTCATGCTACGTCGCTGCTAAACTACATAAACTTAATGACAAGGGAAATCAATCGGTGAGAGGAATTTATCACTCTCTTTACCAAATACAACTCGCCGTTGAAAATATGACAAAACAACATTCAATGAAAAAGATTGTCATAGATCACGTGATACCACTCATGCATGAATTGTTAGAGATTGTACGAACGACCAAATGTTCGAGTCTTAAAGTCAGAGTAGAGGAGGAGGCCTGGTGCTTACATCACATCGGTTTTTGCTACCATTACTGCGGTGAAGATCAAGAATGTGCGAACATAAACGAAACCGGGATCGAGCTCATAAAGAGAAATTTAGATAAACCTCAAACATATCTAATATATGGACTTTGTCTCAATAATGCGAGAGCAGCGTATCGTAGAATGGGAAATATAGAGAAAGCGGTTAAAATGTATAAAATGTCGTATTAAGATTGATCGAGTGTGGCCAAAGATGTATCGCGCAATGACTTACCGATTGTACCTAACTATGTTGGAATCACAGCCAGAAAATATTGGATACCCATCACCCCACCAAGTGTGTCAATAATGCCTAGACATCGATCTCTATAGAAATAGCAGTACTTTACGTATCAGCAGCTGTACAAAGCCTTGCTCGGAGCAAAATTGTAAAACCTCTCATGAATTTATTTCATCTATGGCCCGTAGTTGATTGTGTATTAAGTGATAAAGAATTTTGATTTCACACTTATTTCTACAAATAAATACAAGTGTTTAAAGAACAAGGCTCTGGACAAGCCACCAGTTTTTCTAAGACATCGATTTCTAGTAGCTCATTACACATGAATGGTTGCTTGACAGAGCTTTGTTCGGAGAGAAAGTATACAACGTCCAATAAAAATGATTATCTATGGCCCATATACGATACGGGTGAGATTTATTTAAGTTTATTCTCTTATACGTTTCTCTTGAACAATCTTGTGTAGCCACTGATATGTAAAGGGGCTTCGACATCTTTCCCTTTGCAGCATTTCCTACCAAATTTAATTACTTTCATAGGTTTAAATCCAACCCTTCAACGCCAACATAGCCTCGTTCTAACCTATAGCATGGAAGCCATTGCCCCCACTTTCCTTTCTAGGTTGTGTTTCATGTCATCCATATCTGATAGCGTGTATATTATTTGCGTTTTTCCATAAATCAAATTGGCAGATTCATTTTACATGAAATTTAAGTAATTTTTACGCTTGTGTTTTAAAGTGAGCAAACTCTCAGTTTTACCATTATTTGGCGATTCATTTGTGCGATCGAGTTTACTTTACCATTTTTTTAACAGTGATTCACAAAACCCTATATTTTCCATATCTTGTTAATAATAATTTATAGATCTTGTACGAGTCTCATACTGAAAATAAACACAAAAAGCATTTGGACTATTCTAAATTTCGAATCCAGATCTTCCACTCACGTTAGGTTCACTCCAAATCCGATTCCACGCTCTTAGTTTTGAACAAAAGAGTATTTGCCTTCGGCCAACTGAATTCGATTTATCACTATGAAGGAATTTGATAAGTTTATTTTTTACTCCTGGTTCAGGGAACTTGGAGACACCGACATGTCCAAATATATGTCTCTAGTTTCTTTCCTCGTTTCGGAATATTATAAAATCTAAACCCAATTCCCATCTCTTAGAATTTTTAGCCAGAATCATTGCTTTTCCATCCGAATTCGATTTATCACTATCAGAAAGTTTCTTTTTTTTCTACTCCTGGTTCAGGGAACTTGGGAGACCTGGTGCCCCGAAGCCGAATTTAAATTTCTAGTTTTTGTTCTCGTTTACTTCGACTTTGGAAATGGGATTTGTCGTTATGTTGGATACAGTTTGACAATAAAAAGCTTGATTAAAGACCAACAGCTACGTACGCTAGTTCCTGTTAAATATTTTCGACTCGTAATGAGGCTTCTGATTTTTTAATGCAAATACAGGCCCGAGTGTAAATAAATTCTACAATGTGGTTACTGAAATTTTTAGAAACTTCGATTTTTTTTGGTCTTCTAGTTAAAACAAAACTATAATTTCAAAAAAGAATTCCCTTTTGTGATTTCAATGAATATGTTTGCTTTCTTGTTTTATTTGAGGTTACTAGTTTAAGAAATGTATGCAAATTAAAAAAAAAATTAATGCACGAAAATGTGTTTTTTCCAAATTTCCTAATTGTATTTAATGGAATCAATTTGATGATACCTTGATATTTGCTTCACTTTATTAGCAATCATTTTTTATTACAATTTATTTCAATTTTAAATTGAATTATAATCTTGTCTGAACTAGACTGATGAATTTGAGAAAAATTATATATATTTCAAGTCTGTGTCGCCGAACCATCAATGTTATTCTCGTTTTTATGAAGATAGCCCCTCGAAATCTGATTTTTTTCTCGTTCGAATACGACTTGTCTTATTTATTCTTTGTACCAGTTACATAACCATTCGGTATTTAAGTTATTCCAGGAAAAAACTTATTGATATTCCGACTGCGTTTAACTCATATTTAATTGAAAACCAACAAACAATAATAAATGATCAGTTCCATGCTTATATAACATATAAATTGCAATTCATCCGCTAGTTCTGCAGCCAGATGGAAGCGCGGAGATACGGTATCGCTTGGTATTATCAATAATGTCGCGCAAAAACATTCCCTACAGCAGTTTCTAAAACTGCAACCAGGTAAAAATACTAATTCGCTTACGTTTCAATATCCACAATAGAACAATTACTGCTCAACTGCACTTCTTATCAATCCCAGTCAGTACTAACTGCTTAGATTAAACCAGATTTAACTTCCTTCAGTACCGGTAGTCGAAAATTCATCAGCACGTTCTTCAAACCCAGCATCGTAAGCAAATAGAATCGAAATGTGACGTAACTAATAATCTGCCAAGCAATATGACAAGTTTGGTTTTGTTCTGACTGAGCGACGCGTACTTCTCTATTTATCTGAAAAAAATTTATCAGCTCCCTCAAGCGTGGAACTTAGCTTTGTCAAGTCAAAATCTATTTTTGTAATTTGTTTAAAATATTTTTTGACAATACTTTATCACGTTTTTTAAACATATCATAACAGCGACCAATTTTGCGACATATTAGTTTGAGGAGCCATGTCTTGCACATTAAAAAATAGTCCTCAAAGCTTCCTCGATTTTGTACAAGGTTCGGTAAAATGAAGACTATGGGATTTAAAGAAAGTGTAAAGTACTTTTTAACAGGAGGCTTCTGAAAAAAAGACCTTGCTCCAGAATATATATATAATTCCAATATTTCCTTCACAGTGGTAATGCACAAATTTCAATTGCCGGAGTCGCCTCGTACATGATTACATTTGCGGTTAATGTATGAGAGACCACAGCCAATCTAGTATGAAAGGTGGAAACTTATAAGTCGGAACTTATTTAACGCGACTGAAGCATTTGATTATAATTCATGTCTTGTGTTGCATATTTCACAAACGTCAGAGGGCACTAGAGTTGCACAAAATTTGGACTTTCAGAAATATTGGCGCACAACCTGATCATATTATGTGTACCAGGTTAGAATGGAGATTGTGCGCCATCTTGGTGCACATACCTTAAGAGCGACAAAAATTTAATTTGTTGTATATCACCTTATTAATATATTAATCAAATATCCTGGCAACAATGGTTGAAAGACTCCCAAGTGACCTATCTTCAGAAACATATGATTCTGATGTATCGATAGAAATCACGCTGATACAAACCTGAAAGAAAAACTTGAGTATTTTTATAATATTTTGATAAAATATTGACGTTCTGCAGCACCAAAGTCAACAAATGGACGATATTCAAAATATTGTATATAGAGTCAACAGCAGCCTCATTGAAAATCCATTCACTTTATCTCATTTAACCTAGCTAAACAAATCAAACTCAACCAGTTCTGTATTTGTGGTCTAATATTTAATTTAATTTTACCTCAGTAATTCTCTTCTGGTTTGCAGCAACAAATAATGCCGACTCCTTGACTATCACAGCCAAAGGGTAAAACGCGGTGATGCGTGATTTGTTTACAAACAATGTTTCAACAGTTGGTGTCGCAGATCGAAATTCAATAGTTTTATCGGGGAAGAACAATATCAGGTTGGAACTTATGATATTTTAGTTTGTCATTATTTTGTTTAAATGCTTGTGCTAATGCTTAGAGTCGTGGATTAATAGGAAACCGAGGTTACGTGCATTCCAAAATTGAATGGTATTAGGTTAATGATTTTTAAGTTTTTAGGTAAATTGAACAGGTATTAAATGCATTGTTTCGTGCTTTTTAGAGGCAAAAATGTTTTTCCAAGTTTTCAGGCCAGGTATGTTTGGTGCTCGATATATAAATTTATAAATGCATATATATGTTATGGAATTAAACTTTTTCATTATTTTTATCTTAATATTTATACCGCAACTGCTCAAAAACGATTCCCCCTTACTTCTGATTACCCGTAACCTTCCTCAGAGATGCGTCTCTTTTACTTCTGAGTGAGTGCCCGTAACTTTGTTCAGAGATGAGTCTCCTTTACTTCTGAGTGAATGCCCGTAACTTTGCTCAGAGATGAGTCTCTTTTACTTCTGAGTGAGTGCCTGTAACTTTGCTCAGAGATGAGTCTCTTTACTTCTGAGTGAGTGCCTGTAACTTTGCTACAAGATGAGTCTCCTTTACTTCTGAGTGAATGCCCGTAACTTTGCTCAGAGATGAGTCTCTTTTACTTCTGAGTGAGTGCCTGTAACTTTGCTCAGAGATGAGTCTCTTTTACTTCTGAGTGAGTGCCTGTAACTTTGCTCAAAGATGAGTCTCTTTTACTTCTGAGTGAGTGCCTGTAACTTTGCTCAAAGATGAGTCTCTTGTACTTCTGAGTTAGTGCCCGTAACTTTGCTCAGAGATGAGTCTCTTTTACTTCTGAGTGAGTGCCTGTAACTTTGCTACAAGATGAGTCTCCTTTACTTCTGAGTGAATTCCCGTAACTTTGCTCAGAGATGAGTCTCTTTTACTTCTGAGTGAGTGCCTGTAACTTTGCTCAGAGATGAGTCTCTTTTACTTCTGAGTGAGTGCCTGTAACTTTGCTCAAAGATGAGTCTCTTTTACTTCTGAGTGAGTGCCTGTAACTTTGCTCAAAGATGAGTCTCTTGTACTTCTGAGTTAGTGCCCGTAACTTTGCTCAGAGATGAGTCTCTTTTACTTCTGAGTGAGTGCCTGTAACTTTGCTACAAGATGAGTCTCCTTTACTTCTGAGTGAGAGCCCGTAACTTTGCTCAGAGATGCGTCTCTTTTACTTCTGAGTGAGTGCCCGTAACTTTGCTCAGAGATAATTCTTCTTTACTCCTGAGTGAGTGTCTGTAACTTTGCTCAGAGATGAGTCTCCTTTACTTCTGAGTGAATGCCCGTAACTTTGCTCAGAGATAATTCTTCTTTACTCCTGCGTGAGTGTCTGTAACTTTGCTCAGAGATGCGTCTCTTTTACTTCTGAGTGAGTGCCCGTAACTTTGCTCAGAGATAATTCTTCTTTACTCCCGAGTGAGTGTCTGTAACTTTGCTCAGAGATGAGTCTCTTTTACTTCTGAGTGAGTGCCCGTAATTTTGCTTAGAGATGAGTCTCCTTTACTTCTGAGTGAGTGCCCGTAACTTTGCTCAGAGATGCGTCTCTTTTACTTCTGAGTGAGTGCCCGTAACTTTGCTCAGAGATAATTCTTCTTTACTCCTGAGTGAGTGTCTGTAACTTTGCTCAGAGATGAGTCTCCTTTACTTCTGAGTGAATTCCCGTAACTTTGCTCAGAGATGAGTCTCTTTTACTTCTGAGTGAGTGTCTGTAACTTTGCTCAGAGATGAGTCTCCTTTACTTCTGAGTGAATGCCCGTAACTTTGCTCAGAGATGAGTCTCTTTTACTTCTGAGTGAGTGCCTGTAACTTTGCTCAAAGATGAGTCTCTTTTACTTCTGAGTGAGTGCCTGTAACTTTGCTCAAAGATGATTCTCTTTTACCTCTGAGTGAGTGCCCGTAACTTTGCTCAGAGATGAGTCTCTTTTACTTCTGAGTGAGTGCCCGTAATTTTGCTTAGAGATGAGTCTCCTTTACTTCTGAGTGAGTGCCCGTAACTTTGCTCAGAGATGAGTCTCTTTTACTTCTGAGTGAGTGCCCGTAACTTTGCTCAGAGATGCGTCTCTTTTACTTCTGAGTGAGTGCCCGTAACTTTGCTCAGAGATAATTCTTCTTTACTCCTGAGTGAGTGTCTGTAACTTTGCTCAGAGATGAGTCTCCTTTACTTCTGAGTGAATGCCCGTAACTTTGCTCAGAGATGAGTCTCTTTTACTTCTGAGTGAGTGCCTGTAACTTTGCTCAAAGATGATTCTCTTTTACCTCTGAGTGAGTGCCCGTAACTTTGCTAAGAGATGAGTCTCTTTTACCTCTGAGTGAGTGCCCGTAACTTTGCTCAGAGATGAGTCTCTTTTACTTCTGAGTGAGTGCCCGTAATTTTGCTCAGAGATGAGTCTTCTTTACTCCTGAGTGAGTGCCTGTAACTTTGCTCAGAGATGAGTCTCCTTTACTTCTGAGTGAATGCCCGTAACTTTGCTCAGAGATGAGTCTCTTTTACTTCTGAGTGAGTGCCTGTAACTTTGCTCAAAGATGAGTCTCTTTTACCTCTGAGTGAGTGCCCGTAACTTTGCTCAGAGATGCGTCTCTTTTACTTCTGAGTGAGTGCCTGTAACTTTGTTTGGAGATGAATCTTCTATACTTCTGAGTGAGTGCCCGTAACTTTGCTCAGAGATAAATTTTCATTTATGTGGATGAGTGCCCGTAACTTTGCGCAGAGATGAGTCTTCTTTACTTCTGAGTGATGCCCGTAACGTTGCGCAGAGATGGGTCTTCTTTACTTCTGAGTGAGTGCCTGTAACTTTGCCTAGAGATAAGTCTCATTTTATATTAGAGTGAGTGCCCGTAACTTTGCGCAGAGATACGTCTCCTTTACTTCTGAGTGAGTGCTTGTAACTTTGCCTAGAGATAAGTCTCCTTTACTTCTGAGTGAGTTCCCGTAACTTTGCTCAGAGATGCATCTCTTTTGCTTCTGAGTAAGTGCCTGTAACTTTGTTTGGAGATGAGTCTCTTTTACTTCTGAGTGAGTGCCCGTAACTTTGCTCAGAGATGAGTCTCCTTTACTTCTGAGTGAGTGCCCGTAACTTTGCTCAGAGATGCATCTCTATTGCTTCTGAGTAAGTGCCTGTAACTTCGTTTGGAGATGAATCTTCTATACTTCTGAGTGAGTGCCCTTAATTTTGCTCAGAGATGCTTCTCTTTTACTTTTGATTGAGTGCCCGTGACTTTGCTCAGAGATGAGTCTCTTTTACTTTTGATTGAGTGCCCGTAACTTTGCTCATAGATGCGTCTCTTTTACTTCTGAGTGAGTACCTGTAACTCTGCGCAGAGATGAGTCTTCTTTACTTCTGAGTGATGCCCGTAACTTTGCGCAGAGATGGGTCTTCTTTACTTCTGAGTGATTGCCTGTAACTTTGCTTAGAGATAAGTCTCCTTTACTTCTGAGTGAGTGCCTGTAACTTTGTTTGGAGATGAATCTTCTATACTTCTGAGTGAGTGCCCGTAACTTTGCGCAGAGATGAGTCTCTTTTACTTTTGAGTAGGTGCCCTTAATTTTGCTCAGAGATAAATTTATCTTTCTGTGGGTGAGTGCCCGTAACTTTGCGCAGAGATACGTCTCCTTTACTTCTGAGTGAATGCCCGTAACTTTGCTCAGAGATGCATTTCTATTGCTTCTGAGTAAGTGCATGTAACTTTGTTTGGAGATGAATCTTCTATACTTCTGAGTGAGTGCCCTTAATTTTGCTCAGAGATGCGTCTCTTTTACTTCTGAGTGAGTGCCCGTGACTTTGCTCAGAGATGAGTCTCTTTTACTTTTGATTGAGTGCCCGTAACTTTGCTCATAGATGGGTCTCTTTTACTTCTGAGTGAGTACCTGTAACTCTGCGCAGAGATGAGTCTTCTTTACTTCTGAGTGATGCCCGTAACTTTGCGCAGAGATGGGTCTTCTTTACTTCTGAGTGATTGCCTGTAACTTTGCTTAGAGATAAGTCTCCTTTACTTCTGAGTGAGTGCCTGTAACTTTGTTTGGAGATGAATCTTCTATACTTCTGAGTGAGTGCCCGTAACTTTGCGCAGAGATGAGTCTTCTTTACTTCTGAGTGATGCCCGTAACTTTGCGCACAGATGAGTCTCTTTTACTTTTGAGTAGGTGCCTGTAACTTTGCGCAGAGATGAGTCTTCTTTACTTCTGAGTGAGTGCCTGTAACTTTGCTTAGAGATAAGTCTCCTTTACTTCTGAGTGAGTGCCTGTAACTTTGTTTGGAGATGAATCTTCTATACTTCTGAGTGAGTGCCCGTAACTTTGCGCAGAAATGAGTCTTCTTTACTTCCGAGTGAGTGCCAGTAACGTTGCTCAGAGATGAGTCTTCTTTACTTCCGAGTGAGTGCCTGTAACTTTGCGCAGAGATGGGTCTTCTTTACTTCCGAGTGAGTGCCTGTAACTTTGCTCGGAGATGGGTTTTCTTTACTTCCGAGTGAGTGCCTGTAACTTTGCGCAGAGATGGGTCTTCTTTACTTCCGAGTGAGTGCCTGTAACTTTGCTCAGAGATGAGTCTTCTTTACTTCTGAGTGAGTGCCCGTAACTTTGCTCAGAGATGAGTCTCTTTTACTCATGAGTTAGTGCCCGTAACTTTGCTCAGAGATGAGTCTCTTTTACTTCTGAGTGAGTGCCCGTAACTTTGCTCAGAGACGAGTCTCTTTTACTCATGAGTTAGTGCCCGTAACTTTGCTCAGAGATGAGTCTCTTTTACCTCTGAGTGAGTGCCCGTATCTTTGCTCAGAGATTAGTCTCTTTTACTTCTGAGTGAGTGCCCCTAATTTTGCTTAGAGATGAGTCTCCTTTACTTCTGAGTGAGTGCCCGTAACTTTGCTCAGAGATGAGTCTCTTTTACTTCTGAGTGAGTGCCCGTAACTTTGCTCAGAGATGCGTCTCTTTTACTTCTGAGTGAGTGCCCGTAACTTTGCTCAGAGATAATTCTTCTTTACTCCTGAGTGAGTGTCTGTAACTTTGCTCAGAGATGAGTCTCCTTTACTTCTGAGTGAATGCCCGTAACTTTGCTCAGAGATGAGTCTCTTTTACTTCTGAGTGAGTGCCTGTAACTTTGCTCAAAGATGATTCTCTTTTACCTCTGAGTGAGTGCCCGTAACTTTGCTAAGAGATGAGTCTCTTTTACCTCTGAGTGAGTGCCCGTAACTTTGCTCAGAGATGAGTCTCTTTTACTTCTGAGTGAGTGCCCGTAATTTTGCTCAGAGATGAGTCTTCTTTACTCCTGAGTGAGTGCCTGTAACTTTGCTCAGAGATGAGTCTCCTTTACTTCTGAGTGAATGCCCGTAACTTTGCTCAGAGATGAGTCTCTTTTACTTCTGAGTGAGTGCCTGTAACTTTGCTCAAAGATGAGTCTCTTTTACCTCTGAGTGAGTGCCCGTAACTTTGCTCAGAGATGCGTCTCTTTTACTTCTGAGTGAGTGCCTGTAACTTTGTTTGGAGATGAATCTTCTATACTTCTGAGTGAGTGCCCGTAACTTTGCTCAGAGATAAATTTTCATTTATGTGGATGAGTGCCCGTAACTTTGCGCAGAGATGAGTCTTCTTTACTTCTGAGTGATGCCCGTAACGTTGCGCAGAGATGGGTCTTCTTTACTTCTGAGTGAGTGCCTGTAACTTTGCCTAGAGATAAGTCTCATTTTATATTAGAGTGAGTGCCCGTAACTTTGCGCAGAGATACGTCTCCTTTACTTCTGAGTGAGTGCTTGTAACTTTGCCTAGAGATAAGTCTCCTTTACTTCTGAGTGAGTTCCCGTAACTTTGCTCAGAGATGCATCTCTTTTGCTTCTGAGTAAGTGCCTGTAACTTTGTTTGGAGATGAGTCTCTTTTACTTCTGAGTGAGTGCCCGTAACTTTGCTCAGAGATGAGTCTCCTTTACTTCTGAGTGAGTGCCCGTAACTTTGCTCAGAGATGCATCTCTATTGCTTCTGAGTAAGTGCCTGTAACTTCGTTTGGAGATGAATCTTCTATACTTCTGAGTGAGTGCCCTTAATTTTGCTCAGAGATGCTTCTCTTTTACTTTTGATTGAGTGCCCGTGACTTTGCTCAGAGATGAGTCTCTTTTACTTTTGATTGAGTGCCCGTAACTTTGCTCATAGATGCGTCTCTTTTACTTCTGAGTGAGTACCTGTAACTCTGCGCAGAGATGAGTCTTCTTTACTTCTGAGTGATGCCCGTAACTTTGCGCAGAGATGGGTCTTCTTTACTTCTGAGTGATTGCCTGTAACTTTGCTTAGAGATAAGTCTCCTTTACTTCTGAGTGAGTGCCTGTAACTTTGTTTGGAGATGAATCTTCTATACTTCTGAGTGAGTGCCCGTAACTTTGCGCAGAGATGAGTCTCTTTTACTTTTGAGTAGGTGCCCTTAATTTTGCTCAGAGATAAATTTATCTTTCTGTGGGTGAGTGCCCGTAACTTTGCGCAGAGATACGTCTCCTTTACTTCTGAGTGAATGCCCGTAACTTTGCTCAGAGATGCATTTCTATTGCTTCTGAGTAAGTGCATGTAACTTTGTTTGGAGATGAATCTTCTATACTTCTGAGTGAGTGCCCTTAATTTTGCTCAGAGATGCGTCTCTTTTACTTCTGAGTGAGTGCCCGTGACTTTGCTCAGAGATGAGTCTCTTTTACTTTTGATTGAGTGCCCGTAACTTTGCTCATAGATGGGTCTCTTTTACTTCTGAGTGAGTACCTGTAACTCTGCGCAGAGATGAGTCTTCTTTACTTCTGAGTGATGCCCGTAACTTTGCGCAGAGATGGGTCTTCTTTACTTCTGAGTGATTGCCTGTAACTTTGCTTAGAGATAAGTCTCCTTTACTTCTGAGTGAGTGCCTGTAACTTTGTTTGGAGATGAATCTTCTATACTTCTGAGTGAGTGCCCGTAACTTTGCGCAGAGATGAGTCTTCTTTACTTCTGAGTGATGCCCGTAACTTTGCGCACAGATGAGTCTCTTTTACTTTTGAGTAGGTGCCTGTAACTTTGCGCAGAGATGAGTCTTCTTTACTTCTGAGTGAGTGCCTGTAACTTTGCTTAGAGATAAGTCTCCTTTACTTCTGAGTAAGTGCCTGTAACTTTGTTTGGAGATGAATCTTCTATACTTCTGAGTGAGTGCCCGTAACTTTGCGCAGAAATGAGTCTTCTTTACTTCCGAGTGAGTGCCAGTAACGTTGCTCAGAGATGAGTCTTCTTTACTTCCGAGTGAGTGCCTGTAACTTTGCGCAGAGATGGGTCTTCTTTACTTCCGAGTGAGTGCCTGTAACTTTGCTCGGAGATGGGTTTTCTTTACTTCCGAGTGAGTGCCTGTAACTTTGCGCAGAGATGGGTCTTCTTTACTTCCGAGTGAGTGCCTGTAACTTTGCTCAGAGATGAGTCTTCTTTACTTCTGAGTGAGTGCCCGTAACTTTGCTCAGAGATGAGTCTCTTTTACTCATGAGTTAGTGCCCGTTACTTTGCTCAGAGATGAGTCTCTTTTACTTCTGAGTGAGTGCCCGTAACTTTGCTCAGAGACGAGTCTCTTTTACTCATGAGTTAGTGCCCGTAACTTTGCTCAGAGATGAGTCTCTTTTACCTCTGAGTGAGTGCCCGTATCTTTGCTCAGAGATTAGTCTCTTTCACTTCTGAGTGAGTGCCCCTAATTTTGCTTAGAGATGAGTCTTCTTTACTTCTGAGTGAGTGCCCGTAACTTTGCTCATAGATAAATTTTCATTTCTGTGGATGAGTGCCCGTAACTTTGCGCAGAGATGAGTCTTCTTTACTTCTGAGTGATGCCCGTAACTTTGTTTGGAGATGAATCTTCTATACTTCTGAGTGAGTGCCCGTAACTTTGCTCAGAGATGAATTTACCTTTCTGTGGGTGAGTGCCCGTAACTTTGAGCAGAGATACGTCTCCTTTACTTCTGAGTGAGTGCCCGTAACTTTGCTCAGAGATGCATCTCTATTGCTTCTGAGTAAGTACCTGTAACTTTGTTTGGAGATGAATCTTCTATACTTCAGAGTGAGTGTCCTTAATTTTGCTCAGACATGAGTATCCTTTACTCATGAGTTAGTGCCCGTAACTTTGCTCAGATATGAGTCTCTTTTACTTCTGATTGAGTGCCTGTAACTTTGCTTACAGATAAGTCTCCTTTGCTTCTGAGTGAGTGCCCGTAACTTTGCTCAGAGATGCATCTCTATTGCTTCTGAGTAAGTGCCTGTAACTTTGTTTGGAGATGAATCTTCTATACTTCTGAGTGAGTGCCCTTAATTTTGCTCAGACATGCGTCTCTTTTACTTCTGATTGAGTGCCCGTTACTTTGCTCAGAGATGAGTCTCTTTTATTTTTGAGTGAGTGCCCGTAACTTTGCTCTGAGATGCGTCTCTTTTACTTCTGAGTGAGTGCCTGTAACTTTGTTTGGAGATGAATCTTCTATACTTCTGAGTGAGTGCCCGTAACTTTGCGCAGAGATGAGTCTTCTTTACCTCTGAGTGATGCCCGTAACTTTGCTTAGAGATGGGTCTTTTTCACTTCTGAGTGAGTGCCTGTAACTTTGCTTAGAGATAAGTCTCCTTTACTTCTGAGTGAGTGCCCGTAACTTTGCGCAGAGATACGTCTCCTTTACTTCTGAGTGAGTGCCCGTAACTTTGCGCAGAGATGAATCTTCTTTACCTCTGAGTGAAAGCCCGTAACTTTGCTCAGAGGTGAGTCTCCTCTACTTCTGAGTGAGTGCCCGTAACTTTGCTCAGAGATGCGTCTCTTTTACTTCTGAGTGAGTGCCTGTAACTTGCTCAGAATGAGTCTCTTTTACTTCTGAGTGAGTGCCTGTAATTTTGCTCAGAGATAAATTTACCTTGCTGTGGGTGAGTGCCCGTAACTTTGCGCAGAGATGCGTCTTCTTCACTTCTGATTGAGTGCCTGTAACTTTGCTTAGAGATAGGTCTCCTTTACTTCTGATTGAGTGCCCGTAACTTTGCTCAGAGATGCATCACTTTTACTTCTGAGTGAGTGCCCGTAACTTTGCTCAGAGGTGAGTCTCCTCTACTTCTGAGTGAGTGCCCGTAACTTTGCTCAGAGATGCGTCTCTTTTACTTCTGAGTGAGTGCCTGTAACTTGCTCAGAATGAGTCTCTTTTACTTCTGAGTGAGTGCCTGTAATTTTGCTCAGAGATAAATTTACCTTGCTGTGGGTGAGTGCCCGTAACTTTGCGCAGAGATGCGTCTTCTTCACTTCTGATTGAGTGCCTGTAACTTTGCTTAGAGATAGGTCTCCTTTACTTCTGATTGAGTGCCCGTAACTTTGCTCAGAGATGCATCACTTTTACTTCTGAGTGAGTGCCCGTAACTTTGCTCAGAGGTGAGTCTCCTCTACTTCTGAGTGAGTGCCCGTAACTTTGCTCAGAGATGCGTCTCTTTTACTTCTGAGTGAGTGCCTGTAATTTTGCTCAGAGATAAATTTACCTTTCTGTGGTGAGTGCCCGTAACTTTGCGCAGAGATGAGTCTCCTTTACTTCTGAGTGATGCCCGTAACTTTGCGCAGAGATGAGTCTTCTTTACTTCTGAGTGATGCCCGTAACTTTGCGCAGAGATGAGTCTTCTTTACTTCTGAGTGATGCCCGTAACTTTGCGCAGAGATGAGTCTCCTTTACTTCTGAGTGAGTGCCCGTAACTTTGCTCAGAGATGCGTTCTTTTTACTTTTGAATGAGTGCCTGTAACTTGCTCAGAGATGAGTCTCTTTTACTTTTGAGTAGGTGCCCTTAATTTTGCTCAGAGATAAATTTACCTTTTTGTGGGTGAGTGCCCGTAACTTTGCGCAGAGATACGTCTCCTTTACTTCTGAGTGAGTGCCCGTAACTTTGCTCAGAGATGCATCTCTATTGCTTCTGCGTAAGTGCCTGTAACTTTGTTTGGAGATGAATCTTCTAAACTTCTGAGTGAGTGCCCTTAATTTTGCTCAGAGATGCGTCTCTTTTACTTCTGAGTGAGTGCCCGTGACTTTGCTCAGAGATGAGTCTTTTTTACTTTTGATTGAGTGCCCGTACCTTTGCTCATAGATGCGTCTCTTTTACTTCTGAGTGAGTACCTGTAACTCTGCGCAGAGATGAGTCTTCTTTACTTCTGAGTGATGCCCCTAACTTTGCGCAGAGATGGGTCTTCTTTACTTCTGAGTGAGAGCCTGTAACTTTGCTTAGAGATAAGTCTCCTTTACTTCTGAGTGAGTGTCTGTAACTTTGTTTGGAGATGAATCTTCTATACTTCTGAGTGAGTGCCCGTAACTTTGCGCAGAGATGAGTCTTCTTTACTTCTGAGTGATGCTCGTAACTTTGCGCACAGATGAGTCTCTTTTACTTTTGAGTAGGTGCCTGTAACTTTGCGCAGAGATGAGTCTTCTTTACTTCTGAGTGAGTGCCTGTAACTTTGCTTAGAGATAAGTCTCCTTTACTTCTGAGTGAGTGCCTGTAACTTTGTTTGGAGATGAATCTTCTATACTTCTGAGTGAGTGCCCGTAACTTTGCGCAGAGATGGGTCTTCTTTACTTCCGAGTGAGTGCCAGTAACTTTGCTCAGAGATGAGTCTTCTTTATTTCCGAGTGAGTGCCTGTAACGTTGCGCAGAGATGGGTCTTCTTTATTTCCGAGTGAGTGCATGTAACGTTGCGCAGAGATGGGTCTTCTTTACTTCCGAGTGAGTGCCAGAAACTTTGCTCAGAGATGAGTCTTCTTTATTTCCGAGTGAGTGCCTGTAACGTTGCGCAGAGATGGGTTTTCTTTACTTCCGAGTGAGTGCCTATAACTTTGCTCAGAGATGAGTCTCTTTTACTTCTGAGTGAGTGCCTGTAACTTTGCTCAAAGATGAGTCTCTTTTACCTCTGAGTGAGTGCCCGTATCTTTGCTCAGAGATTAGTCTCTTTTACTTCTGAGTGAGTGCCCGTAATTTTACTTAGAGATGAGTCTTCTTTACTTCCGAGTGAGTGCCAGTAACTTTGCTCAGAGATGAGTCTTCTTTATTTCCGAGTGAGTGCCTGTAACGTTGCGCAGAGATGGGTTTTCTTTACTTCCGAGTGAGTGCCTATAACTTTGCTCAGAGATGAGTCTCTTTTACTTCTGAGTGAGTGCCTGTAACTTTGCTCAAAGATGAGTCTCTTTTACCTCTGAGTGAGTGCCCGTATCTTTGCTCAGAGATTAATCTCTTTTACTTCTGAGTGAGTGCCCGTAATTTTGCTTAGAGATGAGTCTTCTTTACTTCTGAGTGAGTGCCCGTAACTTTGCTCAGAGATAAACTTTCATTTCTGTGGATGAGTGCCCGTAACTTTGCGCAGAGATGAGTCTTCTTTACTTCTGAGTGATGCCCGTAACTTTGTTTGGAGATGAATCTTCTATACTTCTGAGTGAGTGCCCGTAACTTTGCTCAGAGATAAATTTACCTTTCTGTGGGTGAGTGCCCGTAACTTTGAGCAGAGATACGTCTCCTTTACTTCTGAGTGAGTGCCCGTAACTTTGCTCAGAGATGCATCTCTATTGCTTCTGAGTAAGTACCTGTAACTTTGTTTGGAGATGAATCTTCTATACTTCTGAGTGAGTGCCCTTAATTTTGCTCAGACATGAGTATCCTTTACTCATGAGTTAGTGCCCGTAACTTTGCTCAGATATGAGTCTCTTTTACTTCTGATTGAGTGCCTGTAACTTTGCTTAGAGATAAGTCTCCTTTACTTCTGAGTGAGTGCCCGTAACTTTGCTCAGAGATGCATCTCTATTGCTTCTGAGTAAGTGCCTGTAACTTTGTTTGGAGATGAATCTTCTTTACTTCTGAGTGAGTGCCCTTAATTTTGCTCAGACATGCGTCTCTTTTACTTCTGATTGAGTGCCCGTAACTTTGCTCAGAGATGAGTCTCTTTTATTTTTGAGTGAGTGCCCGTAACTTTGCTCTGAGATGAGTCTCTTTTACTTCTGAGTGAGTGCCTGTAACTTTGTTTGGAGATGAATCTTCTATACTTCTGAGTGAGTGCCCGTAACTTTGCGCAGAGATGAGTCTTCTTTACTTCTGAGTGATGCCCGTAACTTTGCGCACAGATGAGTCTCTTTTACTTTTGAGTAGGTGCCTGTAACTTTGCGCAGAGATGAGTCTTCTTTACTTCTGAGTGAGTGCCTGTAACTTTGCTTAGAGATAAGTCTCCTTTACTTCTGAGTGAGTGCCTGTAACTTTGTTTGGAGATGAATCTTCTATACTTCTGAGTGAGTGCCCGTAACTTTGCGCAGAGATGAGTCTTCTTTACTTCCGAGTGAGTGCCAGTAACGTTGCTCAGAGATGAGTCTTCTTTATTTCCGAGTGAGTGCCTGTAACTTTGCGCAGAGATGGGTCTTCTTTACTTCCGAGTGAGTGCCTGTAACTTTGCTCGGAGATGGGTTTTCTTTACTTCCGAGTGAGTGCCTGTAACTTTGCGCAGAGATGGGTCTTCTTTACTTCCGAGTGAGTGCCTGTAACTTTGCTCAGAGATGAGTCTTCTTTACTTCTGAGTGAGTGCCCGTAACTTTGCTCAGAGATGAGTCTCTTTTACTCATGAGTTAGTGCCCGTAACTTTGCTCAGAGATGAGTCTCTTTTACTTCTGAGTGAGTACCCGTAACTTTGCTCAGAGATGAGTCTCTTTTACTCATGAGTTAGTGCCCGTAACTTTGCTCAGAGATGAGTCTCTTTTACCTCTGAGTGAGTGCCCGTATCTTTGCTCAGAGATTAGTCTCTTTTACTTCTGAGTGAGTGCCCCTAATTTTGCTTAGAGATGAGTCTTCTTTACTTCTGAGTGAGTGCCCGTAACTTTGCTCATAGATAAATTTTCGTTTCTGTGGATGAGTGCCCGTAACTTTGCGCAGAGATGAGTCTTCTTTACTTCTGAGTGATGCCCGTAACTTTGTTTGGAGATGAATCTTCTATACTTCTGAGTGAGTGCCCGTAACTTTGCTCAGAGATAAATTTACCTTTCTGTGGGTGAGTGCCCGTAACTTTGAGCAGAGATACGTCTCCTTTACTTCTGAGTGAGTGCCCGTAACTTTGCTCAGAGATGCATCTCTATT
Organism: Styela clava; assembly: GCF_964204865.1. Classification (NCBI taxonomy): domain Eukaryota; kingdom Metazoa; phylum Chordata; class Ascidiacea; order Stolidobranchia; family Styelidae; genus Styela; species Styela clava. The sequence goes on along the minus strand of NC_135253.1, from coordinate 25,278,005 downwards.
GCTTCTGAGTAAGTACCTGTAACTTTGTTTGGAGATGAATCTTCTATACTTCTGAGTGAGTGTCCTTAATTTTGCTCAGACATGAGTATCCTTTACTCATGAGTTAGTGCCCGTAACTTTGCTCAGATATGAGTCTCTTTTACTTCTGATTGAGTGCCTGTAACTTTGCTTACAGATAAGTCTCCTTTGCTTCTGAGTGAGTGCCCGTAACTTTGCTCAGAGATGCATCTCTATTGCTTCTGAGTAAGTGCCTGTAACTTTGTTTGGAGATGAATCTTCTATACTTCTGAGTGAGTGCCCTTAATTTTGCTCAGACATGCGTCTCTTTTACTTCTGATTGAGTGCCCGTAACTTTGCTCAGAGATGAGTCTCTTTTATTTTTGAGTGAGTGCCCGTAACTTTGCTCTGAGATGCGTCTCTTTTACTTCTGAGTGAGTGCCTGTAACTTTGTTTGGAGATGAATCTTCTATACTTCTGAGTGAGTGCCCGTAACTTTGCGCAGAGATGAGTCTTCTTTACCTCTGAGTGATGCCCGTAACTTTGCTTAGAGATGGGTCTTTTTCACTTCTGAGTGAGTGCCTGTAACTTTGCTTAGAGATAAGTCTCCTTTACTTCTGAGTGAGTGCCCGTAACTTTGCGCAGAGATACGTCTCCTTTACTTCTGAGTGAGTGCCCGTAACTTTGCGCAGAGATGAATCTTCTTTACCTCTGAGTGAAAGCCCGTAACTTTACGCAGAGATGAGTCTTCTTTACTTCTGAGTGAGAGCCTGTAACTTTGCTTAGAATTAGGTCTCCTTTACTTCTGATTGAGTGCCCGTAACTTTGCTCAGAGATGCATCACTTTTACTTCTGAGTGAGTGCCCGTAACTTTGCTCAGAGGTGAGTCTCCTCTACTTCTGAGTGAGTGCCCGTAACTTTGCTCAGAGATGCGTCTCTTTTACTTCTGAGTGAGTGCCTGTAACTTGCTCAGAATGAGTCTCTTTTACTTCTGAGTGAGTGCCTGTAATTTTGCTCAGAGATAAATTTACCTTGCTGTGGGTGAGTGCCCGTAACTTTGCGCAGAGATGAGTCTCCTTTACTTCTGAGTGAGTGCCCGTAACTTTGTGCAGAGATGAGTCTCCTTTACTTCTGAGTGATGCCCGTAACTTTGCGCAGAGATGAGTCTTCTTTACTTCTGAGTGATGCCCGTAACTTTGCGTAGAGATGGGTCTTCTTTACTTCCGAGTGAGGGCCTGTAACTTTGCTCTGAGATGAGTCTTTTATACTTCTGAGTGAGTGTCCGTAACTTTGCTCAGAGATGAGTCTCTTTTACTTCTGAGTGAGTGCCCGTAACTTTGCTCTGAGATGCGTCTCTTTTACTTCTGAGTGAGTGCCTGTAACTTTGTTTGGAGATGAATCTTCTATACTTCTGAGTGAGTGCCCGTAACTTTGCGCAGAGATGAGTCTTCTTTATCTCTGAGTGATGCCCGTAACTCTGCGCAGAGATGCGTCTTCTTCACTTCTGATTGAGTGCCTGTAACTTTGCTTAGAGATAAGTCTCCTTTACTTCTGAGTGAGTGCCCCTAACTTTGCGCGGAGATACGTCTCCTTTACTTCTGAGTGAGTGCCCATAACTTTGCGCGGAGATGAATCTTCTTTACTTCTGAGTGATGCTCGTAACTTTGCGCACAGATGAGTCTCTTTTACTTTTGAGTAGGTGCCTGTAACTTTGCGCAGAGATGAGTCTTCTTTACTTCTGAGTGAGTGCCTGTAACTTTGCTTAGAGATAAGTCTCCTTTACTTCTGAGTGAGTGCCTGTAACTTTGTTTGGAGATGAATCTTCTATACTTCTGAGTGAGTGCCCGTAACTTTGCGCAGAGATGGGTCTTCTTTACTTCCGAGTGAGTGCCAGTAACTTTGCTCAGAGATGAGTCTTCTTTATTTCCGAGTGAGTGCCTGTAACGTTGCGCAGAGATGGGTCTTCTTTATTTCCGAGTGAGTGCATGTAACGTTGCGCAGAGATGGGTCTTCTTTACTTCCGAGTGAGTGCCAGAAACTTTGCTCAGAGATGAGTCTTCTTTATTTCCGAGTGAGTGCCTGTAACGTTGCGCAGAGATGGGTTTTCTTTACTTCCGAGTGAGTGCCTATAACTTTGCTCAGAGATGAGTCTCTTTTACTTCTGAGTGAGTGCCTGTAACTTTGCTCAAAGATGAGTCTCTTTTACCTCTGAGTGAGTGCCCGTATCTTTGCTCAGAGATTAGTCTCTTTTACTTCTGAGTGAGTGCCCGTAATTTTGCTTAGAGATGAGTCTTCTTTACTTCCGAGTGAGTGCCAGTAACTTTGCTCAGAGATGAGTCTTCTTTATTTCCGAGTGAGTGCCTGTAACGTTGCGCAGAGATGGGTTTTCTTTACTTCCGAGTGAGTGCCTATAACTTTGCTCAGAGATGAGTCTCTTTTACTTCTGAGTGAGTGCCTGTAACTTTGCTCAAAGATGAGTCTCTTTTACCTCTGAGTGAGTGCCCGTATCTTTGCTCAGAGATTAGTCTCTTTTACTTCTGAGTGAGTGCCCGTAACTTTGCTCAGAGATAAATTTTCATTTCTGTGGATGAGTGCCCGTAACTTTGCGCAGAGATGGGTCTTCTTTACTTCTGAGTGATGCCCGTAACTTTGTTTGGAGATGAATCTTCTATACTTCTGAGTGAGTGCCCGTAACTTTGCTCAGAGATAAATTTACCTTTCTGTGGGTGAGTGCCCGTAACTTTGAGCAGAGATACGTCTCCTTTACTTCTGAGTGAGTGCCCGTAACTTTGCTCAGAGATGCATCTCTATTGCTTCTGAGTAAGTACCTGTAACTTTGTTTGGAGATGAATCTTCTATACTTCTGAGTGAGTGCCCTTAATTTTGCTCAGACATGAGTATCCTTTACTCATGAGTTAGTGCCCGTAACTTTGCTCAGATATGAGTCTCTTTTACTTCTGATTGAGTGCCTGTAACTTTGCTTAGAGATAAGTCTCCTTTACTTCTGAGTGAGTGCCCGTAACTTTGCTCAGAGATGCATCTCTATTGCTTCTGAGTAAGTGCCTGTAACTTTGTTTGGAGATGAATCTTCTATACTTCTGAGTGAGTGCCCTTAATTTTGCTCAGACATGCGTCTCTTTTACTTCTGATTGAGTGCCCGTAACTTTGCTCAGAGATGAGTCTCTTTTATTTTTGAGTGAGTGCCCGTAACTTTGCTCTGAGATGAGTCTCTTTTACTTCTGAGTGAGTGCCTGTAACTTTGTTTGGAGATGAATCTTCTATACTTCTGAGTGATGCCCGTAACTTTGCTTAGAGATAAGTCTCCTTTACTTCTGAGTGAGTGCCCGTAACTTTGTTCAGAGATGCATCTCTATTGCTTCTGAGTAAGTGCCTGTAACTTTGTTTGGAGATGAATCTTCTATACTTCTGAGTGAGTGCCCGTAACTTTGCGCAGAGATGAGTCTTCTTTACCTCTGAGTGATGCCCGTAACTTTGCTTAGAGATGGGTCTTCTTCACTTCTGAGTGAGTGCCTGTAACTTTGCTTAGAGATAAGTCTCCTTTACTTCTGAGTGAGTGCCCGTAACTTTGCGCAGAGATAGGTCTCCTTTACTTCTGATTGAGTGCCCGTAACTTTGCTCAGAGATGCATCACTTTTACTTCTGAGTGAGTGCCCGTAACTTTGCTCAGAGGTGAGTCTCCTCTACTTCTGAGTGAGTGCCCGTAACTTTGCTCAGAGATGCGTCTCTTTTACTTCTGAGTGAGTGCCTGTAACTTGCTCAGAATGAGTCTCTTTTACTTCTGAGTGAGTGCCTGTAATTTTGCTCAGAGATAAATTTACCTTTCTGTGGGTGAGTGCCCGTAACTTTGCGCAGAGATGAGTCTCCTTTACTTCTGAGTGAGTGCCCGTAACTTTGCGCAGAGATGAGTCTCCTTTACTTCTGAGTGATGCCCGTAACTTTGCTTAGAGATAAGTCTCCTTTACTTCTGAGTGAGTGCCCGTAACTTCGTTCAGAGATGCATCTCTATTGCTTCTGAGTAAGTGCCTGTAACTTTGTTTGGAGATGAATCTTCTATACTTCTGAGTGAGTGCCCTTAATTTTGCTCAGACATGCGTCTCTTTTACTTCTGATTGAGTGCCCGTAACTTTGCTCAGAGATGAGTCTCTTTTACTTTTGAGTGAGTGCCCGTAACTTTGCTCTGAGATGCGTCTCTTTTACTTCTGAGTGAGTGCCTGTAACTTTGTTTGGAGATGAATCTTCTATACTTCTGAGTGAGTGCCCGTAACTTTGCGCAGAGATGAGTCTTCTTTACCTCTGAGTGATGCCCGTAACTTTGCGCAGAGATGGGTCTTCTTCACTTCTGATTGAGTGCCTGTAACTTTGCTTAGAGATAAGTCTCCTTTACTTCTTAGTGAGTGCCCCTAACTTTGCGCAGAGATACGTCTCCTTTACTTCTGAGTGAGTGCCCGTAACTTTGCTCAGAGGTGAGTCTTCTCTACTTCTGAGTGAGTGCCCGTAACTTTGCTCAGAGATGCGTCTCTTTTACTTCTGAGTGAGTGCCTCTAATTTTGCTCAGAGATAAATTTACCTTTCTGTGGGTGAGTGCCCGTAACTTTGCGTAGAGATGAGTCTCCTTTACTTCTGAGTGAGTGCCCGTAACTTTGCTCAGAGATGCATCTCTATTGCTTCTGAGTAAGTGCCTGTAACTTTGTTTGGAGATGAATCTTCTATACTTCTGAGTGAGTGCCCTTAATTTTGCTCAGACATGCGTCTCTTTTACTTCTGATTGAGTGCCCGTAACTTTGCTCAGAGATGAGTCTCTTTTATTTTTGAGTGAGTGCCCGTAACTTTGCTCTGAGATGAGTCTCTTTTACTTCTGAGTGAGTGCCTGTAACTTTGTTTGGAGATGAATCTTCTATACTTCTGAGTGATGCCCGTAACTTTGCTTAGAGATAAGTCTCCTTTACTTCTGAGTGAGTGCCCGTAACTTTGTTCAGAGATGCATCTCTATTGCTTCTGAGTAAGTGCCTGTAACTTTGTTTGGAGATGAATCTTCTATACTTCTGAGTGAGTGCCCGTAACTTTGCGCAGAGATGAGTCTTCTTTACCTCTGAGTGATGCCCGTAACTTTGCTTAGAGATGGGTCTTCTTCACTTCTGAGTGAGTGCCTGTAACTTTGCTTAGAGATAAGTCTCCTTTACTTCTGAGTGAGTGCCCGTAACTTTGCGCAGAGATAGGTCTCCTTTACTTCTGATTGAGTGCCCGTAACTTTGCTCAGAGATGCATCACTTTTACTTCTGAGTGAGTGCCCGTAACTTTGCTCAGAGGTGAGTCTCCTCTACTTCTGAGTGAGTGCCCGTAACTTTGCTCAGAGATGCGTCTCTTTTACTTCTGAGTGAGTGCCTGTAACTTGCTCAGAATGAGTCTCTTTTACTTCTGAGTGAGTGCCTGTAATTTTGCTCAGAGATAAATTTACCTTTCTGTGGGTGAGTGCCCGTAACTTTGCGCAGAGATGAGTCTCCTTTACTTCTGAGTGAGTGCCCGTAACTTTGCGCAGAGATGAGTCTCCTTTACTTCTGAGTGATGCCCGTAACTTTGCTTAGAGATAAGTCTCCTTTACTTCTGAGTGAGTGCCCGTAACTTCGTTCAGAGATGCATCTCTATTGCTTCTGAGTAAGTGCCTGTAACTTTGTTTGGAGATGAATCTTCTATACTTCTGAGTGAGTGCCCTTAATTTTGCTCAGACATGCGTCTCTTTTACTTCTGATTGAGTGCCCGTAACTTTGCTCAGAGATGAGTCTCTTTTACTTTTGAGTGAGTGCCCGTAACTTTGCTCTGAGATGCGTCTCTTTTACTTCTGAGTGAGTGCCTGTAACTTTGTTTGGAGATGAATCTTCTATACTTCTGAGTGAGTGCCCGTAACTTTGCGCAGAGATGAGTCTTCTTTACCTCTGAATGATGCCCGTAACTTTGCGCAGAGATGGGTCTTCTTCACTTCTGATTGAGTGCCTGTAACTTTGCTTAGAGATAAGTCTCCTTTACTTCTTAGTGAGTGCCCCTAACTTTGCGCAGAGATACGTCTCCTTTACTTCTGAGTGAGTGCCCGTAACTTTGCTCAGAGGTGAGTCTTCTCTACTTCTGAGTGAGTGCCCGTAACTTTGCTCAGAGATGCGTCTCTTTTACTTCTGAGTGAGTGCCTCTAATTTTGCTCAGAGATAAATTTACCTTTCTGTGGGTGAGTGCCCGTAACTTTGCGTAGAGATGAGTCTCCTTTACTTCTGAGTGATGCCCGTAACTTTGCGCAGAGATGGGTCTTCTTTACTTCCGAGTGAGTGCCTGTAACTTTGCTCTGAGATGAGTCGTTTTTACTTCTGAGTGAGTGTCCGTAACTTTGCTCAGAGATGAGTCTCTTTTACTTCTGAGTGAGTGCCTGTAACTTTGCTCAAAGATGAGTCTCTTTTACTTCTGATTGAGTGCCCGTAACTTTGCGCAGAGATGAGTCTTCTTTACTTCTGAGTGAGTGCCCGTAACTTTGCGCAGAGATGAGTCTTCTTTACTTCTGAGTGAGTGCCCGTAACTTTGCTCAGAGATGCATCTCTATTGCTTCTGAGTAAGTGCCTGTAACTTTGTTTGGAGATGAATCTTCTATACTTCTTAGTGATTGCCCTTAATTTTGCTCAGACATGAGTATCCTTTACTCATGAGTTAGTGCCCGTAACTTTGCTCAGATATGAGTCTCTTTTACTTCTGATTGAGTGCCTGTAACTTTGCTTAGAGATAAGTCTCCTTTACTTCTGAGTGAGTGCCCGTAACTTTGCTCAGAGATGCATCTCTATTGCTTCTGAGTAAGTGCGTGTAACTTTGTTTGGAGATGAACTTCTATACTTCTGAGTGAGTGCCCCTAACTTTGCGCAGAGATACGTCTCCTTTACTTCTGAGTGAGTGCCCGTAACTTTGCGTGGAGATGAATCTTCTTTACCTCTGAGTGAGTGCCCGTATCTTTGCTCAGAGATGCATCTCTATTGCTTCTGAGTAAGTGCGTGTAACTTTGTTTGGAGATGAACTTCTATACTTCTGAGTGAGTGCCCCTAACTTTGCGCAGAGATACGTCTCTTTTACTTCTGATTGAGTGCCCGTAACTTTGCGCAGAGATGAGTCTTCTTTCATTCTGAGTGAGTGCCCGTAACTTTGCGCAGAGATGAGTCTTCTTTACTTCTGAGTGAGTGCCTGTAACTTTGCTTAGAGATAGATCTCCTTTACTTCTGATTGAGTGCCCGTAACTTTGCTCAGAGATGCATCACTTTTACTTCTGAGTGAGTGCCCGTAACTTTGTTCAGAGGTGAGTCTCCTCTACTTCTGAGTGAGTGCCCGTAACTTTGCTCAGAGATGCGTCTCTTTTACTTCTGAGTGAGTGCCTGTAATTTTGCTCAGAGATAAATTTACCTTTCTGTGGGTGAGTGCCCGTAACTTTGCGCAGAGATGAGTCTCCTTTACTTCTGAGTGATGCCCGTTACTTTGCGCAGAGATGAGTCTTCTTTACTTCTGAGTGATGCCCGTAACTTTGCGCAGAGATGAGTCTTCTTTACTTCTGAGTGATGCCCGTAACATTGCTTAGAGATAAGTCTCCTTTACTTCTGAGTGAGTGCCTGTAACTTTGCTTAGAGATAAGTCTCCTTTACTTCTGAGTGAGTGCCTGTAACTTTGTTTGGAGATGAATCTTCTATACTTCTGAGTGAGTGCCCGTAACTTTGCGCAGAGATGAGTCTTCTTTACTTCCGAGTGAGTGCCTGTAACTTTGCTCTGAGATGAGTCTTTTTTACTTCTGAGTGAGTGTCCGTAACTTTGCTCAGAGATGAGTCTCTTTTACTTCTGAGTGAGTGCCTGTAACTTTGCTCAAAGATGAGTCTCCTTTACTTCTGAGTGAGTGCCCGTAACTTTGCTCAGAGATGCATCTCTATTGCTTCTGAGTAAGTGCCTGTAACTTTGTTTGGAGAAGAATCTTCTATACTTCTGAGTGATTGCCCTTAATTTTGCTCAGACATGAGTATCCTTTACTCATGAGTTAGTGCCCGTAACTTTGCTCAGATATGAGTCTCTTTTACTTCTGATTGAGTGCCTGTAACTTTGCTTAGAGATAAGTCTCCTTTACTTCTGAGTGAGTGCCCGTAACTTTGCTCAGAGATGCATCTCTATTGCTTCTGAGTAAGTGCCTGTAACTTTGTTTGGAGATGAATCTTCTATACTTCTGAGTGAGTGCCCGTAACTTTGCGCAGAGATGAATCTTCTTTACCTCTGTGTGATTCCCGTAACTTTGCGCAGAGATGGGTCTTCTTCACTTCTGAGTGAGTTCCTGTAACTTTGCTTAGAGATAAGTCTCCTTTACTTCTGAGTGAGTGCCCGTAACTTTGCGCAGAGATACGTCTCCTTTACTTCTGAGTGAGTGCCCGTAACTTTGCGCGGAGATGAATCTTCTTCACCTCAGAGTGAAAGCCCGTAACTTTACGCAGAGATGAGTCTTCTTTACTTCTGAGTGAGTGCCTGTAACTTTGCTCAGAGATGCATCACTTTTACTTCTGAGTGAGTGCCCGTAACTTTGCTCAGAGGTGAGTCTCCTCTACTTCTGAGTGAGTGCCCGTAACTTTGCTCAGAGATGAGTCTCCTTTACATATGAGTGAGTGCCTGTAACTTTGTTTGGAGATGAATCTTTTTTTACTTCAGAGCCCATGCCCGTAATTTCACTGAGAGATAAAAACAAGATTTTTAGTCTTAAAAAAACAGCAACTTTTCTCAGCAACAAATGGACTGATCAATTTCAAACTCTTAGTATTTAAATGCGAAAACGGTTGGCTATATATTTGAGTATTTGTATCTTATCCAATATTATTTATAATTTAATTTTTGTTTCCTCGTCTTTCTCAATATTTCACCTCAGATTGTGCGTCATTTTTATAGTTCACTGGGGCCTCCATTTATAATTCACAACTTGTATTATTTCACAAACTTCAGATGGCGCTAGAGTTGCGCAAAATTTTTATGTGTTTGGGTGCGCCAGAGTACTTGTAGTTGTGCTTGACTAGCTAGAGTGAATTAGGGATTTTGGAATTTGAAAAGCCCTATCTGACCATTACCACATATAGATTAATTGATAACTACTGTAGATTTGAATGCAATTATTCTTTTGTTATCAATAGTGCGATATAAAATTGGGATAATGAGAAATTCTATTATTTTTGAAAATAAAAAACCGGACATTGCTTTTTTTTAAAAGCAGATAAAAATTGCTTTAATTTGTATGGAATAAATATAAGAAAATCCAGAGTAAACAATCTTTTTGAAAGGAAATTAAAAAATTTATACGAAACACATATGATTCTGATTTATCGATAGGAAATAGGCTGCTGATTCAAACCTGGAAGAAAAATATCGGTATTTTGCAATTGTTCGATTAGAAACAATGAGGGCCCGAAGTGAAAATCGACTGAAAAAATTAAAATCCAGTTTGGCACGAGTCGGAAACAATTTCACTAAACCTTGAGACATTTTAGTTAACTTTGAACAAATCCACTTGTGAATTTATGATTCAATAATATTTTATTCCATTTTCATATTCAGAATATCCACAGTACTTGTAGTTCCAATCAGGAATACATAGAATCTTTAGATATTATCATGAAGTTATGTCAGATCGAAACCCAATAATTATATCGAGAATGAACAACATCATGTTAGAAAGTAGGTTTATCATTAATGCTCAGGCAAATGCCAATAGTCTTGGATTAATATAAAACAGAGGTTACGTACATTTTTTTTTACCATTATAAGAATTTGTTGGTTATTTTAAAGTTCTTGGGATAATTGACCGAGTAATAATGGTCGTAATATAGTTTTTATAATTACCGTGCGATCAATACATTGTCCATGCCTGACACAATAATTTATTTACGCAGAATTTCGAATTGTTGTATAACTGTAGATATCAAACATGAAAAAACTCGCGTGGATTATTCTATCGAATTATTATCGATGAAGCTCTTCACCTTTAACAGGGTTATATGCAAATGATTTAATTAGAAAAAAAAAATTCAGTAATGAATATGAGTTTTATCGACCAATCCTTGTCACTTTACGCGATTTGCATGATTTTCCAAATGTTCTCTTCATTTTTTTCCATCATTTTTTAATTTATGTGAGTATTTGTGCTCAAACAATTTTCAGCAAAAAAAACTCCATGTAAATATTTTGCCGTGTAAAGTGGTATCCGACGCACATCAACCTAGATTCACGGTGAAATCAAATAGATTTACAGAGTCCCGTCAATATCTGACTGCGCTTTTAAATTCCATTTGAAATGAGAAACATTTATTAGCTTGTCCACGCTTTATTGACATGGTACAAATGTTCATGGCGGGATATTTTAAAATTTTATGAAATATCACGTGACCACAATAAAACTGATTATAATTATCGCGACATTGAAACAATTTGGACTTTATTTAACTAATGTAGTAAATTGAATTCAAATTTTTATCGGATTCACCTTACCGACAACTCGACTATTTTTCCTTTGAATCAAATTTCAGTGTAAAATTGATGAAGCGTAACGAATAATCTCTAGCATCGTTAAATCACAAGATAAGATAAATTACGCAACATTGGTAAACATTAAGTACGGTCGCCTCTTGCTGAGTAAACAAAGAGCCAATGACGTCGAATGCACAAAGTTGCCAGATTATAACGCTATGCTCAAAGTATGGACCACCCTTTTCCGACTGAATTCATTTTATTATAGAATATGTGGAAATCGGCAAAGTTAGATTGTCTTCCCCTCAATTGAAAGTTTATTTTCTTCAACTTTATTGTTTAAATTAAGTGAATGTAATTGTTTTCGTCTATTTACAATCTGGCAACCTTGCTATTGCTGCTTGGAGAGTTATAACCAAGTTATGTGACGATGCGGAAAGAAACTGTCGCATGAAACGAGCGCTTGATGGATGCAGTTTGTGGCGTTGAGAATTATTTTTTTTTATTCATCGGGTTTGTGTTGTGTTGCTATTATTAAAGATAATCGTAATAATCAGAAATATGCGTTTGTAATAGTTGTCCTCTATTGCTTTATCTAAAATTCATTGTTTTTAAAATTGTCTTGAAAATCATATTCTGTATAAAAAATTTAGAAGTTACGATGATTTGAATGCACATTGCTAGCTGAAAATAAAGCCTGAGGATGAATGTCGAGCATGATTTTTGCGTATTTGATGTTTAAGCATATTATTATTAATATGGTGACTTGTTGATAGTCAGACAGTTTTTCCAGCAGATTTGTTTCAAATTTATACCAAGGTGGAAGCGAGTGTTTTGTAAGAGGAAATACATTTTGAGATTTTGTACGGATTCTGGTATCAGTTGATTTGGTTGAGCGGTATAAACGTATTTTGACAAACAAGAAAATGTTTTTAAAATCAATATTATGCTGTATTACATTGCAATGGTGAATATTTATTACTTGGTTATAGGGATGGGACGAGTCCGGCATTACAGAGATTCGGCGAATCCGAGTAATAGGTCACGGACTCGAATCGAATCTGCCGAGTCCATGACGTCATAATGGAAAAGCAGAAAAACGTGTTTTTGACCATGCTACAGCATCGTGCGCTCACAAACATACGTCGTAGCTCATATATTTGGCTAATGGTTCCGCAGATAGCTGTTGAATCATTTTAAATATATATATTTTTTCTTTTTTGGCGGCCATAATACAAACGTAAACGTGGGTCAATGTGCGCCTTGGCTGTGAACTGGATTTCCAGCCCACCTTGCGTCAATTCTGGGCGGCTATTCAGAAATTCTTACATGTCAATATGAAAAATAAAAAGCTTTCGACTACAATGCTTTCCCATAATTCCAGATATTTCTAGCCGTAAATTTACTATGTCATGTGCGCATATGGTAAAAAAATGCCACTCGTCGTCAATACAATGTGGTACACCTGCTTGCAATTTAGTAGTTCATGTAAACGTTTTAAAACTCTCAGCATGCTTTCCATTGCCTTTTTAGCGAAAGGATTGCACGCAATAAACTCGATTTAAAAGAGGTATTGATGAGATTCCACATTGGGTTGATCCAGAGCATGTTTTATTTTTACGCGAATCAGAAACTCAAAAATATTGCAATAACACATATTTTATTGTGTACGACATTTATACCAAAAAGGATTGATAGTTTGAAGGCGACTGGCGCAACATCATTGTTATAAGTTTTTAACTTGCATTATATTATCTGGATATCTGTCGTCGTTTTATTAGGAGTGTTTATATTGCACACGAAGGATATTGTTACAGATCTAACCTTGAATTTTACTAGTTAAGGTATGTAGTGGGATTTAAAGAGGCAAAAGTACAAACATTGGCGTAAATTAGTAAAAACAGAATTGATTATGGACTCGGTAAAAATGTCGTGGACTCGAAATCGAATCCGAGTCCAAAAAATGCCTGGATTCGAATCGAATCCGAGTCCGGATCCGAATCCCGGCCCATCCCTACTTGGTTATCGCTGACAAATAAAAATTCGTTTATGCTATTTTTTTGATATATAATGAGGGAAACAAGTCGATGACACGAGCCCATTACTGGATGCGTCAAAGTATTTCTATATTCACTGTTTTGGTGCCGAAGCATTTAGTACAAGTGATAGGAATACATATTAACAGATTTGGCTAAGCTGAGATCTTTTTTATTTGTTACAGAAATATAGTAGAGTAGAAATCTAAAATATTGTCCGACTCTGAACAACAACAAATCGATCCTAGTTTGATCGATCAACAAACAATCGAATCTATCGATCAACAAACAGACAAATCCAATTTTACTAACCCAGAAACAATCGAAGCAGATCCAGCTGTTCAACAAACTTTCGAGTCCGATATCATTGATACCAATTCCAGCAATGACACCGACGATTCAGGAAACGAATCCCCACAACAACAACAACAATATCAACAACAACAACAACATGGACCTATGATTCAGGACTTGGGTCCCGAGGATGAGATCCATGAAGAGCAAGGTTCAGGACAGGAATGTCAAGTTGAAGAACCAGGAGTAGGTGAGAAATCTTTAGTAACGTTTTGTTTGGTGAGAATAAAACTTCTTTTTAGAGTCTTTGACCGACTGAGACTTTTACATATACAACAATACTAGAGTTATGTTTGTATGAATTACACATATTACATTTTGTAAAAACGTTAAGGAAATTTTTAATCACTGAGTAAGTCGTTTGCAATAATAGCTGATAGTTGGTGCATACAAAACACAAAACATAGGGAAATAGTAAGTGGTTAGACACTGCTGTACTCTCAATGACCACAATATTGTACAGTTATGATTTCAAAATCAATACTTTCGATATTGCACATAATTTGGTATGGGAACTAAGATGGTGGACACTTGAACGTATTATGTGTACCAGGTTAGGGTTGGGCCAAAATTATATTCCAATTTTCTTTATTTCAGTTCTAATACGAGTTCGGCGACTAGCTAAGTGACTCCCGTAGTATTTGTACCTGAAATCACGGCCTAACCTCAAACTGGTACACATACTCCGTACCGGTGTCCGCCATCTTGGTTCACATAGTACCCATAATTCAGCTATTGAATACAATGTGACATTTACTCAAAGTGTAACAAATACACAACAAGTCCATATATCTGTTGATGAACGACTCGGTGCCTAAGTTATTTTTATTGCAATTTGGGACTCGGTAGATTTCAAATAATATTTACAAAATCAACAGCAATGGCAATGGCGTGGTAAAATAATTTATAAGAATTGTTGATCGACTTAGATTCCCAAAGGTAAAACTTTGATGCCGAGTTTTACAATAACCAAGCCGTGGTAAAGGTTTCAAGTAAGATTGATAAAATCGTTTCTGTCTCTAAAGTTTAAAGTAAATCTTTATTTTACATCAGCAGTTTATTTTAAAAAAATATGTAAAGCGGCCAAGCGCTGGGTTGTATTTCATAAAATCCTTCAGTGTTATTTGGACAGAAAATGAATCCAATTAAGCTGATTCAAGATATACGTGTGAGATATTAAGCTTCACTGTTTTATACTTTATTGAAATAAAAATAAAAAGATAATGCTGACTTAAATGAACAGTCGCTTAAACTATATTTTTTTCAGGTCCCGCAGTTGTTCAACAACCAGCCCAGCGACAGCCGGTACAACAGCAACATGCACAACAACGAGCAGTTCAACACCTACCAGACACACAGGGTGGTCAATCTGTCGTCATACAACAACACGTTCATCACCATCATCATCGCAACCTGTATTATCAGGGAGCCGTTTATCAAAACGCAGTATTTCAAGGAGATGTCGTAGGGTGGGTAATGAACTTTTTAACTTTAATCAGGCTCATTGGTTTGCAAAAATTATGGCAGGATTAATGCACTGGTAAATGATAATTTTGTTAATAAACGGTCGCCTGAGGTTCATTTGTAGAGATTCTAGAAGATAAGGTCGTATAATTTATTTCAAGCATGAGCTAACTAGCTCCAGCATAATACATTTGCTAGACTTGTCGACAATTGAAGATTATTATTTCGGGATATAAAATTTTTCAGCTATTGACCCAGACAAAGTTAAACTAAATAGTTTCTGTAGAAAAATAGTCGCAGTTATATACATTTACCCAATTGCATTGCACTCCACTACAAATTATCCAATGTCGAAGCAAATATTTCAACTATTTGAAAATATTACTTAAAAATTATATGTAACGGCTGAGTTATGGCGGCCGAGGGGTCATAAAATACGTTGATATGCACAGAGGCTGTACGGGCGCTTTGAGATTAAAACAAACAAAGGAGCGGCATTTCCGCGTGAGCAATTAATGACGTTTACCAAATACCAATGCAAATATTGTCGCTTGTTGTGTCAGACATATACTCGTCTACTGTATTAAATAATATTTAGGCTTTCAAGCTTGTAATAATACCTAAAACTAGTGAGCAAAATCGGTGGATATTCTATAATTCTCACTCATGTACACATGACAATCATATCGGTAATGAGACATCCAGTACACCCAAACTAGATCATACAAATGCAGACTTTCAAATTGATGTATTTTTCTCATGTTCGCGGAAATACCATGCTCTGTACAAGTATCTATTGTGAGTAGCGAGTCACTTTTCGAGGTATACCTATAAAGTAGTTACAAATAAAATTCATGTTGTCAAAATATGTTGTCGGTACTACAAATAACCTTACTTTACCAGATTCAACCGGTAACTGCAAACCTATGATATTTTATGCATTTTCGCTATAAATGCTTCCAACAAATATTCATTTAGACGTAGCTAGCCACCAATAATTAGGGAAAGACAGCAACATCTGCAATTTGGCAAAATTTACTGAGTGGTGAATCAATCTAAAATGATTAAAATTATAAACAAACGACTACAAAGTTTCTTTTGTGTTCAAAGTTGCATTCACCTTTATCTGAATTTTTATTTTTTACAGGTCGAAATCGGAAATTAGAGACGCAAACATTGGAGCTGTTCGAGGTAAATATTCATCTACAAACTCCCCCATTTCAAAAATGTATAAACGCCGCTATCGTCTGATCGTGATCATCTGTGAAATTGATGGCGAAGAATCCGCATGGTGGCGAAATATTTAAAACTCAAAACCTAATGTTGGTTTAAACTGCAATCGGTTAAAAATTAAAGTGAAATGCAGAACGAAAAGAGAATATTTATAACCAGCCAATGAAGTTTTTAAAACACCTATTTAAAAATATCCTGTCAATCATACATCGTCAATGATGATCAACAAGTAAAACATCAATAATTTTTATTCAATACCCATGAATGCTCGTCGTGTAAAATTAAAAATATCCCAATCACTTGCTGTCAATTTAAAATTTACTTGTTTTTTTTTCAGGGTCACAACAACCTCCTGCAATCGGGGGTCCAGGGGAACAGGCAGCCCTAGCCTGGCTTGGTGAAGAGGCATCTGGTAGTTCCCAGGTACCAGCGATAAATGGTCCCGAGCAACGACCTGCTTTGCCTTGGCATGAAGAAGGAGAAAGAGAAGGTTTGTGTTAGATTCGCTGTGACACAACCAATTAGTGTCAAACTTAGAACCGTTCGATGTGAAAAAGCCGTGGCTCTGTATTTTTTTTTTTACAATCCCGAAAATTCTGATATTTGGCTCGATGGCCTTGCTAGCGGTTAAATCGTGAGATATGTATCTGGTTATGTGTTAGTATCGAATGTCGCGTTCATATGTCGTGTGTCCACCTCACCCTGGGTTTAATAAATTAAGTAGGCAATTCTGAACCGGAAAGATTTGGGTTCTCCCGAATAATTGCAGTTTTCATTGTTACTCATAAGTGGCCTTTTTTGGCCTCCCTTTTTAGCCTTAGCCTTGTTTAGGAGCAGAAGGCGTGATTGGGTATCATGTAAAATATTTAGTGACGGTCAAACATTTGGCCTCCCACCTCACCAAAGCTGTGAATAGGAATGATCAGAAAGTAATATTGAAAGCCCAAAGATTTTGAACATGTGAGCGTTCTTCTTGATAATCGCCGCTCGTCAGCCTTATTCGATGGCGAAAAAAATATCTCATAATAATGAAATATCAACTGAAATCAGACTTGCATTTATTGATATTCGAGTCGAAACCTGGACTCGAATTTCAAAACTATTATTGGAATTCACGTTCGAATTTGAAATTTTGTCGAATCGAAGTGAAAAATTCCGCATAAAACCACGAAGCATTAATTAGATTTCTAAGCATTCACAGCAGAAAATTAAAAAGGCCCAGTGATTGTTATCAATTTATTTTCTCTCAAGTTTGGCGCTGGAGTCAAAATTCTCATCAACTTGTATTTGAGAGCCAAAAAAGAAATTTTTATAATTTCGGAATGGCTTGTAATTCGAATTCGAGTGTAAATTCGGCCCGCATTCCTGCTTTAAAATAGGCTGATGTTGATCATGGAATTAATGCTAATATTTGTCGCCACAGCTCTCCATCCTGGTAGAATTCTAGTCAGCAATCAACCTCTCGCATTGCCCGGGAACGAACAGCTGGAAGAGGTCGAGGCGACAGTGCCAACCTACGAACCAGAAGTATTGGATTCAATAAAGCCAAAGAAAAAATCAAAGAAAAAAACAAACAGGGGAGGTGAGAATAGCAGTATTATGCCGTAAACACCAGAACGTCTTATAGCCAAGTAGTGGTTCAATTATTTTCAAAACGAGCAAAAATTACTAAACTCCGTGGAAATTTTTAAAAATATTTTTAAAAAGGTGTTGCAAGCTGTAATGAATTAAGTATGCAATTCCGAACTGCGATTGTTCCGATTAAAAAATATTATCTCTGAATATATAGCTGGCCGCCTCCCAAAGCCTTGATCGATGAAGGGGATTAAAAGGCCTCCCACAGAACCTCAAGGTGAAACAAAAAATGTTAAAATTAGTTCCAGCAGTTGAAAGAAAGGAAATTTAGCCTTCTGATAAGTCGAATACGCATTGTTATAGTTGAAACGCTCTTTCTCAATCTGAATTCTTCGTCGAATTTTTTTTATTAACAGTGTCTCAACATCACATGAATTCTAGACTCATCTAAATTTTTTTTCTTTGACAATCAATTCGGATATGATGCAGATGAGTGTATGATTTTTGTTGTATTTTCTATTTTACTATTTTTTTTTAATTCTATCCAGCTTCCAATGGAGATCCACTGTATGCACCAACACCACGTTCACCTGTGGCAAGAAGCTTCGTTGGCGAAGAAACATTGAATCCCAACGCGACGACTCCAAAAATAGTTGGTAAATATCAATATTCGACCTAATATTATTGGAAAATCTTATCCGAACTGGCATAATTATTGCCCTGTCTGTTGTACGTTATGACCCAACCCTAACCTTGTACACATACTACGTTCCGATGTCCGTCGTCTTGGTTCACATACTTCGGGTGTGCCTAAAACTCAATCTATTAATCATTTATCTTACATTCCATAAAATATTCCCATGATTTGAGACAAAACAGTAAAATTTTCGATGAAAAATCTTGGAATTTATAAAAATGTTGAAATAAAATTATGGCCGACAAGCGCTTTCAACATCCTCAAGTTTTGAAAATTCGGGAACGATTGACCCAGTATGTATGGAGAAAAAAAGGAGATTGACGGGTCTACTTCCTATTCAATAAGTCTCGGGAACGGAGCATTTAGTATACTTGACTGTATAAAAAAGTCAAGTACCCAAAAAGTTCGTGTTTTTGAGTCCTGATATATTTATGGATTTTAGAGAAAATAACTCATTTGTGGTGATCTCATTCAATTTTAAAATCTTACTTAGAGTTGAAAGTTGAGATCCGGTTGAAGCGGGGTAGTTGGGGTGCGAACGCTGCACTTATCTTAATTCTGCTTCAAATTTCAATGCTTGATTTACATTTAGGAAGCCCCACTACATCAGATCCAGAAATACCAGGAGCATTTCCACTAATTCCACCTGAACCTTCAAATAGACGAGATACAAACGTAGCATCTGGAGCAAGACCCAAAACAACAGGTGCAAATATTTAATATAATTCTGTTTGTTGGTTTCCCCGTTACAGGTAAAAAATTGATACTGTTTTGAACAACATTGCCAACCGTGCCATTGCATTTTCATTTTTTTTAATAGTTTCCGTTGCACATATGTGAATTGTAAGTTAAATGGCGCCATCTTGCGGCGATTTGTCATTCACTTGTGCATATTTGATCTTTTATCACTGGACATTTGCTGAGTGATTATGTTACCATTCAGAATATCTACTTCTTCAATTTGTCTTTTTCTTAGATTTTCTTTTGAGTTTATCAAACCTAAATTCCAAATAAAATGGGTTTTTAGTAAAGGATTGTTCCGATCATGATTACCCAATCTTTTTTAATGCCATAAATAATTAAAAAAAACTTTTATTTCATGTTTTGGTTCTGGTCTACATTATAATTACTCTATCTCTTCTTCCAACCCAAGTTCAAAAAGATATATTTATATGAGAATATAAATGAAAATGATTCCATTAGTCTTGACGAATGTGATCTCCAAAATCCTTGGGCCCAAAATTTGAAATATAGGTGGAGTGAGGTTTGCCGAGGTTCGAATACTACAGTTCGCTTTATTCTGCTTACAAATGCTTGATTGAATTGATTTTTATTTAGGAAGCGCCATTCCTTCAAATCCACAAATATCAAAAGCATTTCCATTGATTCCACCCGAACCTTCAAATAGAAGAGATGCAAACGTACCATCTGGAGCAAGACCCAAAACAACAGGTAAATAAGCCGCACCAGTACAGAATCGGACTATAAGACGCCAACAGTACTGGATCTACTTTTCAGTGTTGGCAATAAATCGCGAAGCACTACCTGATGCATACATATAAGTGCGTCTCATGGCTTTAAAATACAATAAAACTATTCTGTTGTGTTCCTTTGGTATTATATGTACCGTATTTCTTTTTACTCTAAATTTGAACAAGGCTTCAAGCAAGCAGCTCATTACATGTATAAAATAAGGCCGTTAATTTAGATGACGACTTTGAAGGCGCGTTTTGGAAGGATGCCATGTTCTATTGCATTTTCAAACTGGTGTTAAAAATAGCACCACCATGTGGTGAATTATCGTTCACGTCCATTAGCACAGTTTGGGTGCTAAATTATGGTTATGGATTAATTCCGAATTAAATATGAGCGATTAGGGAAGGAAATACAAGAGAAAAGTGCGGAAAAAAAAACTATTGCATGATTGGGATGCTATTCCCGAACATTTTTCGTGTCCTAAAAATTTGCTACTGCATTACTTTCCAAGTTTTAATCTACATATGATTGTGAATTTCTTTTCTCAGTTATGAACTTTATTGGACACGTTTAGTGGACATAATGATCGTTTCAAAATTTTGTTGTTATTGTTATTTGTCCCCATCATTTTTAAAAAATCGCTTTTCTCTTCGAATACTAGACAAATTGCTTTAAAATTTTCAGTGGTTAAAGATAAAATTTTTCTGCAGAAGGCTATTACTTTTTTTTCTCGCTATGACGTCATCAAAATTATTGCCATTGGGTGGCGCTACGTGTCCATATATTTGAGCATAGCTCTCTTGTTAAGTCTCGTAATAGGATTATCCTGAAAGATGAAACCGGTAGTTCTTATATTTCTTTGAAAGTTACAAAATGTAAACCCATTATAAAATCTTTATCAGCGGTAATGCAGTAGCAGAAGTCTTGCTAATATAGTAAATGAAAAGCAATCAAATTTAAATGTGGGACTGATATTTTCCCGAATAGTGAATCTGTCTGTACATGTTAAAGGTTTATTATTGAGTGTTTTTGCAATGAAGTAGCAAAGAATTGTTTTTCATTTTGGTCCGCACGCAGAAAAATTTTGTCATTATATTTTGCCGATTTTGGCGCGCAAGGTTGCCCACCCGTGCACTATGCCATTGCATTTAATTTTTTTGGAGTTTTCTTTGCATTTGCCGTAAGCAGATTTAACTAAAATTGCGCCACCATATGTCGAAATTTCTGTTAATTCCATTAGCACAAAATATATCAACGCCACGCACTATGCCATTTCATTTATATTTTCAAATTTCCTTGCACTTAAGTAAATCCTAAATGAAACTGTTCCACCATGAGGTGATTTATTGTTCACGTTCATTAGCGCAGTTTCGGTCAACGCTACCCACAATGCCATTGTATTTCATTCTTTTTGTTCGGGGTTCGTTGCAACTAATTAGAATTTAAAAGAAACTGCGCCACTATGTGTTGAATTATCGTTCGTGTCCATTAGTACAGTTTGGGTCAACGCCACCCCAATATGCCATTGCATTTCATTTTTTTTCTAATTTCGTTGCACTTAATTGAGTAAAATTTGATCTAAATTGCGCCACCATGTGGCGAATTATTGTACACGTCCATTACCACAGTTTGGGTCAACGCTACCCACTATGCCATTGCCATTTTTGTTCAACTTTCCGTTGCATCTAGTTAAATTTTAACCACAATTGCGCCACCTGTCTGTACATGTTAAAGGTTTATTATTGAGTGTTTTTGCAATGAAGTAGCAAAGAATTGTTTTTCATTTTGGTCCGCACGCAGAAAAATTTTGTCATTATATTTTGCCGATTTTGGCGCGCAAGGTTGCCCACCCGTGCACTATGCCATTGCATTTAATTTTTTTGGAGTTTTCTTTGCATTTGCCGTAAGCAGATTTAACTAAAATTGCGCCACCATATGTCGAAATTTCTGTTAATTCCATTAGCACAAAATATATCAACGCCACGCACTATGCCATTTCATTTATATTTTCAAATTTCCTTGCACTTAAGTAAATCCTAAATGAAACTGTTCCACCATGAGGTGATTTATTGTTCACGTTCATTAGCGCAGTTTCGGTCAACGCTACCCACAATGCCATTGTATTTCATTCTTTTTGTTCGGGGTTCGTTGCAACTAATTAGAATTTAAAAGAAACTGCGCCACTATGTGTTGAATTATCGTTCGTGTCCATTAGTACAGTTTGGGTCAACGCCACCCCAATATGCCATTGCATTTCATTTTTTTTCTAATTTCGTTGCACTTAATTGAGTAAAATTTGATCTAAATTGCGCCACCATGTGGCGAATTATTGTACACGTCCATTACCACAGTTTGGGTCAACGCTACCCACTATGCCATTGCCATTTTTGTTCAACTTTCCGTTGCATCTAGTTAAATTTTAACCACAATTGCGCCACCATGTGGCGAATCATTGTTCATATCCATTAGCACAGTTTGGGTCAACGCTACCCACAATGCCATTGCTTTTCATTTCTTTTTCATATTTCGTTTCACTTCAGGAAATTTTAAATTAAATTGCGCCACCATGTGGCAAATTCTTGTGTACGTCCATTAGCACAGTTTGGGCATAGTTAACTTATAGTTCGCTCACGCTTTATTCGTCTTTGTTTATTTATGTTACACAGTCATCTTCGTTACGCTTGAGTGATGCGTCATGATATTCTCTCAACGCCGGGTGTCGTGAAAAGTAAAATTTGATTAATATTATCGCAAATAATGTTTTATCATCTAACGTCGGGTACTCATCATTTTTCGGGAGTACTCGGAAAGTCATTTCATTTAAGATGAAGAATGTTTCCTTATTTCAAAAAATTAAGATTGTTGCAATCGGAAAATCGCCTGCAAGATGGCAGTCGGCACCAATAATAATAAATAAAATGGTGCAATAACGCAGTCTTCGCGTTCTGAATATTCAAGCTGGAATTACAATGTTTGATGTCTGTAGCAAACGCTTTTGCGGGCTTTTGCAAGTATAATATAATCAAATATAACAGATTTCGTGGAGAGAGAAAAACGCCCGTCCCTGATTAAATATTAGAATTCCGCAATACAAAAATTGACAAACGGCGCCGAAGAGGCCGAACCCGAGTCCTAGGGATTCGGTATTCTATATCGTCCATCCTTACCTGGGAGTATCTGGATTCTTGCTTTTGTGATATTATCCTGGTATAAACCTTTAATTACTATCCAATGAATGTTATTTCAAACAACAAAACCATTCCAAATACACAAATAAATTCAAACGGAAATCCTCTTCCGTAAGCTTCAAAATGAGGCCAACTGATGACGTAGTAACTCATCATTCATGCGTAGCGAACGGGCCTTGAGCGAACTATATTCAGTAAACTATGGTTTGGGTCAACACTACCCAATAAGCCATTGCATTTGATTCCCTTCAAGTTTAGTTGCACCTAAGTCTTTTTTAAATGAAATGGGCTATCCAATATGCAATTGCATTTCATTTTCTTTCCGAGTATCGTTGCAACTAAGTAAATTTTAAATGGAATTGCGCCACCATGTGGTCAACGATACCCACTATGCTATTGTATTCCATTCTTTTTGCTCAAGATTCTTAGTATATTTCAGAGAAAGTTACGCCACCATGTATCGAATAATCGGCCATTTCCCATGGCAAAGTTTGGTTGAACGCTTCTCACTTCTTTTCGAGTTTCGTTGTACTCATGTGAATATTTGATTAAATAGCGCGATAATGTGGCGATTTTCATTTGCTTTCATATATCTGACCGTATATTCGATCGTTAAATTCTGGGTATTTCTAGATTTGTCGTATTATTACACATTATATTCACTTTTTCCAATTGCCCCCCGAAAAGTTCTTCCTATACTTTACCATTGCAAAATTTTCAGGGCTTATTTTAAGTGGTTTTGCGAGTTGGCGCCTATATAATGAAGTATGTGTTTCAAACCATCATTATGATTCATCGCATACAACAATCTGTTTTTAAAAAGTATCGGTAAAGAATTTTAGCTCGGTCTATCACAACTATTTCTACACTAATTTTTTATTACTGCAATTAAATTAAAACTTCTAAGAAATCTGAATGATCATTGAATTCTGATTCTCTTGAATCTGATATATATTTACATTGCCGAAACACAACCGAAAACTAACGGATAAAGTTGAAAAACGCGAAAACTAGGTAATATTTGTGACCACGCCTGAAAATCTGTCTGAGTGAAAAAAGTGTCTGAGCGGATGCGAAAAGGGAGCATTGTTACGTCACTTTTTGCATCTTGCTGATTGGCCAATGTCATGAAGTAAACAAGGAAGTCGATGCTCGGTGAAAGGTTCATTAAATCTCAATTCAAATTAAGGTATTAGTTAATAAACCAAGCATAACTTGTCAATACCATTCATATTTCAGAGCGTCAATTCCACAATATGCTCAAAAACTTTTAATTCCATTTTTGAATTCGGCCCCCGTTACAATCTACTTTCTTTCATCCTAGGTCCAAAAAGATCGGCATCTCACCAACCTCAGTCACCTTTGAGATCGATATCTCAACCCCCTGTTCAAACACATCAAAGGAATGAGCGAACACTTCCAACAGATCGTACACGTTCAAGAAGTACAGGTTGGTTCTTAGAAATTCTGACTACATTCGTATTTGTATAATCGTAGAGGATTAACACGTGGATTGAAAAGTTTTGACTCCATCGCCAACTACAATTTCTAAAGCTTTTCCTTACGCAAACTTTTTTATTTTCTGTCGAGAATGCAAAGACAACTTAATGATTTTTAAATTTCTATCGGGAATTAATTTTTGATTATTCCCTTAATTCCCAACTCTGGGGAGTACAAATCTTCACTCTGACTATAAATCCATACATAAGTTTTGAATCACGTTACTGACTTCTGCTCCAATATTAATTTAAACATGCCTCATCTATCCCATATCTGTGTTTGCATTTGCAGCAAAATAATTAAATGAGTACTCCCGTGGTATGTAAATCAAAATGGTGGACACCGGAATTTAGTATGTGTACCTGGTTAGGGTTAGGCCATAATTTAAGGTACAAATAGTACCTTAGTCACTTGGCTAGTCCCCGAACTCGTAAGAGAACTAAAATAAGGAAAATTGGAATAAAATTATGGCCTAACCTGGTACAAATACTACGTTTAGGTGCCCGCCATGTTGGTTCACATACTTCGGGAGTACCATTTAATGTTGCTTACAAGGCTGATGACCTCTCCTAAATAGTTTTAATATTGAAGGTATCTGATTTCTGAATATACATAAATATTTTATTATTACAGATGCCAGATATTTATCTCAATTGGATGAAACAAGCGAATATGAATACAGTGCCGAATCTTTCAATTTCACTGAATCGAATAAAGGTAAGATGTTCAATCTATGATGTTACAACAGGGCTGGAATCTTTTCCTTCAAAAGAAAAACTATTTGCTTGGTAAATAGATGGCAGACAAGATGCTTAATTAATCCGGGTCCTATGGAGATGTTGACTGACGGTATCAAAAGCATTTCCGACTCAAGTCCCGACACCCAAAAATAGCAATTTAGTAAAGTTACAAATATATTTCATATTCCTGATTATTAATTTCAGAAAGCGACAGTGAAAGCACCTTGAGCAGCGTTGGAAGTTTAGTTTCACATCAAAGATACAGATCGTATAAGAAGTCGATGTCTACTAGAAAAGCAGGAAGAAAATCTCGCAGAAGTAAGTTTGCTCTTTCTGACCCTGGTAGGACAAACATCTCGGTCCAATTAACCCGTCTCACTCGCGGGCAATATATTAATCGCTATCCGAATATTAGTTTTTACAATCTTGTTTGTCCAGAGCCTTGATCACAGAAAATATGGCTTTATGTAAGACTTCACCCAGACCAATGATATATAGATTATAGGTCAGTGATTCCCAACTTTAAGCGATTCAAATGTTTTTTTTAAAACAAGAGAGCTATTCTCAAATACATAACACGCAGCCCCACCTAGTGGCAAATTCGGATGACTCCATAGCACACAAAAAAACAAACGAATCCCACGCAACTCACCTAAATATTTGAAATAAATAAAAGTAATAGCCTTCTAGCAAAAAAATTAATCTTAAAACACTGGAAATTTTGAAGAGATCGGTCCAGTAGTCAAAGAGAAAAGCGACTTTTTAAGAACGTGTCAAAGAACAAGAACAAAAAGAAGAAGAGTGCCAGCATAAAATGCAAAACGATCGTTATGTCCACTGACGTGTCCAATAAATATTGTATTGATTTTATGGCTGAAGAAGTGAATTACCAATAATAAACAATCGTTCTATATTTATTTTCCCATAAATCCCTTCGAAGTGGGAATGCAGCACTTGCTTGTCATCAGCGACTCCCTTGAATCATGGGTGACAAATAAATGATGCCTGGTTCTTACGATGTGATACTTCCAGCATATAATCAGTATGTTGAAAAAGCAAGCCACACCTGAAGATTTTCGGGCGACCCAGTTTTAGGTCACGACCCATAGGTTGGAAATTACTGGGCTAGAAAGTGAACGAAGAGGCAATTGTATATCACGCCTAAATCATTAGATTACACGAGCGAAACTCGTTAATGTCCAAGTATTTAATCTGTAATAACAGTAACGTAAGCGGATGGATTGGACGTGTGATGGTGCAAGTAATCTCAGTACTTGTATTTGAAGCGAGATGGCGCTCTTCTGCCCCATTATTGTTTAAAATATCGTTACTATATTTTTTTGAAACGACCCCCATTTTAAAACTTGGTCATGAATTATTTTATAAAAAAAAATTGAGTCAAAGTAAGCAGCAAATATTTAGCAAAAGGCAAATATTTGTTTCAACAGATAATGAGAATTTTTTTCTATGAAAGATAATAAAACACGTTTTGGCTCAGCTGGGATGTGCGACATAACTTATCAATTTTTTTTTTTAATTTCTGATAGATCATTTAATATTTAAGGACATGAGAAGCTCAAATTTCAATTGGTTTAACATTGAGTTGAAAGCGCATAAGTGCAATGTTCGTGGCGCATATTATATTATTATTTTTATTTAGGTTGGATGATGCAAACCGAAAATCCCATGACCGAATCTGAGTCTCAAACCAGTCTCGTTCACAGAAGGGATAGAATGAATCAAACGGATAAGAAGCCAACTGACGATACGGAAGCACAGACGGACAAACGTCGTACAAGGGACAGACTTTTGCAAACAGAAAATTATAATCTAGATATAGACACTCAGACAAGGCCAGACATTGCTGCACGCATTTTTGGACATGCTCTTGCCAGTACTGAAATCTATGTGCAGACGGATCCAAAACAAGCTCTCGACAACGACACCCAGACAACTATTCTACAACAGACGAACACCCCGACACAGACTTTGGTCAAAACTTTCCAAGAAAATGAATTTCAAACCGATCAGAGAGAAACAATCGCTACTTTTTCTCAAACCAATGGCATATCCACTGAAGCTAGTGCTGAGCTCAGCAAAGAATACGAAGAATCCTCGTTGGAAATGATTAAAATGTATAACAGCGAAGGTGATGCTTTAGGTTTTAATGATTTGTTGAGCTAGACGCGCCCATTTTTTAGATTGCCATTTTGGTCGGCTGCGTACTTGATTTAGATAGTTTTTATTATGGCTAAGATGAGTATAAACTTTCAAAATCTGATATAGTTAAATTAAATAATGTTATAACGGTACTTCGAAGTATGCGCACCAAGATGTCGCATAACCTGAACCCTAACCTGGTACACAACCTGAGTTCAGGTTGTGCGCCATCTTGGTGTGCATACTTCAGGAGGGTCCGTTATACCGATAAATGTCAAACATGAAGAACACTAGGCCAATCTAATATAGCTTAATTCGACGCATTCAACTGCTAGTATTTATTTCTAAACAAAACAGATGCGAAAATGAGTGATATCTATATTATATCAAGGTATTAAAATGAATGTTTCTCTTCTCAGCTTCAACCTTGAATATACCACAGACGCTGAGAACGCTCATCACTGTAATCGCGATCATCTGGAAAGTTATTTTCTGCAAAATTTCATCGAATATTTTGAATAAAAGTTTCAGTGACACGACGAATACCACCTACCTGGTTATCCTCGATCAATTCTTCAGCAACAGCGTCGAAGACAAACGACTTGAACAGTTTGTGGGAGATACGAAGAAATTGGCGGAATTAGCAGAACATTTTGAAAATAAAGGCAAAACCATCCATGCAGTAGTTGCTTACTACGCTCTTGCCAAATTACATAAGCTGGTAAACAAAACCCCCGGATCCGTGCAAGGTATCTTATCTTGCATTGAACAAATAAGCTTGGTCATGGAAGAAATGATAAAACAGAAACAAACAAAAGTCTTAAGTCACGTGATATCCCTCATTACTGAAATGACTGATTTCATTGGATCAATATCAAACTACAGTCAGTTTATCGATGCAATAAAAAGTAAAGCCACAAAATTCGATTCAGAAGAAAAGTTCATTTCATTTGTAATTTCATGCTACGTCACAGCTAAACTACATAAACTTAATGACATGGGAGATCAATCGGTGAGAGGAATTCAACAATCTGTTTCCCAAATATCACATGCCGTTAAAAAGATGACAAAACAACATTCAATGAAAAAGATTGTGATAGATCACGTGATACCACTCATGTATGAAATTTTTGAGTTTGTGCGTAGGATCAAACGTTCGACTCATAAAGTCAGTGTAGAATATGAGGCTTGGTGTCTATTCCAAATCGGTATTTGCTACTTTTTCTGTGGTGAATATCAAGAATGTGCGAACATGAACGAAACCGGGATCGAGCTCTTAAAGAGAAATTCAGATAAACCTCAAACATATCGAATATATGGACTCTGTCTTAATAATGCAGGAGTAGCGTATAATAGAATGGGGAATATAGAGAAAGCGGTTGAAATGTATAAAATGTCGTTGGAGGCAACGATGAATGCTGAAGATTATTCAAGTGATAAAGCTAAGAATGAATTTATTGAATTCACAAGAAATAATTTGAGAAATGTTGAATCCAAGTTGTCCAAATAAATTTATTGTTAGATTCAGTCAGAAATTAAGATAGATCGAGTGTGGGCCAAAGATGAATCGTGCAAGACTCACCGGTTGGACCTCACTATGTTGGAATCGCAGCCATAAAATATCGGATACTCATCACCCCACCCAGTGTGTCAATAATGCCGAGACATCGATCTCTATAAAAATAGTAGTACTTTACGGGTCAGTTGTACTGAACCTTGCTCGGAGCCAATAAATCTAATAAAGTCTAATAAAAGGGATTATCTATGGCCCATATACGATACCAATGAGATCCAATCGCATGCAGTCACTGATATGTAAGAAACTACTAAATCTTTCCCTTTGCAGCATTTCCTGCACAAATTTATCACATTCAGAGGTTTAAATCCAAACCCTTCAACGCCAACATAGTCTCGTAATTACCTATAGCAGAGTTGTCATTGTCCCCACTTTCTTGTTTGTATTTTATGCCATATCTGATAGAGTGTAAATATTATTTTCGTTCTTTCATAAATCAAATCAAATTGACATTTTTATTTTACATGCAATATAACTGATTTTTACACTTTTGTTTTACAGTAAGCAAACTATTTCACTGGTATTTAGCCATTCATATTAAATTCAAGTTCACTCCACCATTTTTCTAACAGTAATTCACCAAACCCAATATTATCCATATATGTTTTTTCACTATATTTTAAAGATCTTATACGGTTGTCATATTGAAAGTAAGCACAAACCGCATTTGGCTCATTCTAAAATTTGAATCCAGATCATTCACTCACGCTAGATTCACTTCATATCCGGTTTTCAACTTCAATGAAAGAAATCGACTTCAAATTCAATTCCACTCACTTAGGTTTAAACGAACGAATCATTGCGATTTGGCGCTCTGGCGGACAATATGCTTGACCATGAAAAGTTTGATTAAAAACCAACAAATACGCTAGGTCCTGTTAAATATCATAGAGTAAAAATTCATAAAGTTTTTCTCTTTGTTAATAAGGTGAAATTCGAGAAATAGGCTTTTCCTGTAGTGAGTTTCATTTTCCAATATCCTGCTGTTTTCCCAGTCAATGCTGTGATCTGTAGAAAGGATACGTTTTAAGAGAGCGGACTTTTCAGATTTTTTTGTTTGACATGAGAAAACAGCAGGATATTGAAAAATGAAACCCATTACAGAAAAGGACAATTTCTCGAATTTTACCACATTAACAAAGAGAAAAGAACTCTATGAATGATTAAGAAACTACTATTATTTCCGCATGTGTACAAGTCATTGTTTAGATGGTCGCCTTATTTGTATGAACTTGCGCTAATTCACATAGAAATATAATCATATTGTTCGTTTTTAGATTTCATGCAGTGATAAGTTTTTCTCTCTCTTTCCTATATGTACATACGATAGTGTGCTTTCCATATAATGCTCTGATGAAGTTTTTCTGAATAAGAATTCGAAACGTCGGCAAATTATATCGTTTTGTTAACATCGGTTGTGCTTTATTTATCATCAATATGTATACCTGGTGGCAACCATGCGCTATCGATGATCATTACTGTTCGCTTCCATATTATACAGGATGTCTCAAAAATAAGTATACACTTTTAATTTAGATTTGCTTTTCGGATACTCATCATATAGCGTTCATTTCTTCATAAAACATAGTATGGATGAGTAGTAAAATCCAGGTATTGTTTGCAGTATTCAACAACCCACAGAACGAGAATATCGGTCAGAGACCGAAGACTTATCGATCGAAAGTTAGGGAATTCCCCAAAACAGCGCTCTTACTCCATAATGACACCTTGTGCCCCATCACTATCTAATTAATAACTCGCTAATCATACGACATAATTCATCCAAAATCAATAGGCTTCTGTTACGACATATGATGAATGCACATGCAAAATCTGGAGCAGATTCAATCTCGCCTTCGTGAGATATCGCGTGCATCTAACAGACAGACAGACAGACAGATAGACAAATACCTAGTTACCGATTAAAATCGATGAGTTATAACAAGGAGATTACCCCGAGAAATGAGATGAAAAATTGCTGTTTGGCAAGAAGCATATGAAATAGTATAGCATTCGGCACTTTTACGACGAATAGTTACGAAATTCTTCTGAAATTCATGAAAACTGGATCTGTAGTTGATGCACAAAGATCATGAAGACCAAGAAGCGGACGCTCTGAAAAAAACATTCGCTGAAACAATTTTAAATTCTTTGTTGACGAAGCGCTAGGTGTGCCTTACTGATTTACATGCTCCTGGCCAAACAGCAATTTTACTCCACAATTCTTGGGGTAATTTCCTTGTCATTTTGTTGGTTGTTGAAAACTGCAAACGATACCTAAATTTTACTAGTTCTCCACTCTATGTTTTCTGGAAAAATAAACGCTTTATGATGAATACCTGGAAAAAAAAAATCAAAATTAAAAGTGTATACTTACTTTTGAGACACCCTGTATATACAACTTGGTTTTGGTAATATTTATTAGATGTAGCTGCTATTATAGGAAGTCTCACCATATATCGAACGATGTAAAAGTAAATTACCACTGGATATCTAGAGAGTAAGGTCGTGGTAACATAGACGTAACGAGAGGGAAAGACACTCGATATAGTCGGAAACGTTGAGTTGATCCCGACAACAAACAGCAGTTAACTTTCTCGACTTTCTTTTGAAACTCAAGATTTTGGCTTAAATAAATAAAATTTATACCATTATTGATAAATCCTAGTAAAATCGATTCCACAGATATTTATCTAATAATCGTAATTCATAAATCTTAATGGTGAAAAAACTTAACGATCTGTCCGTGTCGTATTCCATGTTATTAAATCCTTGTATATACAAGCCGGTAGGCGCCCAGGATCTCCACT
Source organism: Styela clava (assembly GCF_964204865.1). Classification (NCBI taxonomy): domain Eukaryota; kingdom Metazoa; phylum Chordata; class Ascidiacea; order Stolidobranchia; family Styelidae; genus Styela; species Styela clava. The sequence continues at coordinate 25,246,678 of NC_135253.1, read as the reverse complement.
TATACTCAGTCCCGCGCCTGTATTGTGCTATCGCGATGATCCAATTCGTTTTAGTTTCTGTAGCACACTAGTGGTTGCCCTTAACTTCGTTTGGATATGATCAACGCTACTCGTATCTCAGACCTTTTATGCATGCAATAACGGTTTCCGAAATTGCCTGTTTCTTTAAACGCTGTGCGTCTGCTTTTAATCGTTGCGTGAAGAATAAAATGTGGCAAATTATCGAAACATGTACACTAAAATTCCTAAGGCTTCACCAGTTTATAGATGTATCGAGATGAATGGCGGCTTGTTAGAGAAAGCATTTTCTTCCGCGAAAGGTGGCAATCTCAGAATTTTAATTTTTGACTCAATTGACGAGAAAATTGCGACAGAATGTCAAAGAATTGGGAAATTCTCCACGATCGGATGTTTTCTGGTTGGTGCCAAGAAAACGAAACATCAATTCAGTCTTTCGAGGAAACGCATAATACTAGGATGACAGGTTAACCTACACGGGAAATTTCATCCAAATTGATCCAGCCGTTTAGAGGCTACATCTAAACAGATAGACAGATACACAGACAGAACGACTGAGGGTTTCCTATAGAGCGGAGATCCAAAAAAATTTCTCAACAAATTCGTGATTTTCTTCAAACAGTAACAAATAAAGATAGAAGACGAAATAGGGAATATATATTATATTGAATAGAAAACGTATGATAATATTTTTGAAAAAAGTATAAACTGTATGCCAAATTGAGCTCGTTGGTTTCATCTAGTGGTTTGTAGGGGGGAAATCTGAATTAATTTGAATATTCCAAAAAATATTTTAAAGTAAAATTGATATTATTTTGAATTCAAAAAATTAGCAGTTTCTTAGGAATTTGAAATAGTGGGTAGCACTATGTTAGTGCCAATACCTGATAAACATGAAACTCAACAATTAACTTTCGAGCCTGATAAAATATATCCCAGCGCTTTCTCTTTTATTCCATACTGCATGTATTTGCTGAACGGTGTTTATATCGCTACCAATCTTTTTTTCTAGATCTCCCTCTCCCGTTTTGCGCCACAAAGGATGTTGTGTCGTATGATCAAATACTCTTTCAGCGAGTTTTTTGCGCCATTGACCCTCATCCCAAAAAAGGGAATTTTTTGATATTACCCGGCCAGAATGAAAAACAGTAATGTGGTACGCGGTCATTAAAAGATTGAAAACCAGTGCCATGCCAGTTTCGGCAAATCGATATTCGAATTCGACCTCGATTCATCAAGTTAGCACCAAATTTAGCATCAAATCATCGACTTTGCAAAGGGTCTGATTTTTGTTCCATTTTTGAAGACCCATATTTTTTAAATTTAATTCTTCTGTTTCTCATACTTTGAAGTAAGATGCTTGATTTGTAATTAAAATTATTGTAAAAAGTTGTCGACAATGAGAGTAACGAATAATCAAGTTCGCTTCAAATTTGAGAAAATCTAATGTTTGATTGCTACAATTTTTGAATCCCCTTAATTCACGAAGAAACGTTGTGCTTTCCACCACAATTTAATATGATAATTGGCTACGTATAAAGTTGAGAAATGTTGTTAAAAATTTTCAGCGCATCGCAGTTTATATTCGAATTTCAACTCAAACCGTCAAGTTTGCATATACTACGGTATAGTAATGTTTTTTGATGACCTTGGTGTTCTCCTGTGATTTGGTACTTTTTGTTCTATTCCCCATATTACATCCCTGTTCTCATAATTTTTTGTACATGCTTATCATGTTACCAAAGCCATCTTATTGCGCCCATATACGTTTGACTCTTATCATGGGAACTTTAATCCTGCGTCATTTCTTCTCGAGAATTATCAATTTTTGATTTAATTATACAATATAATTTTGATAATAAGATTTATAATCCCCGAGTAGAATCGGTTGAAAACTTCAGAATAATATTTCTCTGGTTTTCTGCTGGACTCACATTGGTACAAAAGGCACTCTTGATTTGTGCACGCGCACGTCGAACCAACACCATAATCATTTTTGAGGTTTTAAAGAATTTCGAATAGTCTTGATCGGTTGCGCTCTTTTCAATTTCTTGTCAGCCAGAACATATATAAAACCAATGGTCGGCAATCGCCAAACATAGGCCACCCATCGCCATGAATTGGCTATCGGACTGAAATGGTATTTTTCTATTCTATTTTAAACTTCTATGCATGAAACACTCACAGTTAAGTTTAATGACGATCGCTAGCAGAGCCCATATCGACTCTAATCAAGTCCAGATTGTTAGTAAATTAAGTAAAAACCTGCGACACAATGAACACAACACAATTCTATTCAGTGATATTTAATTACGTTAACTAGCATCGATATCTACTATATACATTATAACAACTCTTGTATTTACAGTTCTTTAAAAGTAAAATCTTAATTTTCTATATGGCGGCACCTACAACTTGGTGGAAGATTGTTACTAGGATTGTTTCTGTGAACTTCGTGGCTCTAGGACAGGGCTACTCAACTATTTTTATCGATGTTCCGCAAACAAAACTTGGGTCCGGTCTTTCCAGAAATGATATTTTGGCATCCATAAACGAGCACTTCCTCGCCCGACTAGTGATTAGTAGCAAATTAAAATTGTTTATTATGGTGTTATAGTTCTTTTCGTATATATTCAAAACTATGAAAGTCATTTTATAATAGGAAATTCAAAAAGTGGGGCTAATGATCCAAAATAAATAATTAGGTGCGGTTCAAATCCAATACTCGAAAGGTCCGGATTCGGACCGCGGTCCGTCAGCAGAGTAGCCCTGCTCTAGGATAGTGTTTCTCAAACGGTGGTGCGCGTCGCACAATGGGGGCGTAGACAATTTTTTGAAGGGGTGTGGAGCTTATTGAAATTCAAATTATTTGTTGGACTAGATCTTGCCCGCCTTAAATTGGATATTTTCATTGTTTTATTGTTTAGATATTGCACAGGGCTATTGTGCTTGTATCTTTATTATCTTTATCGTGGAGGCTCACTACCTGTTATTTGTAGCTTATTGTCAGCTATTTATTTTGAGGTGGGGCGCGAGACTTGAAAAATTCTAAAAAAGGGGGCGCGACTTAGAAAGTTTGAGAACCACTGCTCTAGGGTGAATCAAACAAGCGAACTTGGTGCGTGTAGCTATCGAATTTATTGTATGTTCTGGGTTAGGATATAAAACTTCAGACTGAGCATATGACTAAACATACTCAAAGTATGTTTCGGCTTGAAATGAATATAAAAATTTAGATGAGTGGTCAGTTAGAGTGAACATATCATTCATGGCAAATTAGTTTGAGCATACTCTTTTCTCACGCATAGTCACTATACAAGTCTGTTCTTGGAGGTGTCTCGTTGTGAGAACGAGAACAAAATTGAAGCGTGAAAGCGATGAAGCGCCAGATAAAGATGAAAACATATACATGTCGTACTAGGACTCGTTAATCTATTTAGATCTGAATCAAGGCATGGAGGCATCCATGCCCTTAGCTGGGTAAGGAAATCATAGATTTCATATAAGTTTTATAATAAAAAACAAACTTAATTTCGCGGAGTCGGCGTTCATTGCAATTTGCTTTTCAGTTTCAGACTTCCAAATCTGGACATGGTGTCGAAATTTTCGGTTGAATCGAAGAAGCGGAAAATATTTTGGTTAAAATGTTCAGCCTTTGGAATCAGAATATGTATTTATAACCGAATTCGCAGCCTGATTTTTTAACCAGAGATAGTCGTTGAAAAATCCAAATTTCATAGATCCAGATTAGTTAGATTTCTTTTCTGTCACTCCATAACCCTGTTCTTGCATTAAACACCACGTAAAAAGTCGAAGGTCAAAAGGTCACCTAACTGAATTCAGAAGGAAAATCATATCGTTTACGTGAAATGAGTGTATACAAGTGCTAATTAAAACAAAAATCTAAGTGCTATAGGAACGAGTAATAATTCTAAATACATAAAATGTACAGTGCGATAGAAATTGTTTTGACTGCGGGATATAGTTGAGTTGGGCAAGAAAGATATATACAAATAAAATTCTGCCGCAGTTTTCGTTAGATAAAAAGAATGCACTCCAGTGGGGGTGAATATTGTAAAGAAAAGGTTGTTCGACCAATCATAAATTAAAATTATCTTACCACTTTGAGTATGTTGTCATTGGTTACGTCACGAATGATATTCAATGTAATAAAAGGGGATAAGAACAGTATTTGGTGGTTAAATATACAGTATAAGCAAAAAGACTTAAAAGTTAAACCAATTGCACTCTGCATGTCATTGCAAACTTTGCCCGTTCATCAGTGAAATTATAGGAAATATTATTCAAAATATCGATTCAAAATTTTACTGGCTGCAATCAGGGTCAGAATTTGGTCTTTGGCAAAAATTGAGGAAAGTATTGTGAATATCAGACAAATGATATAAGAGCACCATACAATAATGATTCATTTGATGACGTCACAATATGACGTAATAATATTACACGTGCTAGTGAAATCAAACCATTCTGGTATATTCGACAACAGCAATTTCAGAGTTTATCGTAGGTTTGTTAAATTTGAATGTAGTGAATTACGTCATGATATGACGTCATTTGGCAAAAAATTAGTATAGAATCCGAATATATACAATAACCCTAACCAGCTACATATGGTTCTTAATTTTTACATTCAGGTACTGTTTAAGGATAGACTTATGACGTCAAAATGACGTCATTTTACGTTTTTAGGCTCCCAATATTTTCTTCATAAGCCAGGACGGGGATGAGTAAACAAAGAGGACAAGTAGAGCAGTGAGAAGTAGAACGATGAATAGTTTGATGATCAACCATTTGAATCTTGTGCAGATTAGGTATCGGAGGGATTTGAGTGGATTCATGAACCAGACGAACGATGTATCCGGACGGCTGTAAAATATAAGAATATGTCAGTTGGATTGTGCGACATGGATTAGTATGGCGTGTGTAAAATATAGAATATAAGGGTATTCTCGTAGTGGGTGTCCCGGTTCGGGTTAGGTCATAAGCTTATTCCATTTTTTTTCCTATTTTAGTTCTATTACGAGTTTGGGGACTATCCAAGTGACTCCCGTAGTATATGTACCTGAAATTATGGCCTAACCCTAACCTGGTACACATACTACGTTCCGATGTCCGCTGTCTTCGTGCTTATACTACGGGAATATCAAAATTATATCAACAAAATTTAATATAACCCTGCTTTCATCAAATTTGGTATCGAACAATGTTTCCTACCATGTTGCTCAAATCCGTGTATATAAACCTACTTGTTATTAACCAGTGGTTCAATCTACCTAAACTAATCAAAAACTTCATTTCGAACAAAAATAGCAGCAGGTTTTTGCGCATGGTTGATTTAATCAGTACAGAGTATATGCGAAACATTGTATTATTCTGGGTTTAATAAAATTGTCATAAATCTCGACGGAACATAAAAAAAAATTAAAAACAGCGCGTCTGAATGAGTTTGATTGAAGTTTGCTTAAACTGGGTTTAAATAGAGTGAATAAATCAAATTAGTATTTCATATCATGCAAATTAATAAACATTGTTTAATTAATCTATTGAATTGGAATATGGAATTAAAGCTAATCAGATGTGACTCGTGACTTCTTTATAGTTTAAATATTAGTATCAATTAGGCTTTAAATTATTAATATTTTAATAGATTCAATTAGAATTTAATGAAAATTAACTGTATCAGTGCGGATTATACTCGAGTGCGCTCTAACCGTGGAACTCAAGCTCCAATAATCTTCTTGGAGAACCATTGGGGAGACGAGTAAATGAAAAGCACTAGCAAAGCCAGTAGAAGCAGAAATATGATAAGTTTGATGATCAGCCATTTGAAACGAGCGCAAATCAAATATCTGAAAGACTTCCACGGGTTCAAAAACCATAAGAACGATGTGTCTGGACGTCTGTTGGGTGAAAAAGTTGGTTAATGTCACTATTACTATTGAGGTTAATAGAGCATGAATCGGAGCTAAAACTCAGAAGGTATTTCGCTCTCCATTTTTTTTCTCACAAATATTGCTAAGGGTCATGTTATGAAAGCTTTTTCAGGAGTGAACAACTTACAAAAAACCTTATATTACCCTTTCTAGAACATACTTTTTTATTTACATATTTATCCCGGGGGAAAGGAAAGCCGATAAGACGGCTTAATCATTTGGCGAACCACGGCCTCTCGTTACCAGTCCAGGTCGGGTATAAGATTAGTTAGCCAGTTATTTGTTTTCGGAAGCATAGGCTTGAAGCCGTAATCGACCAGATGTTACGTGAACCACCCTACGGCGGCGAGGAGTCTAGCAATCCTCTCGCACATGATCATCCCCGCATGGGATTCGAACCTGCGAACCCATGATCGTGACCACGATTGAACATGTGTTTTAATTTCGGGGATCGTTGAACCTCGACCAGAGAAAGGTTGGTCTCATATAATCTTATATAATTCTTGATTTATCATAACCGACACTAAAAACCAGACATTTTATATATCTCTTACCCCCTATCTAATAGGTGTTACCTCTTATATCGTATACCTCTTATGTCACTTGGTGTCTCAAATTTCCACGTCACTAGGTGTCCCACACACTATTATTTCTTTAGGTGGCTCACACTTTCAAAGCCACAAGGTGTCTCACACACTATTATGTATCTACTTGGCTCACACTTTCAATCCACTAGGTGGCCTACACACTCTTATGCCTCTAAGTGGTTCATTCTCAAGGCACAAGTCATCACACACTCAAAACTCATGCATAGTTCAATCACTTACTTCGGTTTCTCCAGCGGATCCGGCTCATCTCTTCCGTATCCTGCGGGATTCTTCTCGGCTTCGTCGGCCGTCATTAGAACTATTTCAGCCTCAACTTTACCCTTTTAAATAAATGATATGGAACTTAAGAAAACTTCAATACTCAGAGATTTACGCAAGAAGTATAAATAATCAAGTAAGTTGCTTGCTATGAGAAAACCGGCATCAAACTTGTCACCCTCTTGTTTCACATATGCCCCAATTGTTCACATCAGTCGACAAGTAGGACTAGTGCGAATGAATGAGATACGTCATTTTTGAGACACATTTGGCAGATGTCAACGTCGTACATATGTATATATCTAGGTCTGGCCGAGTCACATTCCCTTACAAATAGCTCATTGGAAATATGCTGTATATATGTATGTACAGTATGTGTATGGCTACTGGTACAGAGCATTGGTGAGAGTTAAGGTGCGAAAACACCACATAAAAAGCTAATGTTTTAATCAAAACTCAGCTCAGACCCGGAGGTCAGAACCATTGCTCCAACTATGGGATATTATGGGACCTTTTTAATAGAAGGTTGACTCACCGTTATCTCTAATTCATCTTGGTCATTCTTGGCAGTGAACGGCCACCATCCTTTTATTCTTCTCTGCTTGAACAGAGAAATCATCGGGATATCTTTGCCGCTTGAATCATCTTCCTCTGTTGCCATATTTAAACTGCATTTGGCTGCTGATTTTGCTCCTCTTGGGAAATGGGTCAGATCTAGAGTGAGAGAACCTGTGGGAACAAAAAGCTTTTTTGAATAATCTCTGCAAAGCCTTCCGTTACGATTTTATCAGTAAATCCCATGTATAAATCGCCTCTCGTCAGCAGTATACTTCAAAGTGAAATTTCACGGGACTGTATAGGTAAACGTTTTCAGACAAACATCATATAAAAAACGAAAACGTCTATTCTTTTCACTCCCTCCTCTCAACATTTTTGCTCTCTATCTGAATCGAAAAAAAAATACATTCTTATCGTAAATTATAATCAAGGTTAAGAAAGTCAAGTTTTGAAATGGTTTTATTTTATTCCAGAAAAAATCTGATGCACACTTCGAGACTTGAGTTTTTTCAAGCTCATGGTAATTCTCAAAATCTGGGAAATCAGGGACGGTGGACATTTTCCAGTCAGCTAACTTTCAAATACATCTAAACCATTGTTCGACTAAGCATGCGCGGAAAAATAAAATTGATGTCGGCTTGAGCAACTGTGACTTTTTTGAGTAATGGGCAATGGCATACGATGAGGGCTGTTATGAAGTCGGAGTGTGGCAAGTTTCCTCTTGAGTCAAACTTCTAAATTTGCTGGAATCGGAGTTGAATTTTGATTTCATGCTTTAGTTTAAATAGTGATAAAGAAGTTGGAATTGTCCTAAATCATCAAGTTTACAAAGCGTTCGTAAAAGTGATTTCAGAAATGACCTTCACATGCACGAGTTTTTATCCTCACTATTTGATGTTCTCAGACTTCGGAATCGGAAGAATTTTGTGATCGGGATTCGAAGTCCAAAATATTTGTAACCCGGTGTCGGGTGCTAATTTTTTCTACACTCGCAGTCGATTGTAATCTTCTAAAGAGTTCTTCAAAACTCCAACGAGTTGTTAAGGATTCCAAAAACACCCTATTAAAGCAACTTAGATGACAAAACTAGCCCACGATTAGACAACCTTCAGCGCTGCGAAAGCCATTTGGCATCGTTTCCGCCAACCTCAAACATACTCGATGACCCAACATCTACTCAAATGTCACTGCCTATTCAAACTTTCGCAAACCACTTATGATGTAACGAGCTAGTTCTTACTAAGAAATAGGCCAAATGGAATACGAATGATGGATTAATTCAGTCTATGACAAAATGATAAGGACTTCTAAATTGCGGCTTCGGTGCCCCAAGTTGCCGATCGCTGCACTAGCCCAAGAAATCTTCGAGGCGACTTCTACCCTGACTGATAAGCAATAACATACGATAAGTGCATAAACCTCACTCTATGAAACTCCCTTTAAAAGCGAAGTTGTGATTCTTACCCAAGAAATCATCGGCTGAAAAGTGATCGGCGTCCCAAACTTGTAAGTTGAGTCTCGGTGGAATCTTAAACTCTGTTTCATCCCAGGCAAAGAGAGATTCCTGCGAAAATGATATTAACTATTAAGATATGAAGTCATTGATAAGGAATTATATAATTTGAATATTCTGACGTCATGATATGACGTCATTAATTGCCTTTTTTAACATTCACCGAAACGATGAAAGTAATTTTTTAGAAGGATATTAACGCAGACTTGTATATAATGAGTATATGGCGCCAAAATAAATGACCTGTGACCTCAATGGTTCATTGATATAGGGAATTATGTATGGTGCACCATGACTATATAATATGAAGCTGCCGCTTTGGCTCAATAAAACTGCTACGCCGAAAAGGAAAAAATGTGATTTGGTTACAGTAAACGATGTTTTACCGGCTATAGAGATCGTTTTGTTAAAATCATATTGGGAATTTTGTTTTTTAAGTCTGCTGGATTAAAAGGACCCTAGCACTACATCCTTTGTGAAAACATTATCCATATAAAATTATATCTAGTTAATAGGTATAATATACAAATTTATTTCAGTGACAGGTAGCGACTGACGCAAGACTCCATCAAGTCTATACTGCTAGGAAAACAGATGATGAGGAAATAATACCAGAAATTCAAATTCATAGAATAAACCTTACCTTCTTTGTAATGACAATCTTCTCTTCGGCGATCAAGTAATCAAACGGGTAAATGAACCTCCAGTTAAAATTCCCCTCACCAGTGAGTGAACGGTAGTGGATGTCTGTCTCTTGTTTGTCCTCCCCAACCAACCAACTGTGATAACACAGCAAAATATAAGAAATTATAGAGTTGAGCAATATAATAATTGTGAAGCCGACACTAAAATAATTAATAAAGAGGTCCGAATTAATATTCATTCTTTCAAGTCGTACTAAACATTTTGAATGCAAGTATTATTACCAACCATAGGTAATATGTTATTGGGAAAATATGCATTGACTGACTATCAAGTGAATATTCTTATGATAGGCATTTTGCATTATTTATTGCTTTTTCAAGTTTCTGGGATTTATCTGCTTCTCGCTGAGCATTGTCGGGCGATACTTGGATCTCGTGTATGTAACTAATTCCGTTATCTGCTCATGCTTGGCTGACCATTGCTCCAAATAAAAATTTATGATAAATCATTCAGTTCTGTAACGAACATACGCATATAATTATTACGCATTCAGACGCATACACACATAATGGTACATTATGGTATTATTTATGGTACATTCGCCAGTAACCCTGGCCTCCCCCGCGTAGTGGGGCAAACACAGTATTTATAAAATAAAAACACACATACGCATATACGACCACTACAAACAGATACGTATATATGGCCATATTATTTGAGCGTTTTTAAATTTTACCAGGGATTTAGTAAGGTAGCCATAGAACAAACTGATACTGACTGTTTCATCATATGAATTTCACATTGTACATCACACTATCCGATACTCACACACATAAATGTCATGCCACACAGTAACCTAACGTTTTACTCGGAACAAATTTGATACAATATCCCATTCATGCTACATAAAAGTTGCATTGCACGACACATATTTGGCAATTGGCGTTATCTCACATAAGCCAGAATATCCGACAAAGCACATGCGATAGTTTTTACATAAAAATCATATTGCACAACACACACATGATACCATTTTTCGTGAAAAATATATCTCAATACAAATATTCAGTTGAATTTCAAAAAACACATACATTTTCACATAAACAGCACATCGCTAACACACATATGGTATCATTTCACATACGGTAATTGGCACATTCCACAACGTTTTACGTATCCTACAATAGTTTTTAAACGCTTTCACATAACCATCACATCGCACAACACATATTAGATACCCTTTCACATATATGTCAGACATTTTCTCCCCAGTAAAAAAATCATCATCTTCGCAAACAACCTCGTCTGTGTTCCAGATAATCACTCTCATCTCATACCTATGTGATGATATTAAAAAACTTTCTAATCATCACGAAACATGTAATGGTTCATTTTCCAAGCAAGCTGAGAGGTTGGCAAGTACATAGACGGAAAGTAGGGAGGGGGTGTATATAACTTTCGAGCAAAATAATAACAGTTTTGGTCGATCTTTTTTATACCGAAGGAGACTATTTCATTACGACTGAGACCGCATATCCACCCATACTTCCCTATTACTCTTAACCCTACTAAAATTAACTGTTAACTGAAAAAAGATTTATAAAAATTCTCCCGCCCCTGAATCTTGACATACTTCTCAACTTGCTTGAATCAGAGGGTCTGAAAATTACTACTATAAATGTGATGACGTAACGATGACGTCATATCGTACCCTTTGACATAAATATCGGATGCTTTTTCTCCAGTGAAAAAATCGTCGTCTTGTAGAACAACGTCTTCTGTGTTCCAAATGATAACTCGAAGCTGAAAGCTGATCAGATATTGAGAGGGTGGTTAGAGCGACATCTACCGGCACCAGTAGAAAGTTTTTTTGACGAGGCTTATTCATAATGACTATAGTAGGGGAGCAAGATATGATAAGTTTTGCTAACGTTTCAAACGAACAGACGGATTAGCTTAATTTGGGCAAGCAAAGAAAAAAAATACAGTATAATAAATAGTATAAAAATCTATCAAACTAAACTTCCGATATTATTCGGAAATAAAACTTAAATGAAATTGTTCGCTAGAAAATATTTTGAATTTAGTACGTTGGGAACACGTAGCCATTAGTTAGAATAATGCTCGTCATTGCAGTTACCGAGTTGATGGGAGACTCCGGACACAAACAAGAAAAATACATTTTTCACCCGACTCTCGGTGGTTTGAATGATTCAAAATTCGACTCCAACTCCAAAACAATCAAAATATCTTACTTTCTCTCCGACCTTTATACAATGCATTTTATTTTAACGGCCTACTACGGTATTACAGTACTGAACCAATCATATAGGATATCAAGTTTGAGCTATTCATCTCGATTTTACACGTGTAATCGCTGAATTTTTATCTGTTAAACGTTTTGATGGGCAACTACTCAAAGTATCGGTGAAATTGCAACACGGCTGCAGACTTACCCTTTCGGTTTCCTTGGTGAAATATCCACAGCTGGGCCAGGCATGGGCATATCCATCGGAAACATGTCAACCCACAGTTCAAGTCGACCCTGTGAAAATGATTTTGAAAATTGTGTAAGAAGAGTTTATTTTATTTTGAAAGAAATTCCATCGCTTACCACGGAAGCTTGTCACAAGGGCAAATAAACAGGGTGTCTCAAAAGTAAGTAACACTTTTAATTTTGATTTGCTTTTCAGGTACTCATTATAGAGCGTTCACTTCTTTAGAAATTATATCATGGTTAAGTAGTAAAATTTAGGTATTGTTTGTATTTTTCACCAACCCACAGAATGACAAGCAGATTAACTGAGGTGAAAAAATGCTGATTGGGAAGAAGCATATAAATCAGTATAACAAACTCAGCACCTCTTCAACAAAGAATTAGGAATGCGGCTTCTGCCATCATTATTTGAAGTATTTTTACTTGAAGAATAGGAAACCCTGAGCAAACGTGCAACTTATATAACTCTTCACGTATAATGTCCTAATTTAATCCAGGGATGGAGACCATGACAGCTTGGAGAGATAGTGTCCTCACAACTCTTTCATCAAATTCACTGATCGAATAGAATGCTCAACTTTTCTATTTTCTCACCTGTTCGATCCCCGGTTTCTCTGGACTGAACAACGATCTCGTCTCCACATGCTCAGGGGCCAGATGGCATCCAACTTTCTGAATCTCATGCCAGTTTCTCAGGGCAACCAGAGCGACGTGCTCATCTGTTGGCTTTTTGTGGCCTGTGTTAGAAGATAATTTCATATTATATGACACATACACATAGTGGTTATATAAATGAAAAAAATGGGAGTTTGAGTTCCGGTTCTCGACTTCGGGTAGTATCAAATTTTACTCCAACCACCGATTTTGAGGAGTTTAAAAATAGCCGTCTCAACACGCATAGCTCTGACTTTGAAATGTCTTAGAAAAAATTGCAACACAAGAGTATGGCACCATTACAATGAGACTAGGCGAGTGCGACGAACTTTAATTCAAAGCCTTGGACGTAATTATTCCAGTGGTCCTTAGATTGGAATACCACGCCCACGGTGTAATAAAATGAATAGGCAATGTCTAAATTGAAAAATTCCGGACCGTTCTAAAATAGTTAATCTAATCAGAAAAGGCTGCTTACACAGACCCCGGGTTGAAGTGAAGACGCGAAAACGCCTCCTGCCAAGGTCATTATAATATAAAAATCATTGTCACAACCTGGCGCCATTCCAGGGAAATATAACCTTATGTTCATAATACACTTGATGTGTATAATTGTGATACGGAATGGTGCCGCCATCACAATTACGCAAAAATTATGTCACAATTCGCAAATAGGACATCATGCGACCCCTTGGAGACGTCACACAGAAGGAAATGACAATGGTATTCTAATACACTATATACGACAGTGTAACCTACCGTTTTCATCTTCAAGTTCAATAGAGCCGGTGTAGATCTTTTTTCCGACTTTAACTTTGCCAGGAGAAAAGTGCGGTCCTTCGATCTTGTAGTCTTTGCAAAGTTTCGCCAAAATCTGACTCGGCTTCATCGGGTCTCGCCATTGGTTGTAACCAAAGCTGGAAGGTAAAATTCGTTGTGTATCAATATACATTCAATGTTATTCAAAGCCTCAGGACAGAAAAAGAAGGCGGAGAAATATTCAATAGTGTATAGCAGGAGTGTGAAAAAGACGGCCCGCGGGACACGACCCGGCCCGACAACCCATTTAGGGTGGCCCTTGACAACACTCAAATTTCTCCATATCAAGCATAAAATCCTGATCCGACAGGCTCACATGAATAGGAATTCATAATGTTTTCAGCATCTGTCGTTGCGTTAAATCGTTTGCCCCGTGCCTGGATTTTTTTGTGTGGCTCATTTAGATATGGCCCATCGACAAAAAATGTAGCACCCCCCTGGTGTATGGTATTAGATAAAGTGGAAAGTATTATATAACAGAGCAAATGCTTCGTCACTCGTATCAACTTCAAGTTTAATTCAACAAGTAACCCAATGCCATCCATCTATCTTTTTTGATCAAGCTATGCCCTTTTTCAATAGAGCTATATATCAAGACCCGTGCAGCTAACTGTAAAATTATGCCATCGCGACGTTGGAGCTCATGACACCAGGTCACTTAATTCAGGAAAATTTGAATGTTGATAGCATGGTGTGAAATTGCGACTGTTGCAAATTAGCTTTCTGTATGACAAGCGAATTGTAAAATTTGGAAGCTTTTTACTTCAGTATCAGTGCAGTCAGTGTATACTAATCCACTAACACAACGACCTATATATTGGAGCCCATGCAACTCTATGGAAGGCGGCTTGAAATTTCTGTTATTGCGATTATAGTACTCAAGAGGCGGGGTGCATAAGGAGGACTTTTAAACTAGGAATTTTATATTGACTTTTATCTTCTATATCGATATTCTCATCAACAATTTAGATTTGTATGGGATGACCCCCAAAAAAACCATACATAACCCATACATTTTCTAATCACTTCAAAAATAGTGTGAATTATTTAATTTTGTCAACATTTGAACTTTTGTTTGTGTCTGATTATACCCTAAACTTTTCAGAAATCAAGGACGTTCTGTACAAAAGTTAGGTTCTTTCTAGAAAATTTTTCAAATTCCGTCATCGGCGTTGGAGACACGGACTTGCATCCGATGCGCACAATTGTCAATCACTTACTTACTTATTACATATCAGTGACCGCTTCTACAGAACTTTGTATATAGTGGTTGTGTGCTATATATACAAACTTAATCACTCACATGCTGTACTTTTCCGCTATTCCGCACGTCGCCCGATGTTTGCTGTAGAATCGATTCTCAAGGTCCAGTTTGGTTTCACCGATCAGATCATCGGCGCTCAGAAGATCCCAGTCGTACACTTGAACAGTGAGAACGCTTTCCATGGGAAACGTCGCTTCGAATTCGAAAGTTCTAAAAGGTATGATTTGTACATTAAATAAACTTTACATCATGAAAGTTTTGCATTATGTTGTCGAGTTTTGTTTTATGACGTCAATTTTGTAATATAACGTTGCTTGTTTATAACATGACGTATTTATTTACAAGAAAGTCTTCATTTTCCGACAATAACATTGTGTTATGACGTTATATGGAGCTTTCAGGTAAATTAATATTTCATATTACAAAAATCAAATTGTGAGTGACGTCATAAGTCAACACGTGCCGACATATTACATGATGTTGAGTCACTGTTTAAAAATGACATCTTTCAAGTAAGTTATTACGTCATATTACAAAAAGCAACGTCATATAATAAAGACGGCATATTGTAAAAAGGAACGACTTAAAGCAAGAGAGTAGGAATATTTGAGAGAATACCCTGGTTGTCGGTAATGAGGGTTTGTATGTAGAACCATGCGCAGATAGGTACTACGTAAAATGATACGATTTTTGGAAACTACGGGATTTTCCAGTTGGGCACTGCCTACTCGGACCTGTCTATCAAACCTTAGGCCTTTAAACCTGCGATGTAAACATAGAAAACTTCTAACTTACTTTCCAAACATTGGATTCAGCTGCTTCGAAACATAATTCTCTTTATCGTTGACTTTCTGGTTTCCGAGTAAAACCATGAGATATGGATCAGCTTTGCCGTTAGGATCGGTTGGATGAAGATCGTTCGCTCGCACAACGTAGACACGAACCATCACATGAAGTGGTTCATTGCTTGGGAGACTCTGTAGAAAATGGGGGTTAATGAGAGAGTTACGTTTTTGCTCCGAATAAGTCCTAAATAACAGCATATACAAAGAATTTTTTACAGTAATGTTGAATTCGCTCATAGCCGTTTTTTAAATTGTATTGGCTTGAATCGCTTCAAATGTCGCGCCAATCGGCATTTGTTGGATATAAGCACATGATAGTTAAACTATTCTTTAGAAATTGACAATAAAAATGGCTACATAAAACTTTAATCATGGCTCAATGAGCCAGATTACCTAATTAGACCTTGATTACATGTTATTAATAAGACAATAAGATTGTGGATAGGGACGCTGGTACCGGTAACAGCATCTTTTGGTATCCACTCTGATCATGATGGACAAAAAGAAATAAATTTACAAAAACCCAAAGATTTGATTTGGAACAACTGGAAAATAATTTGGAACAAAATTTTGCAAAAGTTTTAATCCTAAAAAGCCATGCGGGAGTTTTTTTACACTTAGCTATTGAGAAATCAAAAATAATTCACGCAACAAATGCAATAAAGAGAAAAGAGATTTTTGGCCCAACAACAACAGCGGCCAAGAAAGCGCCCAATCACGAACCTTGAACATTCCAACTAGGGGATCAGGCTGTTCAATCCATTCCGCTAATGGGAGCCTGTAGATCTTGAAAGCTCCTTTGAAAGTTCCAACAATTCTCTTCTGATCCAGGAGGTCATCGGCATCATCCTCCCTCTTGCCCCGGAAAAGATCAAACGAGTGCAAGAGGTCGTGGAAGCCGGAGAATTCTGTGACGTTTTCAAGCTCTGTGTCGTACAGCTGTGGAAAGATTGAAAGAATTATTTATTGGGATTTTTATAATTATTCTGGGGGAAAAAACAGATAAGGCGTTCGTAATCATATGGTGAATCATGCATGAAATACGTACTGTTGGGTCACAAGTAGGCCATCCTAAATTTGGAAGTTAAAGACACCATTGGGAGGCACTCAAAAATCTGAATGCTTTTGATTACATACATGCCATTGTTAAATATTTACGTGAGCGATATGCTGGACGTTTGAATATAAAGAATATTACTATGAGATGGAGCTGGCAATAATAAACCGTACGGTTATGATTCTCAAATATATGTCAGAAGATACACCGAAGAAATATCATATTTAAAGCAAGCGTGTTCCCACGTGTTCCTAGCGCTTAGTAACAGCGCCGTACGTTATATTGACTTCAATTTCAGTATATTCGTATCGCTTCTTGTTTCTATCAAAAGATATACCGGCAATTATGATAAAAACGGCTTCTAATATATAAGAAAAGAGTGTTCCTTACGCTCAACGCGATGCGTTAAACGTGAGTCATCTCACGAAGAAGCGTTAATCCCTGCGTTCCGTTGGAAGTTGATTTTGGTAAAGTATGTTTGGGACGTCCCTCAAGTCTATACTTGACATAAACATAATAAATAAGGGCGGTGGTGGATTCAGGGTGTTTGGAAAGTCATATTATCCAGCGATCCCGTTCTTGTTTTCGTTTTATACGTTATACGACCGCGCCAAATGGGTAACGTGCGCAACAGATGACCACTCGCGGTATATAGAATTCTTAGAATTTTGCAACAATTATCGAATCCGTTCTTGTTTTCAAAACTATAAGTTTGGCATATATGAAAGAACCTGTGGTTAGTGAGTTCGATACAAAAGAGACCTGGAATTTAACTCATGACTGAATAAAAAGCGCTCGGAACAATTAAATAAGACAAATATCTTTTGCATACCCTCAGTTCATCGATTGGCAGTTTTTTATTTTTCCATTTCTTTGCAGGTGAAGCAAGACCTTTTCTTGCGAGCTTGACAGCTCCCACTGCACCTTTGAACAAGCGTTTTCCGACTTTCTTTTCTCCTCCCACGCCTCCGTTCTCTCCTTGGTCTGGAACTGCAATGAATAATATTAAATAAATATAGCATTGCAATTTATAGTCCGAGGACGGCGACCCTTTCCTAATTAGTGGGTAAAACATTCCTTTTTACTAATAAAAAGTGAGTCATATTTATAATCAAAGTCTGCATATAGAGAATCTTGCTATTTCAAATTTTTCCCAAAGGTCTCAATACCAATTTTTCATCACTGCGTTTTTGCAATAGTCTATTACTTGAAAAGTGACTTTGCCATCTCCTGGCCAGTGGTTTATCAAATATAGATGGCGGGATCGAACCCTAGTTGCGATAATGTTTATACACTTCAGTGAAGTTAGGTGAGAATGTCAAGTCGGGAAGATATTTTTAAACAGAAATGGTTTGAGCTGAGTTGGTTCATTTCAAAGATTTCTATCCTAGCTCCATATATCTCAATTCTATATAGCCGTGTATGATTTCTGATAATAAATGTGAGGTACAAAGAATAGTCTTTTTGCACACAAACATTAATGTATTCTTGTAAGGTTTTGCCAGACCAAAGTCAAACATATTTCAATTATTGACACAGTTATATGTTACAAATACATTTCGAACGGAAAAAATGTTACAGAAACACATTTGTGTTGTTGTGCATCAAGAATCTTGAATCACTTAGAATTGAGTTTATATGTAACTCTTATCTGAACGGCTTATCATGATTTTTTACTAAATATGAATCATTGCATGCAGAATACTATATTTGCGTTCCTTGGTGATAACAAGAACGCAAGACTCTGGGTATAAACCAGTATATTTTAATCAGAGACCTCAGCACAAACGATAAAACCTATAATTGGGTCGAAATTTTCATAAATGCATGAGGAATGAACCAGCTATATATCAAAGCATGCAATTTGAAGAGGCATTGGCCCGCTGTAGCTGTTTTTAACACTTCTATCATTTATGTGGTTTGAGTGTATAGTGAGTGAGTTTCTTACGTTTTGAATAAACTTTTGAGAGTTCTAGAATATTACCCAGACTTCGGTTTAAAGAGATTTGAGAATACGGCACTGGCCCCGCCCTCAATACCAGTCAAACCCGAATAAAACTATGAATAACATCTTTCGAAGATGACTATTATGTGCTTCTTAGGGTTTCAGTTTTTTTTTTCAAACTTTTGCGTATCCTGATGATTGACTTCTGTTTTCCAGGAATTCAAACATAGCGACCCTACTTCCAACTAAACGTCAGATTAAACCGGTTTTTTTTTTTTTAAGCCAAGCCATTTTTTAAGCATGTGTAAACATTCGCATAGCAAAGTGAAATCTGATCAATTAAAATGTATTGATTGAATATTGATTGTTCTACTGCTTTACCATCATCATCGTTCCTGGATATCGTCAATCTCTTCAATCGACCCAGATAACCTACGCGTTGGAAGAAAATGTGGAATTATGGGGTGATGCCTATCTCATGTTGGCGTGCTGGTCATGACGTTAGACATGTTGACATTGCTTGTTTAAAGATCTGGTGTTCCAACCACATTCTAACAAACTCGGCGGTGTGGCGCATCCTGCTATGTGTTAGGGATACGCTCGCCACAGCACTTCTGATTACCCTGCGTGAGTTCGCAAGTTCGAATACCATGCGGGTGTAATTATGTGCGAGAGAATTGCTGGACTCCCGCCGCTGTAGGGCGGTTCACGTAAAAGCTAGTCGGTTAGGGCTTCTGCCACCATTAAGTCTATGCGTCTGAAACAAATAACTGGCTAACTAAGCCCATACCCGATATGGACAAGAGACCGTGGTTCGCCATATGATTAAGCCGTTTTCGCTAGTGGCTTTTCTCTCCTTCGGATAAACATGTGAATACTATCCTATTTCCGCATTGTGTGTCTCCAAAATGTCGTGTCCCTGTTAATGTGACAAACGTTTATGAGACATTTACCAATCGTTTTACTCAATCGGGTGGGCGATGTCAAATCGGGAAGATTCTAATTCCTATAAAAGCAGTATCCCTTGCATATCAAAGAATGATTGTACAGTACTTGTGCAAACGTGTTTAAAACGTATATAAATGTCTGAAACGCACGCACAGCTCAGCCATGATCAGTACTTATACTTATCAGCAAATATAAATAAAACTTGAAAAATCATTAATAGTGATATCATATACCTGAGAAAAAAGGGAATACATGGGATATTATAAAAAATAAATTCAAAGAATTTTCCTTGAAGCGCTGACTTGAATTGTCGTAATCTCTTTTTGTATGGATATGCGCGTGCCAGGTATTTCTTCGATAATAACCAACGAGTTTTCACTGAGCGAACGGCGCCTATACACAGTGACATATCACAGGCACCAGCTTAGCGACCATATATTGCATCATTGTTCTCCTGTTTGATTTATTATTGTGTAATCGTCCGCAAATGTTGAAGCACTCCATCTAAATTCTCGGAAATTTTAATCACGGACTTTCCAAGAGTATGACATTCCATGTTGCAATATCGTTAACAATTACACCATTGTGCTACTTCAGTATCGCATGAGAAAGATCTAAAGCAGTGGTTCCCAACCTTCTATGACCATTTGCCCCCTTCCGAAAGCTTTTCGCGCTCATGGCCCACTGTGGTATTTATAAAGATATTTTGACTAGATTTTTCAAAAAAAAATTAAAAACCCGGAAAGTTACTGCTTTTATTTTCTAGTAAATTTTATTGTTTATTTTATATTTGTATTGAAGTGTTGCTCAATAGTAATTGCATACATAGGAAGTTTCACGGCGTAAAATCTTGGCAAATGCTCTTTTGCTTTAGTAAAGCCATGCCACGATTTTATAAACTCGCTTATGGCTAAGAAGCGTAGCTTTTTCACTTTGAATAGATTTTTGGGAAAATAAAATTTATGTATAAATGATTGTCAAGTCAAATAATTTTGCGACCATATAAGGCATAAGCATTTCATACCGCCTAGTATTTGAGCATACTCTTGGGCCACGAGATTTTACACAACATTTTTTTAAATTGCGGCTCGCTTGAAAAAAGTTGGCACCACTGAGGTAAAGTATGCAAAATAAATTGCACATATTATAATCCTACTTCCGCGCATTTTCCGAAAATGAATGATATTCCATTTTATAGCCTTTATACTGCAGTGATTCCCAAAATTGATTGATCGACGCGGCTCAGGATGGTGGAGCGCCCGCAAGGGGCAGATACCGGTACCGGCACGAATAGTTAAGGTGTACCAGTATAATTTAACTGTTACGAATATACACGTGCTTGAACTGTACTATTGACGTAACAATTTGCGGTATTTAGAACGCAAAAAGTAAAAACATAAAGTGTTAACCATTTCAGTTCGGGCCATATTAAATAGTTACGCTTGCCGTAATTGGCCCGCGGGCCACGGTTTGGGAACCCCTCCTTAATAGTTTTCCCGGAAAGCAATCATTGATAGGAAAAGAGCGTATAAGGACAGGAATTGCACCTTTTCGGCTTTGCCAACTCAATTTATCCTGGGTGAGACGGTGCATACAAATCCGATATTTGCGACATTCCTGTTATAATAGTTGGATTATGTTTATACAAATGTAACTTCTAATCACATTTGACGATTATCGCCAGGCAATCGTTCGGAATAAAAAATATAAAACGTCATGCAAAACCGTAAAATGCAAATAAACTTCCTGCAGCTATTCAACAGTAAATTATTCTCAGAAACCAATCAAAGTGTTTTTTCAAACAAACAGGTTGATTTGTCAAATTTAGCATAGTCATTGTTACGTAGAAGTCTAGGCCAAGCCTATAAAACCGCAAATTAATAAACGATTTTTATCAGTTTTATTTTGGTTTTTGCAGAAGTTATTTTAAACAAATAGGTTTTCTAAGTTGGGCTTTTAACCCTCAAACATGACATCATATAAACAATGCAAGCTTTGCAGAGATTAGTCGTGATCTCTATTTTTAACTTCCGTGGGAATGCTTGATATAGTAAACACACGATAAGATTTATTAATAATGCCGCTTGGATAAGGTTATGCTGTGGCCAACGCGAAAAAAAAAACTATTTTGAGATAAACATCTGTTTTTGGCTTTTAAATCTCTCTAACTTTTCATTGAAACACTTTGGTGAATATGGCTTCAAATTTTGATTAAAAAAAACAGCTTAAAAAGTGCCATTTTTTAAAGAAAATATTGTTAAAATTTGCAAATCTTGCTCGTTGTCTTCGAAAAGATACATATCAGTAGCAATTTTCACACAGCCTTGTTCAGAGTAAAATATGGGAAAGTGAAAGATTCGCTTCACGATTACCCTGTAACGTGATAGTATTTGCACGCGCTTGAACCTCAATGCGGCTTATGGAATACGGCTTTGAGAAGTGTGATGTAACAAAACAAAGTTTTTAAAGACAATTAGAACCCTGTGGCGTAATAATCGTTAAAATCGTGACCGCGAATGCATTGTTAAGTCAAAAACGTTTTTAATATTCAACTTCCAACTAATAATAATTCACGAAATTTCGAAACGTTCGTGACGTTATAATAACATTCTCCATAATTATATTTATTGCTTTAATGACATCATTGTCATTGTTACCAAATAACAATAATGAGTTTTAATAAACAAATAAAACTTAACTTGTCGTGAAACTCGTGAGGAGAAATGTCATTGTTGTATTATTTAAATATATTTATCAAATAATCATCAGGCATGATGTGGAAAAGATAAAAAGGTTCAAATATACACACGAGTATTCTAAAAATATAAAGTTGGTTTTCGAACAAATAGCAACTTCAAATTACGATGTTTTGAGTAGAACCCACGTGATGGTAGGTCATGTGACAATGAGACACGTGTTTACGATTAAAAAAATAGTAAATAAACTTTGATTTAACAGTTATTCCACGGTCGTTGTAACTATTCGATCAGATACAGCGAACTTATTATAAGGGTAGAAATCGTGTATTGGGAACGAGCAAGTTCATACTATCAGGGCAGTGTGTCAGTCATTTTTAATGATATCTCCTCAATTTTTAATTTTCTAAATTCTATTTATTCGCAAGCGCACGAATTTGGGAACAGCGCGCCGAAAGCGAGCAAAATTGCGCTGTTCAGCGTGCATGAAGGACAACTTTATGGTCATTGAGTGGTGCGGTGATTAGAGGGATATAACATCTCTCGTGATTTGAATACAAAGGAATACAGGTAAATTATTGGTATTGTGTTATGTGTTTGGAATGCTATTTTGGGGTCATAATGAGGGAATAGTGTAGCGGGAAAACGAGTGGACGACATTGATTAGATCTACCCGTCATTTCAAACAATATCCTAAACCAACTCTTCTTTCATCATAGCCTATTTAAAAATTGATTCACTGATTTATTATGGCAGTAACATTAACATTACTCTCACTGTGAGAGCTCTAGAAACTAATCAGCTCGAGAATAGTGAAATTGTCTCGAGTTTACTCTTCTTTCAACGCGTTTTTCAATAATTTTATTTACTTTAAAATACTAGTAAAATCAACATATTTCTTGATAGTACTTGCTTGATACATCACCATAAGGAATATTTAGCTTTGCTCGTGATTATCGGTTTATAAATTTGATGAGGCCAAAACATGTCTAAATATATTTAATTGCCCGCTTGTTTGTGGCCATAACACCGCGGTAAATTATCCTCCATTTCGAAAGATTTTCTTCTATTTATAGCTGACAGACTTTGGAATTTAAAACGCAGAGCTTAAAATTTCGTATATCTTCTCCCATGAAATTTTATGAAATATCGCCCTGGAAATTGTAAATACGAAAATTTCTTCATTTTAATACATAATAATAAAATATATTTCGTTTAATAAAATGCGGTGCGTGTAAGGTTTCCAACGTCCGTTAACTTATTATTTCGCCATACTTGGAAAACTTATTGCAAAGTTAAAATTAAACAAAAAATGAGCATTTGAGAGTGAAAACGCCAAAACGGCTATGAAATAAATCTGACAATGTTCAACAAAACTTAAAAAAAAAGAATTAAAAAATTTTAATTTGAAAAGAGTGTTTGATATCTTGTTATCGCCCTCAAACACATCTCCGGTGAGAACGGTAACATGACCTAAATTATCGTAAAACAGGTCACAGGTACTGCATCGCCCGCTATTAATTGCTTTTCTTCAACTGTGTTTAGCTTAGTACGTATAACGTTATGTTCTCAAAGGGCTAAGTGTTAAGTAAGATGAGAAAAACCTATGGGATCCGCGAGCTATTTTTACTTTTTAAAATAATCACTTGGCTGATTGTAACTGTCCAATGAAGCAAAATCGTTTTGTTATTTGATTCGTTTGTTCCTGTGCACGGGCGCTGTTGTTTGAGAGAAGCCTCAAGTACAGGCGGTACCGTACTTTCAGAAACATGGTATATCTCTCTACATGTAAGTAAATTATACTCGAAGTCAAAATGCGATGCACCTCGCCGGAAATACGATTCAAGTCGTACAATATTTGTCACGTTATCTACAAAACATATCTCACCATCGTCCTTAGGTACGTTAGGTAGGTTCGGATCATCAGGCGAGCGTTCATCCTCATCGTACAGATCATGAGGGCCTTCTTCCGCTTCCTGGCGTGCTTTTTCCTGAGTACAAATTTTGCCAAAAAATTAGATATTAATGTCAATTTTACGCTGTTGCGGTGGTTGATAATACGCCTAACGTTTGATGTTGTTTTTAATATTCATTGGCACATCTTGATATGACATTCGGTGCTATTCTCTTAGGTTTCCATATGACATCCGTTCAGCACCATTTGCTGAAAACACTGGAAATATTCTTATATTGCCGAGGTCAACAATAGTCATTAGTCATTTGTGTCGATGCGCGGCCCGAGATTTTACTTAATTCATGGGCACACCTTCATATGACATTCGGTACTATTCTATTCATATTTTGGGGGATTTTGTGCTGGAAGTGGCCATGTGTGTGATTCGTGCACAACTTAGAATACAAGATGCGCATACGACATTGGATACATATGACATTCGATACGTTTTTATAAACAATTATTTGAAATTTAACTGACATTGCGTTGGCCGCAAATCGAAAGGAAGCCTTTGCAGGCTGTATGCGTTGCGTTTTGGACCAACTCATTTGCCCGACTGTCGGACCGGCTTAACCATGACGGGGAACTGTACGAAATGCATTGTGCGGGGCCTAGTCTGGGTGGAGGCAAGCATTAATAGGGAATTAAAAGTTGTCTATTCAGCTTATTACCTTTCACCAAGTACAAAATCACAATTTGAAATAACTTTACTTACAGGCCTTGCGTGCACAGAATAAACACACTACCTATAAATTTTTATTGATTGAATTAGTAATATAAACCGATCTTCAGGCGTATGAAAGTGCGTAGGTTGCAGTTGACATGGGTCTGTCTATGTGTTCCGGCCCCTAACACACCCACCTCATTCAATGTATCCAATGAAGCAAAGTATTTGCTCCACCAATCCAAAGCCGCCTCATCCAGTGGGTCGTCTTCTTCGCCTTCTTCCTTTGCACCGTTTTCCTGGGAATAAACAAGTTTTACTTTTCCTGAAGGAGTGTTTAGGAAAAGCCTTCGTATTTGAATAACGGTACTTTTGAAGTATGTGAATCAAGATGGCGGACACCCGGACATAGTATGTGTACCAGGTTGAATTAACGCCAAAATTTCCGGTTCAAATACTACGGGAGTCACTTGGCTATCCCGGAACTCGTAATAGGACTAAATTAAAGTAAATTGTAAATGGCCCAACCATAACCTGGTAAACATACTAAGTTCCGGTGTCCGCTATCTTAGTTTGCATACTTCGGGAGTACCTTGTATAAGATGTTCGGAAACGAACTTCTGACGTTACAATTTGGTATTTGTGACGTCTCTGAAGTTTATATTTATTTTCGATATTTCATCTCGAAATTTATACTGTGCTATCCAGGTCCGTAGGCGAGCCCGTATTTCATACCCCACTCCGGGTTACCGAAATTTTGACTCCGAACCCGGTTCCCGAGTCAAGGATTAAAAAAAAATATTTCTTCGACTGTGGCTCCAAACTCCTAAATTCAAATTTCGGAAATATTCGATAAAAATATTTTTCGTGAGCAGATCAACGGTTTGGTTCCAATGGTATTCATTCTGTCACCCGTACATACTGATTCCCGTTTATCGACAAGGTTATAAAACGAAGAAAAGCTTGTAACAGTTGTAAGATATCCTTGTACTCACGTCTATTGCTATCTCCACCATTCCACCAGGGGGCGGTGGTGATAAGTGTTGGAGTCCCCCCTGGGATCCAGCAAGCGTAATGTTGACGTCACTTCTAGAAATTGCCGCCATATGTTGTTTGCGACCTTTGATCCCTGAGTAGATAAAAAGACACGTCAGCGTTCTGGTACAAGTTATACCTGAGATATATCATGGTTACGATATTCACCGTCTGTATGGTTCTAACAGGGGGTTGTCTACCAGGAGCCGAGTTAGAATATCCCACATAAAAATGGGGAGGTATTTTGCTTTATGTATCGACCCCGTCACTTGAAAATACTGGTGGGGCATTAACAGGACACTGCCCCAACCCAGCTTAACTAATACGCTAATTTATCCCGACTTGAGATAAACCAGAATCTAAAAAAACAGCATTCATACGTTTGAAATGGAGTAAGTAATAATGAACAATAATGGCCAGTTCCTGCTAATAGTAATGGCTTTTTTGTGTATCAGGGGCCTGCTTGTACATAACGAAAATGTGAAGACCGCCGCAAAGTTACGGGTTTAATTAGAATATGACTAAAAGACAAAAGGCCATACCAAATGGGAAAAAACTGCTGTTAAGAAGTACCTTCCCAAGTATCGGTAGGTGCTGGGCCAGAGCTTTATCTGTACCAAACGTGTGGAATACGTCAAATATGCGCATTACAGCAACGCATTCACGTGTACTCGTAGGGACTTTAAGGAAAATATGGAAACAAAATACGCAAAGTACGAAAATACGATGTTCTTAGAATAAAATTGCAAACACATTAAAGAAACGAGCAAGAGACAGACAGATCGGCTCAAAGATAATAAAGACTAGCATAGTATTAATGAAAAGGTACAACTACGACCGAATGAATATCTATCCAAACTTTTAACGAATAAAATATATTACAGACATACGGACAGACAAGCAGTAACATTCAGACCGACGGACTTACAGATGATTCAAAAACATTAATAATAATAAAAAGGAACTACAAACTAAACTAAAACTACTATCGAATACATAACGGACAAATAGACAGACAGACAAGTACGGATAAACATAGAGACAGACAGATACAGGACATTAAGCATTAAAGAGAAAAAAATTGATAATAGTGTAAATAGAGCTTCGGTCGAGGCCTAAGCTTTTCTTATATGATTGGTTGATTGTGTATTTTAGAGGATATATCCAGGTAAACGCCAGAAGAAGATCTAATAATTATTGCGAATATTGAAAGCCGTTAAGAATAACGCAGTAAAGTGGTGAAGTTTAAATTTCCAATACAGCATATATATGGAAATGGCCAAATGGCACCAGTATCCGACAAGCCGGCAGTTTTGCAGTCATGCAGTTTTTAAAAAAAAATATCGTCGATTCTTTAAGAAACATAAACCATATTCGGATGTCAATTTCCAGTCGCGTACTTATCAGGGAAGATACAGAGCCTTCTTTAAGACAGTGATATGGAACAACACATCATATGGACGAGTTTCGAGCACAAGAAATTCAGAGAGATTTCGGTCGATAGTGACTTCTTCAGTCCCTGTGGGTGTCAGAGTGGAGAGACAAATAGCGATAAAACAACCATGCATTCTCCCCGAAGATGAGAGAAATTTTCTTTTGTTCAATTTTAGAGCCAGCATACCAAAGATCGGCTATGAATGCGTGTACTACCAAAAGGCCTTGTAGGTACGGACTAAAATATTTTTCTTTCAGCTACAATCCATGCTATGTCTAATTCGATCATTATCTCACGATTGAATAATTTTTTAGATTTCATATCAATATCCTCCTCGTCTGTTTCTTCATCTGTCAATCATAGGACGTCATCAAATAATGACGTAGTAGAAGTTAAAAATAAAATGATATCAAAATTTTTTAAAAGCCCTTTGTGCAAAGGCAGACGTGTTAGTGATTTTTTTCACACAAAAAACATATGCATGCAATGACGTCATCAACACACTGACTTCACAATAACAAAATATACCTTGCAAAGTATCCGTGAAAAGCCTGATTGCAGCTTTGATGGAAATAGGAATAACAAATTATGCAATAGTGCTAGACTGTTATTGAGTCCATTCTCACAAGAGTATTAAAATAAGATATGAACAGATTTTGGTTAAACTCGCAGAACAATATTATTCGGTGCGTCCGTTAGTATATTGTTAGGAGATTTTGCGTTTTTAGTTTTATTTTGTTTTTATAGGGGAAATGGGGGGAAGGGAATGAACTATGAATGTGATTTTATTTCCTTGATACGCATTTGGCGCATACAGCCAAAAATCCAATTATTTCGACAAGATCGCTATGTCTCAAACGCTACCCCGAGTCCTATCCTGAGATGTAATTAAAGATATAAGTTTCCAAACGAGGCGCGATTACCCAGTGTATAGAAACCGGTTCTCAACCAGTAGGCCATGGCCTACTTCTGGGCCACAGAAACATGGCAAGAGCCATTGGAACGATATAGAATTATGATGGGCGTCACTCAGAAGTAAAGGAGACTCATTTCTGAGCAAAGTTACGCGCACTCACTCAAAAGTAAAGAAGACTCATTTCAGAGCATAGTTACGGGCAGTCTCTCAAGATTGAAGTCACGAGAGACCACTGGAATGCCACGAGCTATTGTGGTGATACTTGATGCGTCAGTAAATGCCGGTTAATTTATGTGAGTAAATGTAATTTTGTCTAAAAAAATTCGTGATTCAGAATCTGATAAAAAAAATTAATGTTGTAACAGATTATATTTTTAGAAATTACAATTCGCATATTTATTCATGAACTCCCCACTCAGAATAGTTTTCCGTGTGGGGAATTATCTGCAGCAAATTTCTCATAATTGCGGCAAGTACCATCGTATGGGCGTAGGCGGGTAATTTCATAAAGTCATCGGAAATATTCTTGCAGCGCGTGATTCATAGACTGTTTTAAAAGTTGAAATTTTTATCCGGAACTTTTTTTCATACGCTTTTCACTCGAATCACGACTTTGTGCAAACAACTGTTATGTATAGACGTGCTGCTTACTTTAAAAAATCCCGAATATTTCCCAGTTCGGTATCACCCACTCAATTACTACACCTGGAAAAGGCATGAGACCCAAAACTTTTAATTTTGATGGCATCGTAGTCAGGTCTGACACTTTGACTAAAATTATCTCAATTATTGACTCGATTTCGGACTCGGATGACCGCGGCTTGGGGTTCATTGACATATACCCAGTAGCGGTTGAAAAAAACTTGATGTTTGAAATATCTTACTCCAAAGATCCCCAAATTTACAAATAAATATCATAAAAATGATTTCGCAAATTCAGGATTCTTCCGGAACCCGTACTGAGTATATTAGCAGTAAGCGGATTCGAATCAAACAGTGTGAAAATTCTAGAAAAAATTTTTACCACCGCCTGTTAGGTGTTAAATGTATATAGAAGGCTGGCTTCTAAGAATACTAGACTGTCCACGCACTCTCAGGATTAGATTTTAAATGAAAAAACAATATTGCTTTGTTACGCATAAAAATCCCTAGCCGGAGGGAAGGCGAAAAACGCCTAATAAAAATAATAAATAAAGGGGTTAGAATTAAAATATCGATTTTGTTTGTTACACATAGCTTTATGCAGAGCCTTGTTAAGAGCGAAAGGGCGAAAACGACTAAATCTAATAATCTTACTAAAATCAAAAACGTTTTAGTTTTCGCCGTTTCAGATTCCAAATACCAATATTTGTTTATACCTGTGTACATCTCAGATTTCTCTGGCGGCCTGAAGATGAACTTTGACAAACTGCTGATGATGTGGGTTCCAACGAGAACTTCACGTCCGAATGCTCTGCAATCAACGACTGTGATGGTGATAGGTGGGCAAAGGTATTCATTCTCGGGCAGATCGACCTCCTGGAACAAACAAAAAGGCTGTTTTTCATAGCATACGGCGGGGGTGGGCAAATTACCGCCCGAGGGTAAGATACGGCTCACTTGTTTCTGCTGAAATACGACTATAATTTTTATTAGGTATAAATTTTTGTTGGAAATATCGATGAAAACTACGTCATAACGACCCCCATTGTTACATTGAGCTTATTATTATTAAATAAACGTTATCCTAGCTGTTGGGCCAGCTTTTGTAAGTAAACTGTTTTCTATTCAAAGTTTTTCATAATGAGTTTTGAGCTCTCATTCACTCGGGGTTCTAAACGAATCCGAATCTCGGACCGAAGCACCTCTAAAGCCCACATGATGTCGTTGGATACTTTTATTATTATATGAACATAACGCCTCATAAAGAATAAAGTTCGTATGGTTGTGGGTTCGCGAGTTGGGTTCAACCCAGCCGATTTTTCAAGTTGAGGATATGCCCACATAATCGCTTTGGACGTAACAATTAGGGTAAAATGTGCCGGATCGGAGAGATTCTGCCGCTTTTAAAATACAGGACGACAAAAAAAAACTCAAGTCATTTGTAACATATTCCAGGGAGAACGTAACTTTTGTGCAAATCGTCATAGTTACTGAAACGTTTGGTTGTTATCATGCACAAAAAGAATTTCAATTGTTAAATACGTTTCTTAACACTATGCGCATTGCAGAAACGCGGGCCGGTTACGTGGATACTTATATAGTGGCTGTTTTGAATTAAAGGTGCAAACACGCCTATCAGAAAAAGGATTCTATCCTATTTTAACAATAGAAAAACCCATTGAAAAGAAAAAAAAAACACTCAAGATAACAATCCACTTACGTCAATAAATCTGACGGGTTCGGCAAAGTTCGGATTCTTCTTATAATTCGGAATGATGCAAGAACTGACCGCCTTCCCTGCAATCTGGATATCCACTCTCGGCTGATCCACTGTAGCCAGTTGTACGCGCTTCAAATCCCGCAGTCCCCAGAACAAAACCTGAATATGAAAAGAATAGTTGAAATCAGAGTTGAAGAGACTTGAGACATTGGTTCGCCTCTGTACTCAACTTCATAGCAAAGTTACAAGCACTCACTAAGAAGTAAAAAAGACTAATCTCTGAGCAAAGTTAGGAGCACTCAGGGATGCATTACACGTCTTATGACTTGGATAAATCTTAATCTTCAATACTTGCACGCATAATGGGTTTAAAAATATCTTTACCGTAATGCATTGAAAGTGTTATCATTACACCAACTCACGGGTTTCATCGACATTATTATTAATGCTGTGAGGTATATTGCATTATGTCATAAGAACTACATAGGTTTCAACGTTGTGACCCAACAATACCTATTTAAAACGAAACAATATCCGGTTGCCAACTTGTGTATTACATCATAAATCACAATCAACTTAAATATGCTAATTACTGTGAGGTATATATGCTATTTATATGTGAGGTATATTGTATACATTGTGACTCAACAATGCCTATTCATAACGAAACAATATCCGGCGTATTACATCATAAATCACATGCAACCCTATTGTATTTAATATGCTAATTACTTGGGATATTAACATGTATGGTCGAACATGCATGGCCGTCCGTCTACCACAAAATACGTTTGGGCCGTACTTGAAAGTGTAACAAATCATATTATACCGCTGCAAACGAAGAACCTGATCAAGTGGTCCCCAACATGGGTACATAGACCCAATGTGTCCATCCCCACAATATTTTAGGGGTAAGTGGAGTCTGTCAGCTTTGTTTTCATAATATGGAGACGAAATAAAAGAATGGGTGCCAGCTGCTGTGGTTGTATCTCGCGTAAGACTACAATTCAAAAGCGCGGACCCAGATGTAATAAAAATGTATGACAGATTATACGTTGAAAATATCGACAACAAAGCATGGTTTTTCCCAATTGGGGGCTCTTGGACCCCAATACGGTTCACAGAGCGGTTTTGTAGGTTTGGGAGCTTTGCATTGATAACATGAAAATAAATAGCAAAGTTTTCGGGTGCGCAGTTTTTCGGTTTTTTCTAAATTCCTGACAATTTTTGAACGTAGCTGGGGTGAGAAGCATAGGTCATAGCAAGGACCTATTGTACATAACAGTTATAGTTTGTTCTATTAGAATGGGAACGGTTCACAACTCCTAAGCAAACTATCGTTAGCTTTCGAAAAGTTGAATCTGAGAAAGACTGTCATGTAACAGAAGGGGTGTGAAAGGGGCGGCAACGGTTGTTCTTATTATACAAAGCTAAAATAATTTGGTTTCATGCCATACTGGAAAGATTCTTCAAAAACATTACAGCAATTACATATCGATGTCTGCTTGTCGAAAGAACTTCTACAAAACTGATATGCAAATAACCTATTAAAATCCGATCCATGACACACAAATAGTGGAAGGAGGCGTCGTCTTGCGCCACGAAATTCTGATGGCGCCACAGGCACTGATATGCAAATAAAATCTGATCCATGACACATAAATAGGGGAAGGGGCGTCGTCTTGCGCCACGAAATTCTGATGGGGCCACAGTCACTGACGTAGGAACAGGCTATTCTTAATTCAAAAATGTGATGAGGCATGTTGGAATGAGCTGAGTCATAATGGATATCGAAATAATACAAACATCCGCTTTGTGTAATCACAATAATGCTAATTGCAAATCATCTGTGACGACATAAAATTAAAATTTATGCAAAAATGAACGAGAAAATAATCTTAATTATATATGATGAGATTTCAACATTTCTCAGAAATTTTATAAGTATTAAAATTATATTTTAGAATGTACAAATGGAACCATTTTATAATCAAATTTGTTGTTCCTGACCCCGGCAGTTTCGGGTTCATTGAATGGAATATTTTAACCTTTACCAGAAAATTCCATCCGCGCAAAACACGTTCCATGAGTTTTGTGCAAATTTGGAGGGAAAATAACTCGTACTATTTGATGTAACATTGTTGGAATATCATGTATCATGCTTTCCCGGTCGGTTTGAAACAAAAAAAAATGATTGTGCAAAAACATTATTCCTAAGCATTGATCTTGCAATACAAGCCAGCAAACTTGCCTAAGACATTTGTTGCGTGGGAGCAATATCGTATCTACGAAAAATGGTGTCCATTGCAAAGTTTAAAACGCGCCCCTTTGATAGTTGACTGAAAATTTTTACAGACTGGTGCTGAATTGAGATACTTGTACGTTAATATTCAAGTAAAAATACGAGTTGCAAATATTTCCAATTTAACATTAGCTTATGAAACATTAAACTTTTCTCTTTGTTGCGCACTTTTTCAAACAACGCCCATGGTACAAGCCATACCCTAGATACGCCACTAAGTGGTAATTAATCCAAATAAGTTTCCAAACCTTCAGCTAAAAGAGTAAGAACAACGGCATGAGTTTATTTAAAATAAAGTTCTTCAATCTGATTTGCGGGAACATTCCGAAATATAAGGAAAAATACTGATAGATGAAATGCATACGACCACGTGAAATTATATTCCTTTTTTTAATCAAAGCAAAACCCCAAGACTTCGGTCGAAGGCGTTCTCCAATTCAAGTGAATGCGGTTAAGGAAAATCGATGCGGTCGTGAATGAAATTTATTGCAATAGCATTCAAAACTCAGCCGACTCAACCGAATCTTTGACTTTATTTGGCATTCTAATGTTGAAACATGACTAAGATATTCATATTTTACGTCCATGCATTCATTCTCTGTCAACGTAATGGGTTGCAAAACGTACGAACTCACGTGAAAATTTGACGCAAGTTACGGGTCAAAGAGTCACTGATCTATAAGTGTTATTGAGCAGTGTAATAACTTCTTTCCAAAACTAAAATAATAATCGACTTTTTCAATGACTCGCTGAGATTTTACTATCAAAAATTGCATCAAACTATTTAACGCGCAGTTAAAATATTTAACATGCAATATTAGGTAAATATTTTGTTGCCCAATTTTTTTTTTATTTTAATTATTTATTTTGCAACTTCAATGCGATGAATACTGGAGTAAATAAGCTTTAATTAAGATCCTAAGAATTTGTTCAACTACAACGATAGTACATGACAGATTCCGGAGTATTGTTGAGTGCGATTGAATTGGTAAATTCCACTCTGATAGGAAGCACACTTACTACAGCGCAACTATACATCAGTCAGCCTACGTCGGAATTGTCATCAGACGCACAGAGCGTCACTTCACGCGCATGGTGATATCACAATCATAGAAACGTGGAATAACGCAACGTAAAGTAGTGAACATATATGGAATAACTTGAAAGAAACGTTTTGGAATTTATAAATGACCATGGCCTGTGTCAATGTCCGACAATGACAAAGCAAAATATGAACAGGAGAAATAAAGCGACAATTTCTAATACTATGCGATTATCGCCCCGCCATTTATGATCTGTTGTTTGTTTTTAATTTGTATAAACAGAGGCGTAGCCATGAATTTTCAAAAGGGGGGAGGGAGGGTTCTTAAATTACTAATTTCCAGTTTAGACCGTAACAGCTAGAGAGGCCGCGGTCTTGAGGGTCTAAAAAATGGTGGGCAATTTTTAAACCATTACAATTAGAAAATTACCTCATTGTGAATCTCTACATCAGCGATGAGATATTTCCCATATTAGCATTGCCAAGCCACCAATTACGGACAAGTCCAATGCAAAAGAATTCGCGACCCAAGCAGGTGATTTGTAGCCATTGTAACTTGCTCTTTGAAATTCCCCCGTTTGTCACCTATGACACGTCTTACGCACAGCTAGTTTGAAAAGAATCCAAATAAAGGCAAAATAAGGAAAAGTGTATCAATTCATCTGCACAAGATATGTGCAAAGGTCGGTGGAAAGTGCACGTGTGTCGTTACATCAAGTACCTCAAATTGCGCGTCTTACGTCGTTTGTTGAGCGTTGAATCCAGCTGTATATGCCGGTTTCGTGGAAACAAGCGTGTTGGCGATTCCTAAATGTTTTGCAATATTTTTTAAAATACGGTAGAGTAGCGTGTACTTTACTATTGCTTTTTGCGTCTGTGTTGATGCACGGATAGAAAGAATAGCCGCATTGAGGGTTCCTAACTCATCTTAATTTTACAAATTTTTACATTTAAACCACGAGCCCGGGAAATTGAGGTGTGACTTATTCTAACAACACAGTGCGAGCAAACCCATCGATTGCAATAGTGTATTTTCTTTAAACCATATATATCAAGTTTGATTTGAAAAACTCTGTTTATAAATATCTTTCTATCCCCTGAAAGATATCTTCGATCCGCTAAGCATTTTGCAAAGCCCTGTATCAAAACAAGGGTACGACTTTATAAAACTCTTTGTTTGTAGTGACCTATGATATTGGTAATCTTCACTAAATTTATTGTCGTATCAGTGCACCGATTCGCAACCAGTGGGCCATGGCTCACCACTGGCTACAGAAACATTTTCAGGTTTCATTAAAAGTTCTTAGAGTTTTTGATAAATTTGGTTCCATTCATATTTTTATTGGTAAATCTTGATTGTAGTAGCAATGAATGATGATGCTGTTTCTGCTACTGAGTGGTGATTTTCATTCTAATTATTGCTCAAAGCAAATTGCATACTTTGGAGTCGGTTGGGAAACCAACCAATCGCTATGTAGACCGTCGCGTTAACATTACAAGCATACACCTTTTACATACGCCAGATCGGCTCTTGATTTGCCACATCACTATGAGCAATGTTTCCATATTTAACATCATAGTAAGGCAGAAAGCAGTATCCAAACTTTTTATGACGTCATATACGTGGGACGCAGAAACACAGGTGCTATAGACCGGCGTTGTTCGAAATCTATAAATGTCTGATGAACACCGTGTTTCAGTCAGTAGTTGAACAATATCCGACTGAGAATTTACGAAATTGGCTTATAGTTATTGGGTTTAGTTTTGAATTGAGTACAATGTTGAGCGGAGAGTAGTAAGTTGGATTTAACTAGAGTGTCATTTATGGCCTAGTAGTTAAGTGTTATTGAACACATTTGTATAAAAATTGCGTGCATGGAATAACTAACCCAAAAGATTTCTGTTCGTTTAAATTCAGTGGCTTCTTGCTTTCAATTCTAACATCGCTGCTCAATAACCAAAGTTTATTTCGCTTCTTCCTTCACCCTGATATACCATAGTTAGCTATAGCATTTAAGACTACGATACAGGTAAAAAACGGAGCATTTTGCCATGCCCATTTTAAATAGGCTCGCTCATTGGTGTAGATATTGAGCGGGTCAGTCAGTGTATTGCATCCACAGAGATCACAGATATTGTTTCGGCTATTCAGCTCCGGTCGGTTATAAATATAAAATGAACCTAATAGATCATAACACTGGGGGCGTATAACTCATAAGATTAGACGGCAGCTGATTAAATAACTTAAAATTTCCATTTAAACAAATCGATTTTATATATCTCAGGAAACAAAGACAGATTATTAAAATACCAGAGTCTATTATTATTAGGCAAACAAATCGATTCGTGCCATATTAGCGACAAGAAACCACCTACAAATTTGAGCTTTTTTTCTGATCTTCAAGATTAAAATCTTAGATATAGATTGTAATACACACAGGTACACTGAGTAAAATTGAACCTTTGAATTAGAATGATAGCTTAGTTTAGGACAGAAAATTACTGACATCCTTGCAGTGATGTTAGTCAGGGCGACTTAGATTATGAGTGGTGCGAATAAGCAGAGATTTTGGGGAAAAAGGAAGCACAACCGCTGCTAGAAAACAATGAAAGTTGCCCGCGTTTCGAATTTCAATATACTTGTGTCATCAATATATCATTCCAAGATGGAGTTTTTTAGTCTAGAAATTCGGAATGTTTGTTACATCGCTTTTGTAAGGACGGTTGTGTGTTATTTATGCTCAACATCAATACATCTGGTGATGATAAGGTGCTCCCGAAGTATTCGTACCAAGATGGCGCACAACCTGAACATAGTATGTGTACCAGGTTGAGTTGTTCAGGTTGTGCGTCATTTTGGTACGAATACATCCGGAGCGCCGATGATTACGAGCTGTTTAAGTATAGATATGTCAATTATACTTGAGAAAGAGGAGTGTCTAAACCAGATGGGCGATGGTACGCGGTAAGAATGAGCGTCACAATATGAGAAATCCACGACATAAAGTTATTTGATATTTCATTATATTCGTCACATTGGTTTGATTGTATCGTCATACTATAACTCTATGGCATCATACTTCAGGAAAAGACATTTCAAGACACAGGAATTTACCATATTTACATAATAGTAGTGACGTGTCTATATTGATGACGTCACTGTAACCAACCCCAGATCAACTGTTCGTTTGATTATAATTATAGTGGCGCAATATTGAAACTAGCGCAATTTGCGGCAACTTTGACCTTTCGTGTCGCTACGTCAACATCCAACTCTATATTTAAATTTCGTGCTATGGTTAATTTGAAGAAGGATTAAGAAATGTCGAAACGGAATATCAAAAACTAATGTAAAATAAGACATCTTTGTCACTACTTTTAGAAATTGAATCGAAGTTCCCCTTTGAACCACTTATCGCAACCTCTTATCGGTACTTTAACTTCGCAAAGGAAAAGTTAAAAATAAAAAAGTAATGAACTCGCAACGATTGACGCTTTTTGATTAAAATTCCGTGCATCACTCAATTACCTTCTATTCTAGATTAATAAACATCTTTTGCAAGCCAAATACGATATTATGCATTAATATAACCTTTATTGAGGCCATATTGAACCCACGCGTCTTCTCCATCAAGTATGAAATGACATTTACTAACGACGATGGCATTTCCCGCGCTTTGTACGACCTTACCTGCGGCTCATTATGACGCAATAAACAATTTACAATCTGTGTAACAATAGCCATTCATGAATTTTATTGCATATTCTAGCAAATGAGACAGGTATGTGACAAGCATGGACCGATCATAATGGATTCTATATCCTTCATTTTATGCTTGGCCGGTTGGTTCAGGTTATACCTATTCATTACAGTTGAACTTGCTCAAATGAAAATAAGCTTGCGAGATCTCGAGGCGATATGTAGACGATTTGCGGTTGTTTATAT
This sequence comes from Styela clava, assembly GCF_964204865.1. NCBI lineage: Eukaryota > Metazoa > Chordata > Ascidiacea > Stolidobranchia > Styelidae > Styela > Styela clava. The sequence goes on along the minus strand of NC_135253.1, from coordinate 25,208,743 downwards.
ACAGCCAACGGTAAAGGAACTACGCAATGCGGGGAGAAAGTTTCAGATTTGAATCGCAATATATATTCTAGGAATAGGTCAGCAGAACTACGAATAACATATTTTGCTTGTTTAAGGCTTTTTTCTGGTCAGAAGGGTGCTTGAAAAACTCAAATCAAATCGGGGTAGACGTAATCGATTGCATATGAGATTTTGTGTCGCTTGTCCAGTGCCTTGTTCGGAACGAAGATTTGAAGTATAGCATATGATTAATCGTAACTTCAACCATCTGGACGTATCTCGCATAATCAATCGCATATTAGATTCTGTGAAAGTTATATTTTGACTCCATGACTAATGAAAAGCGAGCCATCCTGTGACAGGCTGTAACATAACACCTAACATGACTAAACCTTACTATATCTACTGGTATATTGTTGGCAATGCGGTCGAAAGGAAGCGGGGAAGTTGTTACTATGAGCAGACACTTTCGGGGCTTTTTCGTTAGGAGTCAGACCTGTGTGAAAAGTTCGAATGTGATAACTTAGTAAGCTTAAGTTATGTTTTTCCAGAGCCAGAACATAGAAATAAGGTAAGACATGCTTTTTCAGAAGTAAGAAGCACACTTCGATATAGATTTTCGGGACTTTTTCGTTAGAAGTCAGTGTTTACTAAAAAAGCGCAAAATTTACAGCCATGTGTGGCCTTCCCTTGCGCAGTCTGGAGTTCGGAAAATTACAAATTAAAGTGCCAATCGCTTAATTAAACGCATAAAAATAAGTAATATTTGCCAGGGATGGAAGATACATCGATAAGCCGTGTCTAGGTTCAATTCTTAATGTAATTGTCTAGTAAAAGGAAATTACTGGTGGAAATAATCTTTTTTTGTGCGCAGTTGCATCGAAGTAAAGTCAAAAATGCTTTTACACTTTTTAAGAATGCAAACGAACGCGTTTACCTTAGAATGCTGCAAAACTATTGATCTCAAGTCATATTATACGGACAAACATCAATCACATGTAATCGATCAAAATGAATGTTGGACAGTAATTATGTAGAATTTCAATGATGTTTGGCCTAAAATCGAAATGCTAAATGTGCCAGCAGTTTTTCGTTAAAATGTCAATGAGATGCAGATGCTACTGGGCCAGGGCAATTATTAGAAAATAACGATACATATATTGTTAGCTTCTCACCAATTACTCGAGAAATTCAGTGTTTTCGGGTCATTTCGTGCAATGTTTAAAATAACTATGAAAACAGTGTGATGTAATGTAAGACGACGAATTAAAGATTGTAACGTTGTGAACTCTCGTTTGCACGCAAAATTTTTGTCTGTGTTAACCGCGACCCTAGAACAGGGCGAGCATGTGTCATGCATGTTATTGTAAAATAATCAATTTACTATCATTCATTTCCAGAAAAAAAAATTTTACGATTTTTTCGGGGTTGGATAAAACCATTAAAATGACGTCAGATTTTTAGATTTTGATAAATCGATGGAATTTACTTTGGATAATTAGGTTTTGTCTGCCTTGTGAAACTGATGATGAATTATTAATGCCTATGCACTTTCGGTAATGGTTGTGGTGGTAGGAGCAACAAAACTATACCCGGTTCACTCCGGTTCGCATGAATTATTTCCACATAGATATCAGGATAGTCTGGAAGGGTAACAGTGAGAAAATCACTAACCGTTATACCAGTACTTGGAAAAATAGCGTTTTACGGGTGGTTTGATAGAGTAAATGAAAACAATATAACGGTTATACCGATAGTTTGGAACGATACCAGTGGAAAATAGTAAAACGGTTAGAAAAATAGTTTGCAAGAGTAACGGTTGGTAGAAATGAATGTAAAACGGTTAAAAGAATGGTTTGAATGGTAACGGCTGAAAAGAATAAAAGTAAAACGGTTATAACGATAGTTTGGGTAATAGTTAATAATACTAATAACAACAGGTATAACAGTAATTTGGAAAGGTAACGTTTAACAATGTTGTAATTACCCGGTACAATGGTAGTTTAGAAGAATAATGGTAAAAATATTAATAACGGTTATACTGTTGGTTTGAAATAGTAACTGTAGAATAAAAACCAAACTCATTTCTATGCTATATGATACTTAGATCGAAAGATATGACACGCCGATTAACCGGAAATCCACGAAATACGAGACATCGAGTGCTTTCCAAAAATAATTTATTTCGGCACAGAACGTGACAGCTGGTTATTATGTCTTATCGAAACCATCTCTGAATTGTTGCATAAACTTAAAATTCAAATTAATTTGTTTGCAAAAGAAAAAATTCTGAATCACGAATTGAAAATCCAAAGTGTTATTACTCATAATAACTTGCATAAATAACGCATGTTAGCGAGACTAAAACATAAGAATAAAAATTCAATCTAGGGCGCTTCAGAAGTATGTGTACCAATATGGAGGTAACTAATTTTGTTCGCCTACGTTATCACGGTAACCTATTTTACATCAAGTTGTGTAAAGGGACTGAATCCTATGGGCAGGGGGTATATTCACTTGGCTAACACAGACAGTCCCCGAACTTGTAATAGAACTAAAATAAGGAATATCGGAATAAAATTATGGCCTGGTACACATATTACGGGAGAATCTAGTGCAGTGGCGAGAAGTGAGAGTTGCTTTTGCAAGGCTGATATTATTTTAGGTAACGCGTAACTGAAATACCGTTTCTTTCTCTCTGGTTTCACAGTTTTATATGGAATTGAGCAGAGGTATGCAGTATTGTTTGAGATTTATTTTAATGATTTGGTGAGCTTCACTTCGAACCCTGTAAAGCCACTGGTGCATAGAAAGCTACTATATTTGAAATAACCTTTCTTTCAAGGTTGCCTATATTACATCTTGGGTTTATTCTAAATTTGAATTGTCTTATTGTTAGCATATTGACCAAGCTATACTGGAGAGGTAGAATTAAATGTTGGTTTGAGTTATTGTTTTCTTTATATATTGCGAATAAGTAAGGCTTTATAATGAACGTCGCACCTGATTGGCACTGCACTAATGTGGCTGTCTTAAAAATCAAACCTGCTGTCGTTATGACCCGATAATTTTCCACAGAAGAGATTTTTAAAATTCAAATAAAAAGTAATAGTGTTGCGAGTGCCACATTAACCTTGGCAAGAAATCGTGATATTAAACAAGTAAAATTGCTGCTTTTTTCTTATAGTATATTTGATAAATATTTTTTGTTTCAGATATTACTAAACTAACGTCACAGAACTTAGAATTAATTATCTACAAAAGCGCGGGAAAACATCGAAACTCTTACGCAAACGAAACGATATAAAAAGCGCGGGAAAATGAATCACCTTCTAAATATACTTCTGGTTGTGTCACTTGTTCGAGCATCGCCTTCACCTCAGGTTGTCGGGATCAAAAATATTCCAAGGCCGACAACCCCGCAGCCGAAATTTCCTATCGATCCGCCTAAGTCGATAAACATGGTGGTGAGTAGCTGTTTGTTTTTCATATTTGTTGGGAGATCAGAGCTAGAGAAAGCTCATGTACTATTTGTTGCAAATTCGTTCGGAGAAAAATGAATTACAGAATATTCCGACAAGTTAAGGTTCCAAAAAACTCCTAATATTGAACAGAGTTTAGATTTGACATGATTAGTCGAATAATACATATTGTTTCAACGGTAGGAGTGAACTGGGGATTGGCCAATAGGTTAGGCCCACGAAAATGTGTGTTTTTACGGGATTGCAACTCCAGTCAGATACTGGTTTATACGAAAGAAATTTGAACCAACCGTACTGGGGCTATTTTTGGCTTTTTTTCACTTGTAATATCTGCTTCCCAAGAAATATCTAACATATCACACCATGATTAAGAACTTTGAATGTTTGCATAGACTCGGATTCGAACTGGATACACCCGCACAGCAATGGGGTCACAGGTCAGTTAGAGTGGGACCACAATGCTAGAATGCATAAATTGTTTGATCATAAGATAATTTGGAATTTACTATTCAAAATAACGCAATAAAACCACTGTAATGATAAACAGGGGGGAATGAGTGTTAAAAGTCCCCGGAAAGGGATCAATAGTCACAAAAGGTTAATATAAAAAATAAGTAATTAACTATGTTTCAATATTTAACAGGCGAGAAATGGTTTGATAACGAGTGCCGATTCCCATGTATGGAATTCAATCATATCGAGACTTCTACAGTTGAGACGTGGAGTAAAAATAAGAAACGTTATTTCGATTAAATTTGACGACACTCCCCCTCCACCCCCCAGCACTACACGAGCAACAACAACAACAACAACAGCCAGAGTCGGAAGTGGGGCCAGATTTTTAGGCTTCAGACAAGCTATACCCCCACCCGGCCTTGATTCAGCCATTTCTAAACGTCCTAGTTCGACCCCAACAGCTCGAGCTCTGATCTCATCGCAGAAGATTCCCATCACTGGCGATATAGGAGCTTGCAGCACAATTGTAAAATCAGTAAGTGTTTCATTCCTCACAAAAGCATTACTGCGAAGATAAGTGTCCCGTTTTTATTTGAGTTTTCTTTCTAAAATCAAGGCCGCATTATCTCACTTTGAAGTGGAATTAGTACTGACAGAAAAGTTAAAATTGTCAATTTCTGATAGAACATTTGCAAGATACCACTGTCGCGTTATCAGCTATATAGATTTTAATACCGTTTGCTCTGAGCAACTTAAAAAAGCGAGAGCGATAAAAGAGTTACTAATGATGTGTAAAAAGATTTGCGCATAACAGAGTTACTAACGACTAGTTTGCGACCCACTTTTATTGCCCTTTTTTTTCTGTGCGACCCACAATGAAATGTTCATGTATGAGAAAATTAACAATGTATCCCTATGCAATTAACTAATAATGTAAACGCAACCGACTGGTTAGGAAACGCTGTTTTAGATCTTCTCTTCGGGCCATTCTGTGTACAAGCCAGTCGACACATTACAACACTAATATAATATTTTTCTTTAAAGGCCGAACGAATCAACGAAGGATATTTATATTTTCCAAGAGGAAGTGCGAACCGGAAAGTAACTCTGTATCAAGCACTTGTAAGTATTTAAAGCCTTAGCGACATCAACAACATTTTTTGAATGCATATTTGCTTGTTTTATGTAGTGTGACAGAACGTATACTGACTTTAGCGAGTAGAAATCACAGTAGGAAAAATATACGAGATGCGATTTTAGCAGTTGAGTATATTTACTGCTGTGGGCAAGATATCCAAATTACTGCAAAGTTACTAAAATGGTTTATTCTCTATAATTGAATTGGAACTAGTAGACTTCCAGAGATTAGTAGAGATATCTTGATGTATAAATTCTATATTATTTTCATTCATTATTCGTATAAAATGTTGAATATTCTTCATGAAGACTAGAAGCATTGACAAACTCATATTCTTTTTAACATTCATGAAACTAATATAAAATAACAGTAAAATTACTCATATTTCACATTAATCAAACTTCAATCTAATCTTTCAGGCCACGAGAGACATAGAGTGCAGATTCTCGAACCCTCCTCAAGGGTCTGGCAACGAGGAATGTGTGGTGGTTGGCTATCCGCATGGTGCATGGGTGAGAGCAACACAGGCTGACATGGCCCATCATAACAGAGAAAATTGTTTTGCGATTGCTAACTCATCGGACATGCAGTGTTGGGACTATATTATTGTACCTGGATATTGCGTACTGAAGAAAAATAGATGAAAAATTCGTAACTGCGATCGCCTAAATTATCATCGATAATGACTTATAACGCGAATACGGGTTTATGGGTTAAAGTAGAAGTAATTTCAATGAGCAATATAACGAACCGACATCGTGAATTTGTACAAAATATTGTCAATTATTTTTCTAAATCAGAGTGATATCAGACATAAGCAGATGCTTACATGGTCGCTTATAAAAAAAAAGTCGCTCCAATTTATATATTTTTTTGAAAAAGTTATTTTCATTTGACCTATTGGCTCATAAAACCAATCCTATTAGCTTCATTGTGATATATGAATCGGGTATCGGCCTCCGATACTTGGTCCTCCTCGTCAAGTCCAAACTTATTACAACCGCCTTATTTGGAGAGAATATTTAGGAAAATATCTCAAAATTGGTATTTTTAAAAACTTGTATTTATCCAATATTACGTGTTTATTTGACGCGGTAATAAGTTGAACAAAGTTTAAATAAAAATATCCCATTTGACATTGACTATTTATACCGATTGCGGGAAACTCCCCTCCTCAGCAACTTTTGCCACAACCACGCCACACTGGCACATATATAGCATTAATGCATCTTTTATTTTCAAACATAACTTATTATACGTACTATCTGCACAGTTATTATCTTTATTTATTTCTTATTTACCCAGAGTTGATTACCACTGTACTATATTCATGTGTTTATTAGCGCGAACGCTTAATTTTTGCGGTCTTATGAAATCTGATCTATGAGTTTCCAAAAAATGTTTTGCAATGAATACTTGTTGTAACAAATCCCCGTGAGTCTTATAATTCGAATACCGAATATCAAGTGCGCCTGAATTTATCAAAATTGTATACTGCATGACACCTTTATTTGGAATCATACAAAAAACAATTTCACGTCTTCAAATTGTTTCATCGATTTGGTGAATATATTTTAATCGTCGTGACTTTTTGAACAAACCAACAAATTTTGAAATGAAAATAACTTGAAGTTTTTTTGGAACAAAAAATTAGCTTATTAAACAATAGAAATTACGAATGTGTTAGTAGAGCAAAAATGCGAAAGCATTTTATAAATAAAATATGTTCCAGATTATTAAACAGTTTACCACTATAACAGAATTTATATTTCATTTGTATCAAATTGTTAAATATATTGAATATTATGAGCTATATTTATTATTTATAATCGGAATATTTTTCATCTTTGTGAACTCAACGTTGCATTTTTTAATAAATTAAATACATTTCAGAATATCTATGTCTGATTAACTGTTAGTTAGGGTCGGGTCCACAACTTCACTCAAAGTGCGCTCTACGCATTCGTACTTGCTATACCAAAGATGGGCAAAGTTTCCGAATCACGGGCCAAAGATTTTGCCCGCCTAGACTGGCGGGCCATGTGAATGTGACGTAAAAAGTTACATTTTATGCACAATATTTACAGTGTTACAAAAGCAAAAGTGGAAAACAAAAAAAAAGATTAAATTTAATCGCAATCTTAACAAATTTCTTGATTCATTTTTAACTGAAACATCAAAATTAGATTTCAGTTTGGTTGTGGCAGCATCAGGCGGGCCAGATTGAATTACCTAACGGGCCGGATTCGATCCGAGAGCCATAATTTGCCCATGTCAGTGCTAAGACAGTGTAAGAGCAACAAATACCGCAAGTTTAGTAATTTCTCAGTTATCAATGGCTTCTTGCACATAGTTCAGAGAAAAAAGAGAAGTCGGGATTTAGATCTAACACACAATTTCGTTTCAGAAACCGAAAAGGCAAACGTTTAAGATTGGATCAATTCCAAGCACTTAGCTATTCGATTTTTGCGCATCATCTTGTTTGAACAGAAAAAAAATAATTTTTTGCAGTTTCGGTTTTTTACTATTTGGCTAAAATTACTTGCTATTTTTCTCCAAGAAAAGTGGCGCACTGACGCCGAAAATTATGAATTAGGTGAAAACGACAAATTTACTTTGGAAACTGAAAATACCGAAACTCATTTGCTGCATATCTCTACTGTGGTGTATTGATTTGGGTCTAAAAAATCTTGGTGACAAGAAATACACAAGTGTCGAACTCGATATGGGATGAAAAAGAAAAATTCGAAATCGAAAAAGCCAGCAGTTTCAAGATCTTTACGCAGCGAAGATAACAGGATAGTAATTACCCGTGACGTACTAGGCTATCTTATCACAAATTGAACAAAGTAAAAATAAAAAACATAGTTATGCTTGGAAACCTTATAAGATACAATACAACAATTCAACGTTTATTTTCAAAGCGTGAGATTACTAATAAGTAGAAAAAAGTAAAAAATTTATTGTTCATTTCGAGCTCTGCGTGTCATCGCGTGACAAATACTCGTTGTCTCGAAACATCGTGATGTGATTAATTCGAATCTCATATAATTTTAGATCGGAAAGTTATTTTTAAAACCTCGTGGCTGTTACGATGAATTCGGCTTCGTTCCAGATTTTACTTTTTCAAGATCTCTCGACGCCCACTTGTGGATATTTTGAGAGATTTAAATAAACAAAAATATTATTATGACGAACGGGGAAATCGTGAATGTAAAACTTTTTTGAACGATCGAGACCAGAGGTGCGCCATGTGAGTGTGACGTAGAAAGTTGCATTTTATGAACAATATTTACAGTGTTACAAAACCAAAAGTGGAAAACAATAAGCCTCATTAAAATTTGGTTTTAGTTTGATCGTGGCAGCATCAGAGCATCAGGCGGGCCAGATTGAATCAACCAATGGGCCTGATTTGGCCCGCGGGTTGTAGTTTGCCCATGCCAGATCTAGACGCCAAAAAGTCGATTTGGAATAATTCTTTAATATGAGGTTTTTATTCCTCCATTCCGTACTGGACGGACACTGATATGTATGAAGAAAGCTACTACTTTGCCCCCAAGGAGCGGAATGCCACCGAATTTATTACACTATGGAGTGGCGGGTATATTTAACCTGCCCCCGCGATGGTCCAAGTCCAAAACTTTGACAACTGGGCCATTCAGCCTACATGAATAAATTTTATATCAGGCTCATTTATTGCGCAAAGCTATAGGGGACTTCCTACGTTGATCCAAAGAATTGTCAAGTCACAAGGTCCGGCTATTAACGAAGAAATGGTCATGTGGAAACTATGAAACTTGATTAATATAGGTTTATAATTATGGATATTACCTAAATCGGGGGATTTTATAAACAAAACACTTGATTTTCTCTTAAAGTAGAGACTAAATATAGTAAAACAAACAAACAATGAGATCAGAAATTAGGTAATGTCTCTGGAAATAACTAAGGAGAATTGAAGTTATAATTTCGTAATTCCAGAGACACCATTTAAAGGGGAAAATAGCAAGTTATGGGGGAAGACAAAAAAAGCAATGTGAAAATACATGAGTGAATTAGAAGAACGACCACTGTGCTAGGATTACTAACTTCGTTTTTTATACGGCGCATTTAATGACTTTTGTTCCGAACAAGGCACTGAAGCCACTGGTATCGTATCTGGTGTAGTAATTTTCAGTACAATATCGTCTACCCGATCAAATTTTGAGAAAGAACAAGAAAGAACGACAATCTATCATCTGACAATAGTATTTAAACACAAACACTGGCTCTGAACAAAATTTTACGAAACGAATTTTATTGAAAATATTGGAGAAAGCTAGCGAGGTTGGCAAGCGAATATTCTTTGGTGAACCGAAATTTAGAGAAAGACAAAATTATGACGTTATTAATTAGTAATAATTGCTTTTATAAGGTAGGTGCTAAGAAGTACTAGGGATTGAAACAAGACAAAATCAAAGTATGAGCCTTTTTTAATATAAGGGCAACTAATCAATGCGACATTTGCATTTTATGTTTCTTACAAATACAATAAGTTTCACAAAGGGAATGCTCCTTGAAAAAAAAAACATGGAAAAATTTAGCAAGAAAAGAAAGCGGGTATTTCTATGGATATCTGCTATTTGCTAATGTAGAGAGTATTGGCCAACCTTTGCATTAGCGAGAAGTGAAAGCCGGATATCCTGTTGTTGCACCAATCAAATATGGATGCATCATAAATCACGTGATTTGATATGCATGACTAGTTTTGCATTGTCACGAATACCAAGCATAATAATTTATTAGCGTAATTAATATTGGTGTACTCTATGACGTCATCCAACGCTACAAAGTGCGTGAATTGTCTATTTCAATGTTTAGTTTAATTGACAATTGATTTAAATTAATTAGTTTTTTTATGAATGACGCAATTAAACAATCAAATTTTGTAAAGATAATGATTTTATTTTGTTGTGTCATAATTATAAAATAAGAGGTAACAGTTAAATTCAGAAAATAGGTTTGTGTCGTCACACATTATTTCAGAAGCATGTTACACATAAACAGACGACAGAAAATATCGCTGCGGGCGAAATATTTGATGAATGTGAATGACAGGTCGACGTATTTTGGCGAAAAAATCTGACGAGCAGATATGGATATAAAAGCCACATTGGTGTGTCTGTGTCGTTGTCAGAGATTCAAAGCTAAGACAAGGTAGATGAGAAGGGACGGATAATAAAAAGTAAGAGTGTCAACTTCTCGTTGAGTATAGAATTGCACGGAAATTTTGTTTTGGTTCTGATCAAGCATCTGAAATATTCGCTTTTAATTGATCTTTCAACTTCAGACTGAGGTCTTCAAATAACGAGCGTTTCGTTTCGGACCAATTTATGCGTTGAAGCCGAATTCCGAATTTAATTTGTGGAATTACTGCTAAGATTCCAGGTCTTTCATGAACAAGTTTGCTCTCAGGACCCTAAGTTTGAGTCGAACTTCAAATTTGATTTTCAAGTCGATACGAAATTTGGATTTTCGCGTCGAACTCAGTGTTCAGGCTTAATAAAAATCAGCACGCTTGCAATTCCGAGCGAACAGCTAAATGCGGTTTGCATTCATGTATACGCTCTGAACGTCGGCATTTCAACGCTATGTTGGTACTCTTTCTCTGCCAAGCGGTTGCCATGCCTTTTTACAAGCCTTTCCCCATATTCGCTTAGTACAAAGACCCAGACCAGCACCTACTGATATGCAGAGAACAACACGTGAACCTATTTTTGGACCAGTCATCTATATCTTTCACTTAACGGCAACTGTTTTCTGCTTTTCATTTATTTGATCAAAAACGGATTTCAAAAATGGGAACTATTGAATTATTGCAGTGCATTACAACTTACGAAAATTTGAAGTATACGATGATAACTTTTTAAAATAAATTTCAGTTTTTGACGTTCTCTGAAATAAATAGACTTTAATGGTAATTTTCTCAATAAAGTCAAGTAGTTCGAGTGGAATCTCAAGAGCAAAACACGAATTATTGAAAAAGCGTTTAGTATTAGTGGAAAACTAAATTTGGCTCTGAATTTTGAGGTGTTGCTCTATAAACAACAGTCAGATGTCACTTAAGGACTCGGGAATTTTTAATTTCTCAAGAATAGCTGGAAGGTATAAATGTGTGAATATAAGTCACATTGCCGTATTCTCGCCGTGATACAGACCTTAGTGACTGTCGGTGATAAGGTGACAAGATATTGATTCAGATTCGAATTTGTATTGTTAGCCTAATAGCCAAAAAATACTGGAATGTATAAATAGTCATGATTGGTTTAATATTAATGAAATCTTAAAGAAAGTAATAAAAATTAAAGGAAACTCGCTCTAATTTTATATGGGCTAGCTTTCGTCTATTGTTATATTCGCTATGACTCTTCCAGTTAACACCAAATTAAAACAACAGAAATTCAACAGGATTTATTTGCCAGGTTTCTATGATTAGATTTTATATCGACATATATCTAGCACCAACAAAACACGCGCGCATGACAGGTAAAACGTAGTGGCCGCACAGTCTCAATCAATGCTCCTTTCTCTTATGCATGGCTTAGTTGTTTCGCGTTGTATGCAACTGTTTGCATTGCAGGCGAACACCATACCCATCACCTCACCAAGGGTGAAATAAATTGGGTTGGTGATGCCGAACCCAAAAGACATCTATATTTTCAAGATATAGTAGCTGTTAACAAACAAATGTTGCTTATACAATGCCTTGCTCAGAGTGGAAGGCTTATAAATGCGATATGAATTAAACAAGTATGGAAAACATATAATAAAAAATTGATTGTGACAAAATGCGCATTCATAACCATAATAGCTCAGTGAATTATGAAAATGATCGCCGTCTTTGAAGTTGGTGTCGCATTACAGAGTATTATAAACCATAAGCCACGAAATAGATGGCAATTAAGGCATGTTCAACATAATATTACTTGTAATTCATGTAATTCACCAGAAAAGTGCAATTTGGGAAATTGTTCGGCGCCGTCGTGTCACCTTGTGGCTCATATGTAACAAGGTTTTGTGCAAAACATTCTTAATTAGCTGAAGAAATTTTAATTAAATATTTTATTGTAACTAATTATTCGTATTTTGCAGACAAGTATTATCTCAGTATCGATTCGTGAAGCTAAACGTGCATCGACTTCCTTGTTATTGGCAAATCAGAGATAAATTATCATTAGTGCCAAACGAAAGTTTTGATGCCTCAGACAGATTTTACAGCTTTGCGTATAATACAAATGTATTTCTGTAACTTTTCGTCTGAACGAAGACAGACTTTCTCAGGGAAACAGTTTACAGTAGACAGGTATGCTTGTCTGGAGAAGTCTGACATTGGCCAGACGAAACGTTACAGAAATAGATTTGTTTTAATGCGCAGCAAGATAGATGGATCGCTTGGGATAGTTATCTTTAATCTTGCTACAGCATCCTTGCATTATGAGCATACGAATCTGCATTGAATAGGACGCATTGAAAGGGAATAACTAGTCAGTTGGTATGTAGAATTGTAAGAGGACGCAGGAACTTCCCCCAACAGTAGAGGACATAAAAATGTTACGGAAATACATTTGTGTCAGTGTGTAGCAAAACTCTTGAAATATTCGCCTATCGACTAACATAATATATAATATATTTCAGCTTCAGAATCGTAAAATACAAATTATTTACTATATTTCACGAAGATCAAACCTACAACAATGGAAGGAATAAAATTTCTCGTTTTCGTCACTGCCTACGTCACTGTAACTGTAGCAACGCCCGTCTCAGTTTATAAATTTCCTGCGGGACCTCACACCACGAATATTCCGACTACGTCATCTCCGAAAAACGCTTGTCCAACTAAGCCCTGTACAAGAACTTCTACTGATATTTAACGATATGTAAGAATTACTGTTTTTGGAGCAATCTACAAGGCATTGCCTATAAAATGTATCATACCATGACGCCCTGATGTGTAACCTACAATGTCATAACCGCTAAGACTAACGCTTTACCAGCCAGGACATCCCACCTACTGACTTTATGGACTTCTACCCGGTTAATACATTATATCTATATTTTAAGATTCAAGATTGAAACAAGACGAGTCGTGGAATACGGAGACACGCCACCAGAGGAGACAGAGAACTGGGATGGCGACAATAAGAAAGGAATGACTCTGACAATGATCGAGGACGTGATGCCCATGGCTGTGCAGCCTGACAAAGGTGGGTGATGATCCTATGGATTGGTTCAGTCAAAAAATAAGCCAATGAATTTACTATTCTTATCCACTATTGACTTAGAAATATCAAATCAAATAGAACGCAAGTCCAGAATCTTAAAATAAGCCAAAAATTTACTATTTTATTCACCTCTGAGTTCAGGAATATTAAATCGAACGCAAACCAGAATCGAATTGATTCGATAAACTGGACGGACCCAGAACCGTAAAAAAAGAATGCAGATAATCATGCGTCGGTGGGGAGCGCGTGTTTTCCACTTGTATAAAGGCTTGCCCTATTTTACGGACCATAGGTGGACTCTAAATCTTTTTTATCCTCAAACATCGTTTGCCTTATAAGACACTTTCCTTCCTAGAATCCGAATATTCATACCATAATGCGCTAAGACCAATAAAAACTCCTGTGCGTTTTATTATAATACCAGTCTGGTTATTCGGAAATTACCCCCCAACCACCACCCCCTCCCTTTAATTTTTATCGATTCTAAATATTGAATCATCTGCTCAGTCAAGATACTAACATAAATATGAATTGGTATTACAAATCTAGTGAGGTCCGGGTCGCAGCAGCGAATCATCGGCGGAATGTCAAAACAGAGAACTATTCTACCGATATTTGTGAACGGACCTCGATCAGTGAAGGCTTCTGAGATTGTTGTTGGGGATGTTGGGATGTGCAAAACACAATATACGGTAAGGATATTTTATATAGTGTAGTGAATTTAATCATAAGCAATACCGGTACAGATTTATGTTCATACGCTTAGAGAGAAATTTTTTGTCCCGGGTTGGTGGACGAAGGACACCCAGCTCTAGCATGCTAAGCCAACATAGATGAGTCCTACGCTGTAACAACAAAGTCACGGCACTCGCCATTGATTCGAATTTCGCCAAACATCGCAATTTCTGTGTAATGGCCAACCAGTGTTAAACAATGAATCAAAGTGCTATCGGTGCGACGCCCTTCACACAAAATTTAGCATTACTAGAGTTAACTTGATAAAATCCAGCTACCCTTCCATAAAGTAGACACACAGATAAACAACTAATTTTTATAATCCAACTCTTACTTCGCAGGTCGAACAAGTTCACTCAGCCCTACTGATGCGAACACCCGAAGCACCGAAGGCAACATTGGCTCATCCGATTGTAAGTTGAAAGTGAACAGTTAAATGACTTTATTGCACTAAAAAGCATTCTTTTAGAATATGATGAGTCATATTTTGTACAAGCGGGCCTCTTTTCAAATAGTTTCTGACCCCGGTCTGCTGGGAATTCATATTTTATGTCTCAAACGGCATTATGTTTATTTTTTTATTTTGTGCGTGTTTCCTGCTATAAGGGTGATTTATCTCAATTTTAGACCTCGTATAGAACAGTATGGAATACCTGCTGTATCGTAAATAAAGAAGTATTTTCAATACCGTTGGGATATAAAGCCCAACAGTTGTCTTCTATGTCTGAAACAACATTACATTTAAACTTTAATCCCGGCATATTTTTTGTGATGTTGATATGTATAATCCCTACGTTTGTAACCGGCTTCCTGCTAACTCCGGGTTTATTTCTGTAAATATGTCACATGTTCCAACGCCGTCTAGTGATGATACACACAGAACTTTTTCGTCACGAGGTGGCGCTATTATTCAAAACAATGACCACAATAACTGCTAAAATAGGACAGTGGAAAAAAAGTAGTTTGAATCGCGCAACCCGGACTGTAAGTGAACAGCATTTCATCAGAATATTACGTCTGACAACTGTAAATCATTCTTATTCGAACCTAATTTATTCCTTTCTTTCCAGCCCGCCACAATTGGAAGTTGTAGGTTCAAGAATCCCCCGAACGGGTCCGGGTCTTTGGAAGGGAGGTGCGTTCTCGCAGCACAGGCCCATATAGCATGGATACTCGTCCCCGAAGAGAACGCAAAAGATTTTGAAAACTGTCTCGATATTCCGGGAGTTTCATCGCTAAAGAAATGCTCGGATTGGATAATCGTTGGAGGGCGTTGCGTCTTTGAAACAAAAATGTGATTGGTAAAACTGTGTACATTATGATAAATTCATTATGTGTTTTTTGGTCTCTATTTTTTGTAAAGTTCAAACTTTACTCTAAACGCGAATTATAACTTTCTTTCATGCATTAGCGAATATATATGTGATTAAGATATTGAATACTATTCATGATATAATCCGGCCCACCGAGGACTTGATTTTCCCACATTCGGCCCAGAAGTTGCCAACCCTTGGTCTAAGTCCTACTTTAATTTAGCAGTATTAAAAAACTATACTGTATTCAAAGGTTCAAAAGAATGGTATGCGAACGCGTAATCATAAAAATAGAGTATAGTTTACTTTTAGTTCTGAATATTTAGAATAATGTTGTGTGTGCATCTGATAGTTTACGTTTAATTTTCCCCGCATTGTTAGGGACTCCATATTTCCATCAAAACTTTGATTCGCCATTTGAATTTGCGGTAACACTTTTATATGACAATACGAGAAAACATTTTAATATGAAATTCGTGTTCACATATTCGGACATTGCTTTATTGCTTCATATTTCAACACCCCCTCTCTCATTCTAAATCTAAATCCTTCTTATTCGTGCAGAAATGTAACACCATGGCATTGAAACCTATCTACTTGTAAAAAATATAAATCTGCGAGACTGTTCCATGTTTGCTTTAAGGCGTTATTGCTGGAGTTATTTTTAAATGTAAAATAAAATATTGTTTTTTAAAACTTTGCGTGGATATAGTTATGAGATTGATTGGGTATGACTGCAGGAATGAAAACTAGAAAGCATATCATTGGTATTGATATAGATTGTTATTGTACCGCGTTATCACATCTCCAAGCATCCCAGATAGAGCTGCGTAATGGGCTGAGTGAATTAATTGAACCTATTTTAATCCCTTTTTAAATGCCACGTGTTGGTGGGTTCATGAGGCAGGGTGGGTAGGATTAGTTCACCAGTGAGTGTCTGTGATAAAGATTGAGTTTGCAACATGCTACTAAGCCCCGGGAACCTCAGATGGAATTGTGTGAAATGATAAATAAATTCCTGTATTCGGTGTTTCGTATAGGGTTTTCCTACGCTCTCAATTTAAACAAGGCTTCGAGCAAGTAGCCACTGATTCCTAAGAGACAGATGATGTTTAAAAATATACGCGTTGCAGTCTGTACGATTTACCGAATCAGAAAAATATCGGTCTTCCTAAAACCAGCTCTGAATATTCATTTTAACCCCGTGAAGCGCAACAATGACAAAACTGCTTATTGACAGAAGATTCGAACAAAATACTCCCCTCATCGAAAGTAAGTGTCTCTTGTGAAAAAGCTGCGGGGTAGTAGTGAGAGTAGATTTGTGGAATTTGTAACAAAGTCTCGAAAACGGAAAAAAATATTTAGTCATGTATGCAAACGAAGTCATACTAGAAAACAAAATAAAAAACAAACAAACTTAACCCGGCTTTTACTATTATATAAAATATCGACATCATGATACACCAATGTCTTATAGAGCGCCACTAGGTGGCGAAATGGAGTCAATATATAGGGTGGAATCCCAAATTCGACATAGATTGGTGATGGCACGAGAGTTTGCCTCATGATAAAGCCATATTATCGACATTCCTTCCGCCCGTAAGAGATTGAGAATTTCAATCTTTTTGCGACGTTACTACTAAACGAAGGAGGGAGAAGAGATTCGCCAAATATTTAATATATTTGACCTGATCATAATCTGTTTATCAACTCAACCATAAAACAATAGAATTTGATGACGCTGAAAAATCTTAAATGTGATTAAAATTTGGATTCCATTCATAATTGTTTGTTTAGTAAACTCAAACTGCATTGTCTTGAATGATTCGCGTCCAGATCAACGTGAATGATCTCATCTGAACGTTCCCAGAATGAAAACTAATGTGATATATGATTACCTTACGGCTCTTCGCAGGTTTGAATCCCTTGGAGAGATCATTATGTGCCAGAGGATTGCTTGAATACTCGCCTACGTAGGGTTGTTAACGTAACCGTGGTTGGTAACGGCTTCCGCCACCATCAAGTCTATGCATCAATAACTGGCCAACTGATCCCATATCCGACATGGTCTGATAGCCATGTAAAACCCTATCTTGCCACTAGGTGTCGTTTTGGTGAGAAATGCGTAACTGCATTTTTCGTGGCAAACAGTGCGGGAATTTAATAGTAGAACAACAACTATTTGCCCATTTTTATGCCTTGTCAAATAGCAGTAAATATCGACTTGAACGTCACAACCGGTACATATACTTTTGGTTTCTTGCGAAATATTGGAAAAAGTAATTTATTATATACTCTTGCGTCTGTTTCCTACCAGGTTTCCAGGTTTCAGAAAATGTGTATGTTATGCCACTATAAGGTAACACGCTTTACATAAATCTAATACATAACTTTCAAAACATCAAAGTAAGTACTGTGTAAGTGATTTCAACAACAGTGCGTTTTGTGTGTGCATTCGAGATTAGTGTACTTAAATATGTTTATAACTACGTCAAAAAGTGCGTTTCTTAATCTGTGTATATGTGTGAACGTTACGTTAAATGTGCACGTTACCAACAACTGTGTATATCGATGAATGAATACATGAGTGTGCATTTATACATGTTCACATTCTCAATAACAGTGCTTCTTATGAGCACATATAGTTGAGTGTGTGCTTCCGCCAGGCACTTGTCTCATCTAATCTGCACTTCATCGGTAACCTCAATATATACATGTTCAGCATTCAATACATTACACACATCTATTACTTTGATGCGGATGTTGCAGCGACCACAGAAATGTAATGCTGGGTTTGGCATTTAGTTTTGTATAAACTTGAGGTTTCAGCAATTCATAGTACGGCAGATAATGCCTCCAACTTAAGGATGAGAATTTGTTTCCACGCGGATAAATTCGAGTAAACACTCAATGGTATAAATGCAATTTATAGAAATTCCTTGTCTTATAAATTAAGAACGCTGAGGTAAAAATAACATAGGCTACAACATGAAATGCGAAAATGTTTTTCAAATGTCACGTCAATCAGCTCTTGCTGTCGCTTATTGCTACGCTGTATAATAAATTTTCAGCAGCTCATGGAATTTCAATGGTCGCCCGGAATATATTTTACATAGCAATTTTTCGTAGCTTTTAATTAACGCTTTTTAGACCCTCAAATACGGCCTAACTCGACAATTAGAAATTTCAGGCATAGACATCCACATTGGCTGAACTATATCGTTTGCTTAACAGTCAATCATCCATTTACTATAAATAAGCATGATAGCAGTCACTCGCTACGTCATACGTAAAAGTAAATAACAACATCCCAATGACGTCATAGCCCAGTCGCTTAAACTTTCAGGAAATAAATTACATTTGTTAAAATAATAAACAGAGACCGTCGGCCCCGGTTCCAGAGTTTCGGATTCGTTTGTTTGTTTTCTCACTGATAACCGAGAGTGATAAACAACGTGACGCTAACGACGTTTGTATAAGCGATTGATTTATTGCAGCTGCCACCTCTGTGGAAGACGCCATTTGAATTTTGGATGTCGCTTTATAATTTTAGTAAAATAGCCGTATACAGAGAGACCATTCAAATGACAATTAGGGTCATCTATCTACCCCAATTCTTAGCTTATTGTCTATATATAGGGTTACCATATTTTTGTGACTTCAAATCGGGACGCCTCGAAAGACAACGACCCCTTAGCTGTGATTTTATAACTTCACATTTTCTGATTTTACTACATAGCCCTACATTCCTACATTTAAAGCTGTCTCGGCTGTCTTTATTGACCATATTGTTATCGAAATTTCATGCGCATATTCTCTGTCCAAATATCGGGTTCAGTTCGAAAAGTAGGAAGGAATTGACGTTAACGATACCGGTACAAATAATTCGAATTTAGACTAATTAGTATTGGTTTTACATGCGATACGTCTGCCATCAATGGGAATCAGCGGGAAACGAACACCTTCACCTTCAGTAAGTAGACTAGCGCTGCGCTACACAGAAACAACAGTAACGAGAACATGTTTGTGTATTATGCTGGAAAAGCGGAACTTTTGGCTGACTTATCGGGACGGCGGGGCAAAACGCTGAAAAGCGGGACTGTCCCGCCTAAAGCGGGACGTATGGTAAGCCTATCTAAATAGCAGACCAATAGCCCCTCTGCAGAGTGGATGCCGTTCAAATTGCAATTGGGACTAAACATAACTCCCTATTCCAATGACCCTGTATGGAGGAGAAAATTTAAATGACGATTAAGGCCATATATATGCGCCCCTATTCTCTATAAACAGCCCAATAGCCATTTACTGGTAGGAGCCATTCAAGGGGCGATTGTGACATTATATATATAACCACATCTCACAACGATGCTGTTATTGCACAGAACAAGTGTAAGCTAAATTCTCAGATATGCGGGTGCCGCGACATAGTGCACTGAACTGTAAGTACTTTCTCTTTGTTTAATTCCTACTTCCTGGATCCGTATCAGCAAAATGTTCAAGGAAATAGCAAGATCCAGGGTAAAGTATCAGCTCATCTTCAAGTAATGAAATATTAGAATAATTTGGTCTAATAGTTGTGGAGGGTATGACTCGTCACCAACGCATTTTCTAACGAAAACGTCCGTAATTATCAAACACACAATCTAACGTTTGAAGTCACGGGACTTGCTCGTGGAATCGGTAACATCTGGATAACATCAAACATGATAGATAATATAAACAAACTTATCAAAACCTAATCAGATAACCGAGATATCACCATGTGAAGATCTGATTCTAACGATTTCCTACCGATCTACTAAGTTGTCTTTATTCGACTTTTATCTTCAATAAATACATTGAATGACTCACATCCTTCCGAGACAGAATTATAGGTAATTTGTCTTCTATGACGCTTATTCACGCCATTTCTTGGAAAAATGCCTGTAAAAGCAGACACTGATATGTAATGAACTGATATTTTGGATGTTTTTACTTCTCCAGCATTGCCTACTAAATTTATTGCACCCTGGGTTCATTGAAGGCATGCGGTTGAATCGAGGAGGTGTAACCTACTCGGGGCGCATCCAGGGAGTTGGAAATAGGAAATGTAAGAAGAGAATTTTAACTCGGCTTCCGGCTGGACCCGTTAGCTGTTCCGGTCTGACTTGACAGTCAGAAATTTCAGAACCCCCCCCCCCCCCCCTTTCAAAATTATTGTCTACGCCACAATACAGTCTACGCTACGATAACAATACAGTTTAAGCTTTAACTGTAATCACGTCGAGAGATTGAAAAGTCTGAGAAGCTGTGTGTTTGGATGACCGTACATTTGAACCCATACATTTCAAACACTGTTTCAAAGTAAAAGCCTTTCCTTTTGTTTGTTGTTGTTTATATCCCGAGATGTGCAGAACGAATCGTTACAAGACGGAATTAGATATCTTAACCATATCTTCCTACATATTTGACATATGACAACTGTTTTGATAAATTTCGGATGATGATACCGTGATAGATTTAGGTTCTCTAAAAATAGGTGTTTCTTACATACCGTTAGATATCAGTGGCGACCAGTTCGGAGCGAACAGCCTAAATAAGCGTCCAATAATATTCCCTTCTGTCACTATTAGCAGGTTGTTCTATCGGCGAATAATTTTATCTACACGAGAGAAATATCGGAATCCCGCTGACTTTGGTTTGAGGAAAACTTGGCAGAAATCTATATCATGGACGGTAGATTCGTGCAACACTACAGCGTGAGGTCTTCCGTAGCATTCCAATCTCCAATAGATATCATTTAGCTCATTTCCTTTAATTTAGCGAAAAAGACTTAATTTGAGTGGCTGACCCCTGACCACACATGTGTAGGCGACGGATCTCACGTTATGGCAAGACGGCGCTCAGTGTTGCAGGAGACGAGTAATGGGAATGCACGGTTATCATGATCGACAAACAACGAAGATAAATACAATTCATCATCCGCACGAGATCAAATAAAATGTTTGAATGCGGCGTTTATTGTGGTAAAATGAGTGGAGAGCATTGACTCACCGTCTTAACCGCTGTGGTTTTCAATTAATGACGAATTTATACAGAGTAATCTTTGACTAAGACAGTCTTGCAAGATACGAGTAACGGCGGATAATAAACCCTCACGGCACATAAAACAAAGTGGCGTGCGTGCAGTCGTGCGTGGTTTGCCCAAGCAAATGAAATGTTTAATTGTGTTTCCAGTGAATGGGGAGCATTGACTGTCTCATAGGCTGCTGATTCCAATTAATAAAGAAATGGAATTACAGAATCTTTGATTGATGTGGTGGCGCGAGGAAACAATAGTTCGCTTGTAGTTGACTTGAAAGAGTTTGATGTTCTTGGAACATCTTGCATGTTCTGTACTGTCAAATACTTTGATATAGTGTTGGACAGATTTGGAATTAGGAATATTGGAGTATTTCTTGCTCCGCACAGCCTGCTCAAATTTCTGAGCTTTTGTCTAATGTAGTGGACATATTGTAATATAAAATAATGGTAATATGATTCAGTCAACAGTTTATTGCTTGTATTTACCCAAAACAACTTTACACATCTTAGACTATGTCCAATTATATGCGCGTTTAGTGCTACACAAACCTTGCCAGCTTCAGTAAAATATATTTCACAAACCGTAACACCAACATAATAGGTTTCAAATGAATAACCACATAGTTAAGTCTTGAACCTGCGATACACAGAATATCCCGCGAAAACTATTCCTAATTTAATCACTAATTAGAAATGCGAATTAAGACTGATGCAGGAGCAGAGCGACGCCTGTCACAAACGCCATAGCCAAATTAAATTTTTAATCTGTTCGGGCAACTTTCTCCGCCAATCTTGTGAGCATTCTTAGCTAAAGTGCGTACCATTGAAGACATTGAAAATTCAAAATGCCTAATGCTTGGCCATTGCATCACGCACGCTTATCCATTCAACCTAGGATACACACAAGTATTCCACGAAATCGATTCCCAAATCTGATCACTAATTAGAACCGTGATTCCCGACTGATGTGGAACGCCGCGACGCCTGTCGCAATTAATTTATTTTTAATTACATATTAGGAGATTGGTTGATTGGTTAACCGCTTCAATGCTTAGAAATACCAACGGTTATTATCCGCAACAGTTCTTTCATTCATTATTTCTTGGAACGAGGATCAAAAGGCTTTATAAGGGTATGCGCTCCGAACAAGTCTCTTATTGGTAATTAGACACACATTTACAGGGTAATATTGCATGTTTGGTTTGGTAAAAGATTTCCGCGCCTTTCCCTCCAAATAGCACTCGGTATAAGAGATTCAATAGACAAGTGAAGATCTACTGTTCTTGGAAAGTTCGTTCCGCCATTGCGTGCCCAATTTCTCACGTCTTTCGTGAAATGGTCTACAATGCCGAACCAGAAAGACTCAGCTACTCCCAAAATATTGACTCTTCACCTATCAGTGGAAGTTTGCATTCAGCTTTGATAAGAGTGAAAAACCTCGAATAAATATTCATATGGGGTGTACTTGGGTATTGAGCACTAAACTGCAAGTCTATTCTCCTTGCTCCTCCTTCTCTCACAAATATACTTGCTATTAATTGGAAAGAGATTATGTTATTTGTAAAAATTCATACATTATAATTGTTCTTTACCGCGCCGTGAATGATCGTACAGGACCGTGCTAGGACTGAAGTTGTGAAAACATGGTATAAATAATTTTGAAATAGTCGAACAATATATCGAAGCCTGTATCACGCTTCCTTTTGCAAACGGGCGTGGCCGACAAAACAACAAAAAAAAACTCTGAAAAATTTGATGACTAGTATGATGTCATACATTCTTTTTTGCTGAATCGTGGAAAATAGTTGAACAAACTGAAACCAGCGGTTAAAAACAATACCACGCATCTATTTGTTTAATAATAATACATCACGAACAATGCATTAATTTTCAAAAACACGATCTGATTGTGACGTCTTGATGACGTAATTACGAGAAAAAAGTGATCTTTCGAACCGGCATTGAAAATATTTTACTAAAAAATCGAAATATATACCAAAGTATTTTGAGATTGAGTTGTTTGACAAGGGGAAAACGATATTTAGAGAGAAATGTCCCTTTCGAGTTTAAATATAAACATTCGTTTGGTGCCTAACACTACGCAGGAATTCACGTATTACACCACCGAGTCACGAAAATACTTGCAAATCAAGTCACTTTTTCTAATCAAGCGAGAATACCTTTTCAAAGGGTTTTACATTCTGAAAGTAAGCTATTCACGTGTAACAACCTGTAACATGCCTTCTCCTATACTGGCGGTTCCCAGCCGGGAGCCCGTGAACATCCCGTTCTTCCTAGTTTCCTTGCTGGATAAGATCATTTTTTGAACCTCCAGAAGTATGTGCACCAAGAAGACGCACAACCTGAACATAGTATGGGTACCAGGTTAGAGTTTAGGTTGTGCGCCATCTAGGTGCACATACTTCGGGAGCGCCCATTATTCTATGTGTTTTGACCTTTCCGAGCATAAATTGTTTAAAACATAAATAAATCTACCAATCAAAATAACACCATAAATGCCATTGGAATGATAAACAGTGGGGCATGAGTGCTAAAAGCCCCCGGAAGCGGCCACGAGCCATAGAAGGGCAGAACCACTGGTGTGTACTGTGTACAGTGTCCCAAGAACCTGTCTACATGTGATAAGTATATGCAAGCGCGATTGCCGTGTTAGTTCGTCAGGTCCGACTGTGTGGGCGTCGTTGACTAGAGGTTGATTAGGTCGATTGGGTTGGCTTTGTGCCGAACCAAAAAAGTGGCTGTTATAGATTTTGGAACCTTAATGCCAGTGGGAAACATGCTGTGACCCAGTGGTTGCAGCTTAGGCATTAACTTCTGGCACGATTTATAATGAGAAATGTCCTTTTCGAAATAAAACACTGTTCGATAATCCACACCACAAGTGATCGTGATCTACGCATTGCATCCACATAAAGACTAGTACTAAGATATACAGAAAAACAATAACATTTGTTTCATAATAATAAACCGTGCACAAAGAAATCATTTTTAAAATCACGATCTAAAGGTGACGACCAAATGACGTAGTTATGAGAAATGAGTGAATTGTTTTCTAAAGTCTAAATATAAAACTCTATTCTTCGAATCGGGTCGAAAAAACGATTTTTAGGGAGAAATGTTTCTTTCGGTTTTAGAAATATGAGTTTCACTTAATATCTAGCCGCAAGGGGATTGAGAATATTTTCACTGTGCACGTGGTGAATTCACGTATTACACCCCAAGCTTAGCCATGTCACGTAGTTTAAAAATGCGCTTAAATCTGGTCCCTTTTTTTTCAATCGCGCTTGAAATTTCTGCACGATATTGTATATTTTGAGTTGTATGTGAACAGTTGGATATTCTAGTGCAGGGGGGCACAACACGGGGCACGCGTGCCAAATTTGGCACGTCATATGCTCAAACGTGGCACACGAACGGTTTTGTAAAAAAAAAATTGTATTCATGATATACATTGAAATACCACGTTTATATCAAAATCAGCTGTTGTTCAAGACATTAAATTGTTCCAATCAATAGATATTCGATATTATTATTGAAATTTGTCTGATGTGTGTTTTACGGGGGTTAATTTACAATACCAACGATTAGTGTGGCACGCAACAAGATTATTTAGAAAAATTTGGCACAAGTCCTCATTTGAGTTGTGCACCCCTGTCTAATGTATATTTTAGTTGTATTCTAATGAGATAACCTTAAACTGGCCTTTTTCTACAGTGTCTCGAAAATTCGTGTTGGCTGTGTAATCCAAAGATTAATTTATTAAGGAGAATAACTGCCGAATCGTACAAATCCCTGTTTCGCAGTTACACTCCGCCACATCTCAATAATGTGTGGTTCAGCGTTTGAGACGTCAAGCTCAAACCTCGTGTCAGTACTGTGTCACTGACTGTGATGGCGTTGAACATTTAGTTAATCAAGTACGCGATGCCGGATGAGATGGATACCGGTGTGGCCTAGTGTCTGAAACTTCGAGCTCAACTCTTGTCACGATTTTTACAAACAAAATAATCGTCTGATACCCTACACAGCGGATTATTGGAGAATCCCTTTTCAGCGCACGTACTGGGTCTCGTATTAAGATTTACATCCACATGAATATTAATTTAAAAATCCACACAAATCGGGTCAACGTACTTTCTTAATGGCGCCGGACAATTCCGCACAGTGTCCTGAGAGCTTTGTTATTGGCGATGAGTACATGGGGGTTGTAGATTCGTGACGTAATGTCATTACTCAAATGATGAACTGTTAATTTTTGCACCACATCTCATCTATCCGTCTGACTCACCAGTCGTGTTAACTTTTGGCAAGACATATTCATGAGTCTGACACGCAGGGGTGAAATATTTCCAATGCGGTAAAATTCGATACATAATTTGCATACGAATATGATACGCAGTAGGCTCTCTTTTCATTAACGCAAGTAATTTTGGGATTATTCAGATCGGGTTCCGACTCCCACACATTCTTAAAGTATATCGCTTATATAGTGTTAGAATGTTTAAATTTCATAGACCCGTGCGCAGAAAACTGCTATTCTCTGGCAGTAATTTCAGACAGTTTCCATAAATTTTAGAAGCGGTCGAAAGCTTCATCATTGTTGTAATATTTTATACGTATACGTAGATAGACAGCAAAAATCAGTCCGTTGGGTAATTCAATCTAGCACGCCTGATGCTAACATAACCAAATTGAACCCAAATTTTGATCTTTTGGCTGAAAAATAACTTACAGAATTTGTTGAGATTGCGATTAAATTCAGTTTTGGCGAGAGACTTACTGTTTTCCAATTTTTGTTTTTGTAACACTCTAAATATTGTTCATAAAATGCAACTTTTTACGTCACACTCACATGGCCCGCCAGTCTAGGTGAGCAAAATTTTTGGCCCTTGGTCTAGAAACCTTGCCGACCCCTTGTTATAGACTTCGCTATATAATAGCCAGATAGATGTGTGATATTTGAATTAAGATATGTTGTGTATTTTTTAGTGAATTAGTATTTTCTTGAAGTTTACTGGCGACATACATTTGATTTTTTGACAGAAAAATTGCTTATTAACGTCAGTTTTAGATTGTTAGATTTTATCATTTTTTTTTGGAATAAATATTGGTATTTTCCGGTCCTTAGCTCCTAATGAACAATTTTCATTTTTAATAAAATTCACTGATTACGGTAATTATTTTTTTTTTTCAATTTTAAAACACGATATAACCTAACTCAAACAAATCTCTCGCTCCCAGGGAAGCTTCTACTATCGGCCTTCACCTTATAACAAAAATATTCAATATATATTGAAAAGTAAATTTAGTTTTTCTTAGTTAATGTTGATTAAGATAAAGCCTTATTCCGCAAATATGTTTTTAAATCCAAAACATCTTCAACTCTCAGGAATGGTAATAATAATAATTGCGGTTTGGCTATGCTTGCTCAAAAAAGAAAAAAGTTATTGCTGATTACGATCTTAGAGTTAATTAACGATTTACTATTCAAATTTAAAACAGGATTTAACCTATCTCCCACGCATTTCTAGCTCCCGTGAAGATATTCTACCGCCTGCCTCTACCACCTTACAACAACAATTAGTATAAATTTAATATCATTTTGGTTTCTCGCGTATTCGTCTTTTCATTTTAAATTTAGGAAAGGTATCTCGTAAAACACAGAAAACGTGGTACATTTTTTCTCAAAAAAGTAACTCAATTAAATAATAGGCATTTTAAAACGATAGATAAATTTGACTTAATTAAAGAATATTTTTTAAATTCAAAACATTTCCAACTCTCGGGAGGAATTCCTACCGCCCACGTTCTACTTTATTACAATAATAATTGTCAGTGTGGTTCAGCTCGCTCGAAATAAATAGTATTTTCGAACGTTAATATTTCAGGCAAATTTGCTCATTATAGAGTTTTTACTAAAGGTGCGAAAAAGAATTGAGAGACGAGTTGCGAAGCACGATGACCGGACATTTGAACCCACGTACATTTGAACCCATGTGTATATCCACGGGTTCAATCTATATGCGGGTGCTAAAACCCATGGGTTAGGGTTAGTGTGGGTTAAAATATACGTGAAACAAAAAAAATTAATAGGTGCAATAGTAGGCAGGTGCAATTGTCATGAGTTCAAATGTACGTGGGTTCAAATGTAACGGAACCGCGAATCACAGTCCTAATGAGAGCTGTATAGCACAGGCTTACTCGTGTAAGTCTGCGAGATCTCGACCTAAAGAAGCAGAAGTGCCGAAGGATTATTTGAAAGTGTTCAATGATGTATAGTTTTTGAATTGAGTTTACTCGAAACAGAATCACGAACTCTCGATTAATTAAAAGAAGCATGCTGATAGTAAATGCTGATTTGACGCAATCGCCTCGCGCCAAAGCTATATTTATTCCCATGCAAAGCCACAAAAACCTGGCAAACCTGACGTCTGCTAACCAGGACATGTTTGCTGTTTTATGCTTATTATCTCCTTCAGAAATTGAATCTCCATATTCCCAACGCTACAGGGCTTGGTTTATGATGAATACAGCATTTTGTCTATGCGGACATCGATGATATCTTGTTATCGCCCAACCATTAAATTAAGGTCATAGAGGTGGGGTGACCACCTTACACAGCGATTTCCGATCTAGCCTATTTTTAAGCTCTTAATTCGTCACCCAGTACGTTAAGAGACTGTGTTTGAATTTGTTATTCATTCTTCAGCGCAACATTTGTTTGTGATTTGTGCAACTTTGTCTTTTAAACTGTATTTTGAACATTTTGAATGGTTGATATTGAATGCATACAGGGTGTCCGATTTTATAGTAATAACAATTGCAAGTTTAAATAAATTTTATTGTATGATAAATGACTACAAGAACAATAAGAAATATTAATAAACAAAGACGAAGAAATTTTAAAATTTTTATTACTATTACATCGGGCGACATTTTTGGACATCCCGTATATGCATCACTATGATACCTAATAAATGAAATTATTAGTTTTTCTACAAATAAATGAAAAGTAAAATTTCCTTTCTAACGACATTAAAATCACTCCCCGATCGGGAAACGTTGAACCAACATGTCCCTAAGATAAAAAGAAACATCCAAAACTGATTAATAATTGGATGATATTACGAATTGTCGGTGCTCCTGAAATATGCGCACCAAGATGTCGCATAACCTGAACACTAACCTGGTACACAACCGGAGTTCAGGTTGTGCGTCATCTTGGTGCGCATACTTCAGGAGGTCCAAATTGTCATATTTGTACATGCTTAGTTTTGCGACGTGTGAACTCTTTCTATGACGTTATTGTTATTTCGTATTATTTAATGAAAAACAATATTATGTAGTTCAGTACAATAATAAAACAACAGTCGAAGCACGTAAGCTTGTTTTTTAAAGAAAGTATGCTCAGAGCAATGCCACGTACATTTACTCAGAAGTTTAGGAGATTGATATCTGAGCAAAGACACGGGCGACCACGGAAATGTCATCGTCTGAAACTATACAGGATTATGGTCATTTACTCATTTCGTTTTCTTCTGCTCAAATCTGATAAATTCCAAGCATAACACACAAATGATGAATATTCAAACTGGCATTCCAGCACGCTCGGACTTCGAAAACACGTTAGCTAATTCCTATTCTCGGTGGATTGTTCATCAACGGTCCTTTTATGACGTCATATGATGATGATGTCATTGATACTTCTTATCACTTAGCGAGAAACTGTACTTTCGAATTCATGAATACTCACAAAAGTTTGACAGTTCAATAATATAATTTGGTGCTTTTCGCATTTTATGACGTCATATACCGATGACGTCATCGAAATTAAAATTTGGATCTTGAGCAAGTGAACGTTTTTCCAACATTTTCGTTCTGCTTCGTAATTTTCCTCGTAATGCTTGTTTAGTTTAGCCTTGACTTTTCGACCTATGCCATCACAATTTTCACAATGTCGTACGACTCCAATGGACGTTCCCTCGACCCTTGACCCCTGAAAGATTTTCCCTATGCTTCATCATTGCAAAATTTTCAACGCTGATTTTGAGAGGGTTTTAGAGAATTGGCGCTTACAAACTGAATCATTTGTCCAAAACTATCATTTTTATTCAAAACATTTAACTGCGTATACCGCTTACAGGTACTGATAGCTAATTTTTTGATTGTTTATCGCAGTGTATCAATTTTTGAGAATTGTGGGTTCCTCGGAAAGCGTGATGATAATTGAGTCATTTGTTTACACCTGATTTTGGGAAACACAACAACTGACAAATACCACGCGAAACTATGAAGACGAGGCAATGTTTACAACCACGATTAAATATCTGTCTGAGCAAAAGAAGTGCCTGAGTGACGGCGTGAATTCCAATTGTTGCGTCATTGTCAACCCATTGTTGATTTGTAATTGTTACGGAAATAAACAAGGAAATAGATGCTCGGGGTTCATCAAAAGTTTTCTTTATATTTTATTTTTTTGAAACAATGTGTGGCTGATGATTGCTGGGCGTAAAAACACACAGCACTGACGAATTCTCACTAAATAGCTTTAAAATATTTTTCGGCGCCTGTGTTTGTTTACGGATTTAAGTTTAAGTAAGTCATCGAGTGAGGTTGCTGACTCACACCTAAGGTTTTAAATATGTATTGGGCTATATATAAAATAAGTAGGAGATTGATTAATTCTAAAAACAGCTAAACTTTGAATTAGGAGATCGAAACCAAAACTAGAATCCAGAAAAATACATTGTTCCGCTGCTTTCTGATTTATTAGTATGCGGAACAATAAAATTGGAGGTATTTGTTGGGCAGCATTATTTAACGAATAAAATACAGTCATGCATGATGAGAAACATTTAAGTCTTATACAGCATTATTTACCGAATGAAATGCATTCACGCATGACCGGAAACGGGTATTACACAATCATTGTGACCTTTGTATGACAGAGCGTTTCTTAGATTGATCACCGCGAAATTCAACATGACGTAGACAAATTAGCGAAAGTTATTTTTAACAAAAAAAGTTTCAAAATCTGTCAAAACCTATTATTTTGCCAAGTCATGCAATAAAATATTCAATTTAAAAATGATTTTGCCAAGTAAAGTAAAATTAGACAAGTTTAATAATAAATGTTAAAAGGGGCGTAGCTGAAATAAATCATGAATAGATTTATTCAACAGAGTTTGATTGAATTACGGTCACACCCGTCCAAAAGTGAAAGTCATATTTGAACTAAGTCAAGAAAGACCACTGTAGTAACAAAAGTCACTGAAACTAAATAGAATTATGTTGGTGCGATATGCGCACTCACCCAGAAGTAAAGGAGAATTATCTCTGAGCAAATTACGCCCACTCACTCAAAAGTAGAGGAGAGTCATCTTTGAGAAAAATTCCGGGCACTCACTCAGAAGTAAAAGAGACTCATCTCTGACCAAAACTCCGGGCACTCACTCAGAAGTAAAAGAGACTCATCTCTGAGCAAAGTTACAGGCACTCACTCAGTAGTAAAGGAGACTCATTTCTGAGCAAAGTTACAGGCACTCACTCAGAAGTAAAGGAGACTCATTTCTGAGCAAAGTTACGGGCACTCATTTAAAAGTAAAAGAGACTCATTTCTGAGCCAAGTTGCGGGCACTCACTCAGTAATTAAGGAGACTCATCCCTGGGCAAAGTTACATGCACTCACTCAGGAGTAACGAAAACTCATCTCTGGGCAAAGTTAGGGGCAATCCCTGAAATGTCAAGGGGCACTGAGACTATACAGAATTATAGCACAAAGTGCACATTAGTAAATAACGGTTGCCGCAAAATAGGAATCACTTCAATTGCATTTAATCAGTAAAAACTATGAAGTTATGACGTCCCAATGACAGGTGCCATTGTAAGAAACTTGATTTGATCATCAAGAAGGGAGTAAGGCGTTTACAACTAACTTTTAAGGCGTTCCTAATTAGGAAGAGGAAGAATAATTTCTTTATGAAGTCTGTTCTCAATATATCTTAACCAGGTTTGTTTTATTTTAATCAGTGTTTAATAATGTTGTTACGTCATTTAATACACATGTATTGGTCAATGATTTTATTAGAATACAATTTAAATATAGTCAACCGTCAAGTATTTTCTCATTATTAAAACATAAATTTAGAAAAAGAGAGCCGGTCATGTTTTGAAATAAAAACTCAAACTTCTGCATCTTTGATCAGACCGTGACCTCTCTACTGCGATGTTATCTCTGGCGGAACCAATCTGCAACCGAGACAATTTTTCCCGCGTTAAACTTATTCAACATTATTACGTCATCGATTAGAATGATATTTTTTGATCCGCAAGCTACCTATGTCGTCATAAACAGGAAATAAGAAACAATGATAAATATATTTGTTTGTTCCCAATCTGACATAAGCATATATATGCAACGCCTCAAACTTGCGAAAAAAAATTATATAAGACAATAATAAAAGAGAATGTCACCATGTTTTGACCTGAGTTTGTGAAATGGAACAGTAGTCTAGCGGAGATAGAAAGGATTGTTTAAAGCAAAACAGAAAATATCTAGGTAGCATGATGGGATGGCTTGTCCTGCCGTGTCGATACTTGTGTAAGAAGCATATTCCAAGATCCATCATATCTTTGTGGAAGAGAGTGGGTAATGGTAGTGATTCCCAAATGAAGTGTGTGTGTAGATATTTCCAAGAACAAATTCTGTCAGAATGTGCGCACTGATAGCAGGCAGGCGAGTATTCCCGAAGTATGTGAACCAAGATTGCGGACACCGTATTAGTACGAGAAATTATGGCCTAACCTTAACCTGGTACACATACTACATTCCAGTGTCCGCCATCTTGTTTCGCATACTTCGGAAGTACCGGCAGGCGTAGTCTTCACTTTTGTTATGGTATGCTTGCATTAAATACACGCATACGGACTACTGACACAAAGGCAAACTAGCTATAGCGTAACCCCAATTCATATATTAAATAATTTCAAAATCGCACTTAAAATTTTGCTATGCAATAACAATTGCTGGCAGAAAGTCGGAGTTGGATATTGGCCTTTGTACAGCTATACATTTAGAAATTTATTTTTAGATATAGATCTCAAGAAATGTGACATATTATAATTAAATTCAGAATTAGTGAAGACGGAAATGTATCAATTCGGGTGAACCCGGAAGGAAGTCCACTCAGTTCATTTGACATTACGTTTTTAAGGTTCAAATTTATTCCAGAACGAAAGTGTCATGACTAAGCTTTATATAAATTATTATAGACCAACGTGATTGGATCTATTAAACATTTAAGAATTTCAAACATTGTGTTTTGCTGTAGAGCTTGTTTCGCACTTTCGCTTTGAACAACGCTCTAGGATAATAGTGGGTATGGAGCATGGAAGGGCTAATACATGAAGCGGGATTTTATGAGCAGTTGTATAGGTTGCTCAAAGAAAACTCTCCAATACTTCTGAATGAGTGCGCACGAATTGACCAGTAACATTACCAGATTATAGGCGAAATGTAATGGATAAGTAAATAACTTTTCTCCCAAATATGGGTGAATTACATTTACCTTTAGGTGAGTGCCCGCAATTATTTATGGACAAATTCTGTTCAAAAACATGAGTCGCTGAAACGGTAAATTTCAACGCTTTAAATATTAGTTAATAAATCCAGTGAATCTTTAAATTTTCCACTCTAAGCTGGCTGCCTAAAGATGAAATATGCGATAACTGCATTATTGTTTGCAAACAAAGCCACATTGTATAACCTGGAGGATAAATCGTTTATTATTTTACAAATAGCTGAACAATAGAAAACGATTTATCTATCTGGGTGATCGGGCATTTTTAAAAAATACGTGTCGTGTAGACGTTAGCACTTTAGCAGTTAGATCTTGGGTCTATCGGGGTGAATTCTACAAAATTTAGATTCGTGTCAAAGCTAAAGCAACTAATACTGCGACTTTGGTGGTGATTTTTACTGCCCAGAAGTAGGAAAGTAGGAAAATTATATTATTAAAAATGAACGATATTGCTATGATTGAATTTCAGCAAATATTCAAAATCTTGCCTAATTTTGTTCTAATCCCGATCTTCTGGAGCTAAAAACGTGATGCAATTCAAGTGATTTTCAAAGGGCAGTGTATGTTGTTCTGTCAGGAGGGGGCTAATTTTATTGTTTCAACTGAGAAATAGTCGAAATGAAAGTCGAATAACTGCTAACTTTCAATTAAATTTCGATTTTCTGAAGCGAAAATGAAGTGACACACAGGGCGATTTTGGTAATTTTTAAAGCCCAGAAATGTGTTTTTATCATTCTAGCAGTAAAGACGCGCGCCATGCAATTTTAAATGAAGTATTTGGAGTGGGGTATATTCGTAAAGACATGCATGCTATATATTTTCCACTTAATTTATTGCACATTGGTTGAAGTTGTGAGTATAGTATTTTAGCCTAAGATATTCAACGTACGACGCCAATACAGTTAAACTGAACGCGCCCACAAATTACCGAGACCACTTAGTCGTCATCGCTAAGTTTTTATTGAAGTTTTACCAAGTGTTAGCGTTATTACCTGGCAAAATCGAATCAGATTAAATCTTGATCCGGTAATCGCGGAGTAATTGGACATTGACGTCGCGGAGTGAATCAATAAGAATAAAACACTTTGGCGACACGGTAGAGTATTACGAATGTTTCGTTGAGACACAGTTCAGCTTTATCCAGATATAAGATTTTTTTTTGTAAGAGAATAGCCTAACTCAGAAATTTTGAAGCAATAAGCAAGGGAAGCTAAATGTTATTAAAGTTAATTAAATCTAGTTTTGTCAGGTATGAAATTCTGCTATTAGCCAAGCATCAGCCTTGGGCACTATTTATCTCATTTTTATTCTTTTCACCAATTTACTCCAAATAACGCTGTATACAAGCTTCCATTGATATTTATGGAGCCGAATGATAATTTTCGCGGAACATAAAACTTTCTGTTTCAGCATTGCCAACTCAATTTGTTATGAGCCAAGGATTTACAAACAATTTTGGGGATTAGGAATAAAAGTAGGATATTATTTTCATATTTATTCCGGGAAAAGGAAAGCCGACGGTACTACTTAATCATATGACGAACCATGTTCTCTCGTCCCGACTGCGGGAATAGTTGACCATTTAATAGATGCGTGATTTTAAAAGTGATCTAACTTGCAAAATTGCATTTTAATCAAGTCAGTGTGTCAGGAATTAAATATCAGAAGCATCACATAATTTTTCATGATATTCCGTGACAGAAAGCATTTAGCAAAACAAACAATAGCGAACCATGAATCAAATCAAGTTTCATATCTAACTTCACAAATATGTTTGATCGATCGGATATGCGTGCATCTGCGCTGGTTTCCACGTATAAAGGAAGTATGCTACTAACGTGGCTTTAGGCAAGTTACTTTAGATTGACGTAACAAAATTGATACGGAACACGCTCAAAACATGGATGTGGACTAGAAGCCGCGTGATTTTCAGAGAAGCGATATTTATAAGGCAGCTCTATACGGGAAGACGCTGATACGTGAATAGCTTCTATTTTTTGATCTATAACACACAGTTACAAAGACTTAGAGCAAGGGCAAATTAGAAGCGGGCGGACTTTCGCGGGCCAGGAACGGGAAAGTGCCCGCGAAAGCGCGACTCGTATGTAATCATAATATCGGCACGTATATTTAAGATACCGATATAATTGAACTGTTACGAATACACGTGCTTAAACCGTGATAACCACATAAGAATCTAGAAAAGTAAAACATGAAAATGTAGTAACATAAGTATTAAAAACTATTAAATTAAACTATAAAGTTCGGCGGGTCATAATAGCCCGCAGATCGCAGCTTGAAAATCACTGCTTAAGAGCAGCAAAAGAAGAGTAAAACCAAAACCCTTTTGCTTTTGCTAGTTTACCACATCCCGGGCCAAAACTATCGAGTCATCTATAAAACTAATTGATTTATTTTGATTTTGCGCCATTTCAGACTTCCTGTGCATAATTTTGCAGATGTGTCAATTTTTTGTCGTAATCAAAATAAATAATAGTTTTCACTTTTTATATTCTCTATTGTGATCAAACAAACTTTTTATGATGAAATAATCATTGAGAAGAAGTAAGTTTTCGACAAGTGATGGACGACATATTGACGTCAAATGAATATTCCAAAGAACTTGTTTTTATTTCCAATAAATTTTGAACCGTTCTAACCCAAAATTTTTGCGTCTTAATTGATAGGCATTTTCGATGTGTTTAAAAGTGTGTGAAATGAATTGCGATTTCATAGTAATCCGTTCTGTTCCTACTCGATTCTAATAATTGAATTTATTGAATGTCCCAAGCTTTTTCATTACATTTCGACCTTTCTCTATTTCGAAATTTCGCTACCGCATAAAAACTCTGTTTCTATTTGTTATTCAATCTTAAATGGAACCACACCAGTGTTCCGCTCAACTTGCACGCTTTTGTGAAGTTTGTGTTGTGCAATAAAACTTGAGTAATGGAGTCTAGTATAGCAGTAAAGAAAAATAGTAATATTTGGCGGATGCACCGGAATTTTTAAAATGGAATTTTGTTTTTATGAAGGTACTGGTCACATATTCTCTCTGAACAAGGATTTAAACAAGATATGTAAGGATCTAAGGGGTTGATCTTTCGTTCCACTCGATGTACGTTAGATTGATTTACATTAGAACTAGATCATTAAGAGTAAATACGCGGACATTAAAGAATTAACACAAGGGAAACGCCACTGAGCACTGCGCTGAAATATCCAATTTATATTTATTTATATGATGAGTTTTGGAAATTTCCTTGTTATGCACGATCAATTTATATTTTATTTAATATTTCATATTTGAAAATATTATTTTAAACTATAACAGATTATACAGTTTAGTCCTCAACCGCAGGTGTATCAAGTCATTATTGCCTTCTTTAATGCCAAAGTATCATATTTGAGACTGTTTACGAGATATTGAGCTATCGAATTACTATAAAAATGACATCCAGCCCTCCAGGCGGATATTTAAGGTTTCAACCAAATATTTTGCGTTCATGTCAAAACATCGATATTAAGATTTTTCGGTAATGAGGTTGCAAGAGTGTTGTTGAAATTCTGCGTGAACAGAGTGCTAGTTATGATGGACAAGTTCAATATCTCGGGTTCAAACC
This sequence comes from Styela clava, assembly GCF_964204865.1. NCBI lineage: Eukaryota > Metazoa > Chordata > Ascidiacea > Stolidobranchia > Styelidae > Styela > Styela clava. Next base: position 25,172,072 of record NC_135253.1, on the reverse strand, counting down.
TCGTATTTACCACTTCATCTGGGGTGTTGGGTGTCTAAGACTGCATTACAGCGTCGAACTAAATAGTGGTGATATCGCAAAAACAAACTTCAACTTCCTGAGCTAAAAAATACTTTTCAGAGAGCAGACGTTAATGCGTCACTTGAGCTTCTAAGCGTTTCAGGGACGTAGTCCAAAAAAGAGGAAGGGGGGGGGGGGGGCTCTTAGATTTCTCACTGCTTATTTTAACGGCATCAGCCATCGGGTTCGCGATTAGACGGGAATCGAAAATAAAAACACATCCCGGTTTCAAACCCCGTGCCCACTCACTCGGGGTTTCATTTAAAACAAGGGATAGACAGTGGCACAGTAGGAAGGTGCATAGTGGCCCCTCTAGAGAGCATTATTCTCAATTGAGATGAAAAACGGCTCATTAAACTATGTGAAAGGTGTGAGGCGCCTGAGATAGGAAGAAACACGAAAACTTTCATCGCAGAGGCCAATACTTAAAAACGAAACGCTTTAATTTTCATAAAATTCAGAAAAAACAAAATGGCGACTCATATTTCTGCAAATCATTGCCGTTGGAAATTTCGTGTTTACAAGCCAAGAAAAATTTTATATCGATTTGTCACCAGAAAAGCTGACATGAACTGGTTTGAGATAAAATACCTGATTCCAGGCGCAGGAAAATGGTAATTTATCTTCCTCAAGTAACTGCAGGGAGTTGACTCACTGCTAAAAATACAGGGAAAATAACTAGTATTTCGAAGTGTTTCAACGTAATTCTGAGATATTTGGTAGGTTATATAAGTTTGCCCATTAATTTGACCGTACGGCGCTTATAATGACGCAACAATACTACAGTTTTGAATCGTAAATTTGAAACTATGGTAAGGACAGATATATATGTCTTAGTACTCTGGTGAAAGAAAGTTAAACTCAATTTGGGTTTATAACTTGACGGCTCCTATATTTGTTTTCATTTATATTGCGATCTAATTACGGCACAATCATTTAAATGAGCTGTTCTACCTTTTTAGCTTCCGTCTGGTCATCACATGACAGTTCCGGGGTCAAAAGTTGATGGAAATACCTGCCCAGGTGTTTTCCCCATGTTCGACCAAGTATGAGAAATGGATGAAACGATATATTAATGCTAAGTACATGTATGATCAGTACATAAAGTAGGCTTGCTGAAATTAACCTCTGTCAAAGTAAATCATTCATGCATGAATATTACAATTATTACATCATAGTTATAAACAATTCTGGCTAAAGTTCAACGATTATCTATTGGACCGTGTCCAACTAATAGATCACGTGGAAAATACCAAAATAATTAGAATATATAATTCATCAGAACAATAATTAGGTTTCGGTACTTTTTAGCAATTAATCAATCTATATTGGTTGTCAAACTTGCAATGAGAACTACGGTCGCTGCCGTGATTTGTTGTTTCCTGTTTTCAACGAAAAATTAGATGTTTTATCAGGATTTGAACGAAATTGCAACAAATAATAGCGATGGTGCAGTATTTGAAGCGCTAGTTGTGCAAGTCTGTCTGTTTGTCTGTTCATATCAACTCGCCTCATAAAATACCAGCTAGCTGGGTGTAACGCATTCAGAAAACAATCTCTATAAGAGTCAGAAACCAAGTCTTGTCAGTCTGTTCGAGCAGAATTTGTTAGGAATATCAGAGATGCGAAAGTAGTTGATGTATTGCAAGTTTATCTGTCGGCCATACGCCTGTTAATTTCGCTCCTATTCATTACGGTGATGGCCGACTACAAACTGCTAACAAAGTGAAGGGCAGTAAGCAGGAAAACATAGATCATTGCATAAAGGAAAAAATGCGAGTTGAACTGCAGAAATAGAAAAACGAGAAGAAAGAAAAAAACGGAAACTTTTTTATTGACACACCGCGTTAGGTTGACTTATTAGGATAAAATATTAGATGAATTACGGAATGCGAAAAATAATAAAATAATGTAAAAAAAGGCAAATAAATATTTTTGATTGACACATCGCGTGCATGTGAAGCATATTTTATCAATATTGGCAGGTTGATTAGGAAAGTGTGGACTTGCAGACATTTTTGAGGACGATGTTTTTTTTTAATTTGAATGCTATAGTAAAAGAAATGGTCAAATCACGAACGGTAATAAATTAAGGCTCGTTATTCGCACGCGATTGTAATATTTTGTATAAATTAAGCTTGGGTAGAGCCTTGTTCTATGGAGATCTTCGTTTTCGCACGCGATTGTAGGATTTTATAAGAAAATAGAGCAGTATAGGTCAGTATAGGTCATTGACAGTCTCGAAGCGTCTATTATGGTGCTATGCATTTGGTATTTGTATTTTATCAAAAGTTTATTTTTCGCACGCGATTATGGAATTTTGCATAAAAAGCTCCAAGAAGTATAAGTTGATGGACGTTTCGACACGCAAATAGCAAGGAAAGTATTTCAGCTGTTGAATGTATTGGTTACTCATGCACGGAATGGGCGTTCAAAGATGGCACATACCACTTTGTCGAGCTAATCCACAAACTGACTTGATTTTTTTTACCCAACCTTTTCGCGGGCTTTGCACATGCATCAGCTGACGCAAGAAGTTATGACTGCCTAAAAAGAGTCTTAAGAAGTCTTAGCTTTGCAAAGGACTCTTTTATACATTCCCAACCCGTTCGCATCTCCGCTGCTAACAAGACTCAATACAAGCTGGCGGCACATATGAAGCTACTGCCACGTTTTAGGTAGCTTCCACACCCTGTTTAACGTGTAGAATTTACTGGAAGCATCGGAACTTAACCCTGAAATCGCTAGTATGCAATGCCTAATTATTTAGGTCAAGACAGTAACTAATAAACCATGCATTGTAGATCGCAACGGGTTGTAACATGGGTTCGAACCCGGAGTATTCAGCATACAAATCCATCACGCCATTAAAAAATAACAGCAATAATTTGAATACAAGATATTCTTACGAGACCAATAGTTCACGGTTTATTTATAAAACAAGTTAATTAAACAAGGAAGCGAGTGAGACTCCTTAATTAGATACAAGTTTCAAGTCATTGGTACTGCTGAAAATAACGTGAATAATGTAATAGCATTGTGAGGTATATATATATCAATATGTTGTAAGAATAATTTTCTTGAACATAACAATTGCGTTTATATGGGGTTTCTTCGGGATTTTGTTACGAACAAGGGTTTGCAGAAGAAGCCAATGATACACGAGGCAACTAAGCAAGCGCTGCTATTCCTTGTAAGGACTTATCTCTTACTGTTTCAGTATATAGACGAAGTAAGCTATCGAAAGACAGTTTGGACCCTGTGGTATTTTAAACTATAGTCAGTTCCTCTCGTTCTCGGTAAGCTGCTGGGCGCGGGGTTTGAGCTGACGGAAAAAATGCGTGGTAAATTTTATTTTTTAATTTCTCCATTTCCTATGTTATTTTTACTGGTGGAAAAGATAAACTTGACTATAACTATGACTATTTAACATTCGACACCAACATAGTCAGGTCTAACAACAACTTAGTTATGACATTGATATTGTAGTTAGATTTTTTTTTTTTAAAAAGTGGTCGGATATAATTTTCAGATGTAAATTTTTTGATAATGATCATGGAGAAAGTCCATGTTGATTAAAATACTAGTATTTTGGATAATGATGTCAAAATGAGATAAATTAGACAAACTGATGCTTTGAATAAATTAATCGTAAAATTTCAGCGAGAGCGAGTGGTCTTCTCACGTAACTTCGGCGGAAAACAAAAATTCCAGTAATGTGACGATTTTTCTGTTTTTTTATTTGGTGAAGTTGAACATTTTTGAAGTAAAATTTGTGTATATCACAGCGTTGTTGAATACAGATGAATCAAATTAATTAGGTGCATTATGAATTCAACCACACTATCGGAGTTAGGGTTGTTGTGGCCCATAACCCTACCAAGACATTGTACCTAATGTTCACATTACACTAAAATAGTGCACGGGGAAAACCTTCCAAATTTTTATTCGTTATTATGCGTTCTGTAACACATTCTATCCGATATAGGCTTCAAGGAAAAGGCCACCGGTATGCAAGAACTTACTATATTTTGAAATCAACGCAATTTTTTGAGTTCTACATCGCCAAGTTCAAAGCTACTGGTGTTATTGAGCCGTTGAAAAGGTTGACTAATATTTATTGGGCCCCACAATTAATTTATAAAAACAAAACAGACAGAAAAACACATTGTTTCTTACCGATTATTGCTCATGAGTAAATTACTATTAATCTATTTAATAATTCGTTGTATTTGCTGCTTTGTATTTAAAAAATATTCATTATTTTAATAAGTAAACGAATAGCTCTCGGAGCACCTGGGTTGCTCTCATAGAGCCCTAGGGCTTCGTATGAAGCACTTTCAGAACCTCTGGTCTAGTCTTCCATACACTTCAGGTGGTGGACATGAGATTTGAACTCGGATCCTCAACCAGCGATGCCAGATCCAAAGGGCAAATTTTTCTCAATTTTATTTAGAAAGAATGTCGAATAATAATGATTTTCAAACTAACAATTAATCATAATGACGTCACATAGATAAATATGCCACTAATAATACGTCATAGACATACCAAAGTAGATTTTTGATAAAACTTAATTTAGCGCTCAATTGTTTTAAAATAGTTTGACATTTAGCTCGCGTGTGTCGGATCTTAATTGCATAATTTAAAAGTTTGCAGAAGGCTAAAAATGTCACAAAATCAACATATTTAGCGAGCAAAACGTGATCGCAAAGTTGTAAAAATGTCAATTAAAAGACAAAATCCGTTCTTCCCCAAACAGTGTGTCACGGAGTAATTTTGAGTACGTAGTGAAATACCAATCCATTCGCTGAAAAATACTTCCCATTTGCCCGCGGTATTAAATTGACAAAATATGTTATCTGACTGTTGAAAGTAAACGAGTCAGGAATTTATCTTTTTGGGAACTGTTGACCCAAGTTAATCTTAAAAACCATGAAAAATGTTTCGCAACCACAGTACAATTTTATTAACTTTTTAGTCCTTATAATAAAACGCTCAGAGTGCGAAAGTATTATCGCTCAGAAAAGTTAAGCTAGGCGGTAGAAAACGCTACAATATTGGAATAAATCGCAAGTCGAACCTAGGGAAGTCTGTTGAATAGACCTCCTTATTGTTGTTGTTTGGACAGCTTTTCTTCACCGCAAATGAACCAATCAATGTCGAATGTTCAAACACCAAAGATAGATCAGGGGGCGAGAATGCTTTTATTTATTTCATTTTTTCAAATATTTTTGGATCCGATGAGGCCCGATATTTTACCAGCATTTTGCCGTATTTTTCATAATTCACAGACAAAATTTCATTTTTATGCTCCACGGGAACACGTTCATATGACATCCGTAATAATTCTTTTTACAATCGGCTAAAATTCTCATGATTAATGATAGATTAGTTTGCTAGTAATCTATCGTTTTTAATTTTTTATGTATTTATATGTACCTTTTCCCCCAACTTTTGCCGGTTTTTAAACAAAGCAAAACTTCATTTTTGTGCTCCACGGGAACACGCTCATATGACAGCCGCAATAATTCTTTTTATACTCGGCTAAAATGTTGTTAATTAAACTCGTCTTGATTTGCATATCCTCTGTGGGAATAGGATAATCTGAGATCAATTAAGACAAAATAAGCCAGAGACGGTCTATAATTAAAAGCCTATTAGAGAAGCTAATGTAAAAAAGTAATTATCACTCTGAGTCGAAACCAGTGCGGACATTTTTCATGGAAAATTGAGGTCGAGATGCCAAGTGTAATCTCTTGCTAGTTTAAATGTTGATGTAACACTGACAAAGGAATTTGAATATTATTTTCTGTTTTAGTGGTGAAAAAATATTACTGCTTTTTTTACAATAATTTCTTTTTTACAAAGATTAGAGCTGTGAACTAATTGAAGTTCTTAATTAAACTGACGCCATTTTTTGTATTACTCTTTTGCATTTTTGATATAATTCGGCCCTTTTACTGTAGCTTTTAAAAAATATAATTAATGTGTAGCATGCAAGCGTTCGGTGTAGTGACTTCGATATGTACATTGCGCAAGAAAAACTTGAAATTCGCAGATTTGGCGACTGATTGACTGTAATTTTCACCTATTTTCCGATGTGATCCAAAAATTTCACTGTCGGCATCAATGAAACACACAGCTCGATAATACGCGCGAGTTCGATTATACATCAAACAACTAGCTCATAACCTGACTATTTTCTTGGTGGTTAGACATCATTTTTACATTATTAGCAAAAAGATCGTCGTTAAATGCGAGCGTGTGACTTAATTAAAATGCGATTAGGAGAATTCATGTTATTATAGTAAAAGCGTGGGCCGCATCTCTGAGTAGTTAAGTATCTACGGCCCAAGTGTGATGCCTATCACTTCGCACTGAAGTTGCAGAATCGCCAGAGGGAAATTACATGACAAATATTCCGGCAGTTATATATAAACACCGATCCATGCTGAGGTAGATCAGTTGAGACACAGCGGCCTCAATGCACTGCTGGAAAGAGTTAAAAATGTAGCAGATAATACGTAAAGTAGAAACATAAAGTTTGGCGTGAAAACACAAAGCCCTATATAAAACTTACAATTCAGTTCGAAGTATAAAAAACCCTACATTTAGCTCCTCAAGTGTCCCTGTGACAAGGGCGGCGAGACAATGCGATAGTATTTGTAAATACGGTGGACCGGAAGGCAACTTGGTTCTTCACACACATAAACAATGCTTCTTAGACTGTTTTAATAGATAGATAAATAAAATCTAACGGAAGTTGGAATGGTAGATATTAATTGAGGTCTAGATTAGTGCAGTATCCGTATAGACTATAAGCAGTGTTAAGTGGTAACTATTTGTCGGTGTTCAAACACTACACCAAGTGTCTCTTAGAAAAGAATAGTTAGATCAGACTAGTCAAAGAATAAATGAAAAAACAGAATGTATGGGAATCACTATCTACATACCGCAGCCGATGGTCATTTTTTTTTTCGCCTGAACGTTTCTGTTTTTATTGAATTGCTCGCGTTTGCCTGAATGGCTAACAAAATACTATTTAATTTAAATATAGCATGCAAATAAAATAATCAAATCGAGAGAAATCTGGCTTAGTACGATTGTATATTTTTGTCGTTTTTTGTTTACAATAATATCGACCGGGGTTCGATGTATTCAACATGTCGCTGATAGCCCTCTAAGCGGATAAATACCGCAATAACCACCGAAAGGCTTGGAGCCAAACGTTACACAACAGCTTAAAATGTGTAACTATAAAAGATATTCCAGACAAATCCTCTGTTAGAAGTCGCATATTAGGTTCGGGTACAGTTTATATATACGCTTGCAATTAGGGAAAAAACAAAACAAATGTGCATTTAGCGGTACTTCCGAAGTATGTGAACCAAGATGGCGGACACCGGAACGTAGTATGTGTACCAGGTTAGGGTTAGGACATAATTTCAGGTACAAATACTACGGGAGTCATTTAGCTGGTCCCCGAACTCGTAATAGAACCAAAATAGGGAAAATTGAAATAAAATTAGGGCCTGACCCTAGCCTGGCACACATACTACATTACGGTGTCCGCCATATTGGTTCACAAACTTCGGGAGAACCCAATTAGCAATATTATTCGAAACGTTAACAAAATCTCGAAGGTCCGCTTCTAACTAGTTCTGTATGCTGTCCTATCAATAACCGGTAGTAGCATCCCAATATATCAATAATATAATTTATTATTCAGATTCTATTTAAGTAAAACATTGAAACGAAACTTTAAAATGAATTTTGTATTTGCGTTGGCATTGTTTACATTCGTTGCTATGGTTACGGGGAGGCCAGCCATTGAAGAAAATTCTGAATCACGAGAAAATGTTGAAAGTTCTGGAACGCAAAATAACACAATTTTTACGACGCCGTGGGAAACGAACATGAACTTGAATTCAAACGATGTGTCCGAATATCTCCGTTGTGCGTCTTGCATTACTGAATGTGTAAATGTGCATAATCCGTTGAGCTACTATCTCTGTCGGAATTGTCTCGCAAGTTGCGCCAATCGCACTGATGCTTTCATGCAGTTTTTCTCGTCTCATCGATGTGAGGTCACGCCTCAGCCGGTTTCTGGGCGTGGCATTACGCCGGATGAAGTCCTAGGCGGGGTTTTGCTTGCAGAAGACGAGACGACACCCCAACAACAACAGGTCGCTTCCCCGGGTCCTGCGGATTCCGAGCACTCTCAAGTTGCGCAAAATAAAGGACTGAATTTGCGGAAAGGGTCAAACAATGACTATGACTATTTAGACCAGTACATGACTAAGCGTTTTTTTAATAAGAACACGGATGACTGTGCTGTAAGACAAGAGCAGTTTGATGCTTTACATTCAAAATACGCTCAGTGCCTCACTGATTTGGGGAATTGCAACTCGAACTGGCCGGCACAACAAGAGAACACTTATCAAGGCACCGACCAAATCGATTACCCAAATTACGACGTCGATTATCCTGAAGAATCACCCGATAAAGAAAGATCAGCTATGCCGGTAACGAGTCATCCGAATCTCGACCCAGCGACATTATCTGGAAATACAAAAAACCCTGATTTGAAGAGACAAGGCCCTCAAACTGGGAACAACAACGAAAAAACATCGTTTCAAACGGTGAACCCAAAGATCAAACGCGCCAATTTGCGGATTATTAAGCATTTCAAATCAATGTTCGTAACGACGGACGAATATGAGAAACTTTCGAAAGAATCTTGGTCAAAGAAACCAAAGCAACTCGTGAATATCAAATCGATTGGACATAACAGCGAGTATGAAGAGGAACAGAAGGTCGCAGTCTGCCCGACAAGATTTAAGGTACGTTGGAGTTAAAAATTAAAATTTTGATTGTAACAACACATACGCCCAATTTATACTGATTTGAGATAGAATATTCATATTCATCCCGAGTAGAGAAAAGTCGATGAGAAATGAAGTATCACCGCTTTTCGTTTGGTTATACCGGTTGAGATTGGGTACGAAGTTTGTGAATACGGTGTCTAATGTTGACCCATAGTTGCTTAGAGACCTTAGCAACTGTCTTGCTTTAAATGACCCCTTGTGTAGGATAATAATGGTGTATAATCAAGTGTGCTTCCAAATTTTACGCGTATGTAGAGCTTGCGTTATTTGCACTACGTTTATTCCGGTCTTATATGTACTCTGTTTGTTGGTTGTATGCACTTATCACGATACAATCAAAATGTAATCTGCAATTTAGCAAAGTCGAGGTTGCAAAACTATAAACGCCATAGAGATATCGGCCCGATTTCCGAGAAAAACCATGATAGCATTCACAGAGCAAGATGTTTGCGGTTATCCTTCACACGCGACGTCTCTCTGTTAATTAGAGCTCAGCACTTGAAAGCAATTAAATGTCGCAATGGTGAATCAGTCAAAACACGTCATCAAAGCCTTATTCATTTACTGTCAATGAACGTTCTAAACAGAGAAATTTTCGTGCCAGGTTTTTTGAAAAATCTTAAATTGATTCCGCTATCTCATAGCTGTTTTTCTGATCAAGATTTTATGAACTAAGTCCCGCGTCAATAGAAAACCATAGAAAAGCCCAACCACATCCTATATGGTTACAGTAGATCTTGGCGTTTCAATGGTTGACCGTAATTCTGAGATGAGACTACTTTACTTTTGAGTGAGTCTGTCTGATTTACCGCCATGATGCTATATTGATTCCGGTATCTCTTGACATTCCAGTGGTCGCTTGTGACTTTGCATGAGAATGATTCTCTACGTGAGTTTGCTTGACCTTGCTTTGAGCAAAACAAATTTGTGGATGGTTGTGGTATTTACACGGAAACCGTTCGGATATCGGGTTCTAAATCTAGTCTATCCGGCTATAGGTCAGTGGCTCCCAACTTTTTATGGCTCGTGGCCCCTTATCCGGAGGTGTTTAGCACTCATGGCCCCGTTGTTTATCATTCCAGTGGTATTTGAAGTGTTATTTTGATTGGTAGGTTCCAAATCCCACTATGTCCCCTTTCCAACTGTTCTGTGGTTTCATTGACTCACGCGCTGCGATAGGTAATACCCGATCAGATGAATAACTTTCGCGGCTTGTTTAGAGCGTCGCTACGAATATACCACAAATTGTTTTTGCAGTGAAAGCGTTAAAACGTCGCAAAAAATGTTCGCAAAAGTCGCTAAATAAGCAAATATTCCAAATCCTTTGTTCTCTCAGCCAAACTAGCAATTAAGGTTAGTGCTTCGTGTAGCCTATTCATAGAAAACAAAGTGGATTCTTCGATACTTAGAGATTCCAACAACGGATTTAGCGTGAGTTTGGAGTCCATGGGTCGATCGATTAAATGTGCTTAATCATGATAAGTTTGAGTTCATTCATTTGCTCCTGAAAACATTATTATCTCCTCGCGTCTATAGCATGACATAAAATGATCTCTGTTTAAACTTCTATCGATAGAGAAGTAAAACCTTCCGCGTTATTATCGTGCGGACGGATTCCTTCCCAGGAAACACTTTATGGTTTAGTGAGAGAGTTTGTTACAGCAGTACTGATATTCGTTTCTCGTTGAGTGTTACTATAACCTTATAAACACATTATAAATGAAACTGTACAAAAGCGAGGTTGTTTTTTATTTGCAACCCTAGTTTAGTATCCATTAAACATTGAATAAATAAAGTAGTTCTATACATAGCAAGAGAGGAATGAAAAGTTTCAAAATGGCCGAAATAGTGGCATAGCACTCTGCTAATTTCCAATAACATACCAATACAATTGAACGTAACACGATATACGCTGGCAAACAGGATAATTAAAGCTCAATTACTCAACGATGGAAAACGAAACGACGCTCAACGTCAAATAATCATTAAACAACGAAAGTCGATTCCGCTTTTCTGCGTAAAAATATGGAAATAGGAAGACATTTTGGCTAGACATCGTTGGAGACGAACCAAAAATATTTTGCTCTGTTATGCATGGGCTTTATATAAAGCAAAGCATTTTATATGTGGCCAAATGGAACATGTATTCAAAAATTCTGTGTACCGAGAATTCGATAAATATTATAGCTATATGGTCGTGTTAACACGTTATGCGTACTTGAATGAAAAAGTGAACTCTGAACGTTTCCTATATAGTATGGTTGGTCAGAATAAAGTAATCTGGATATAAGGATAACAATTCTGCCTAGTCAATCTTCATTGATTACAATGTGAATCTAACTTCTGACTCGGCCTGTGCATAGTTGGTCAGAATATTATTATCATGATATAGATATACAGATTCTGCCAAGTCAAGCTTCAATCATTACAGTGCAAACAATACTTTCGAGCAGTCGCAAGTACCCGAATTTTCCATTAAATTTTCTGATTTTTTTGCGTCCAGGAATGGTTAGAACGTGTCTCACTAATAACTTAAGTTATTGATGTGAACGGAAGCTTCAACAAGTCATTTCCATGAAATTAAACATACAAATCGCTTAGTAATCGAAACATCCAAATATCATGGCTAATTTGTTATGGAGTTTGGCGTTATTCACTTTGAACAAGGCACCGTAAAATGTATTGGATAGAGATAAAAAACTGGAGAACTGGAATCTTGCCGCTTTGCTGTGAACTTGAACTCTGAAATATGACTCCTCTTGAACCCAAAGCACTAGGTAATCAATATTCGAGCTAAATAAATCGGTCATTATGTAGAATATAAAACTGGATTTTATATAAGAAGATACTTTTCCAAGAATAAAAAAAAAGCAAAATAATCTTTTAATCCTTAAAAGTCGATTTTTCACTCTGAATCGGATCCCTCTTAACAAAAATAAATGGAATCCTACTCAGATAATATGAATAATTTAATCGTTTCAAAACTGACAAAGTTAATTCTGTTTTTGTCGTGTGGGTTCTGTGTACAAAATATAAAGTCAGTATTTACATTGTAAACAAGGTAATGTTGTGAAATATTTAAAAGAATAAATGAAAGGGAACATTGTTTAAATACGTGTGATTCTGGTATTTTCATGAAATAATTTTTTGAAATAAACTTGCTTCAACTGAAAATTAAAAAAAAGTAGAAATTGTACAAATTTAAGATATCACTCATAATCGTAATCCTCGCATGTTTTTGTTTGATATAAGGTCCCGGACATTTTATCAAGAATAGTGAACAGACTCAAAGTAAAGTTGCAAGCACCCCTGGCAATCATAAACTGAAATTTAGAGTTTAGAAAACTCTGAACCGGGGATGCAAAATCAGATTCGATAGATAATTTAGGTCTGGACCAACTTCAGTCTCGTAATATTATTTATACAAAACCCTGGAATAGACAAACGTTATGTAATAGATGGTATAGCTAAGTTAGCTCAATTGCTGTATTACAAACCACGGCGCATTGGAATGAAAATATGACCATTAAAATATAACGAGGACATGAAAATTTAATAAATTGCACATCTTATTTGTATTTAATCTGATGTCATCGCTAAACAAAATATTGCCAAAATCAGCCAAAATAAACAAGCCCGTGTGCTTGGCACTGGTTGACAAATTTATTAAAGATTTTACCATGTTTACGAAACTGATAACTTTACTTGCGAAAATATCGTTAAATTTATTAGTTCTAAGGTAATTCAAGTATTAGAGTGGTTTAAATCGAAATACGACGTTTTCCTGCCTTTCGCCCCAATTAAGACCTTGCACCGCCATCCGCTAACTAAATTTTATCGGGGATAAAGTGAAAGTAGGAATGTATTATGTTTGGTTATGAACCTCGAAACTGTTTCAACAAAATTGAAAGAGCTCCTAATGATATTTTTTGACGTTTTATACCAAAAGATCAAAATGTTAAAATCTCACAGTGGTATTGGCAGTCCGTGTTTTTTGGGAAGGCGGAGTGTGGGTCCAGCAAGTTTAAATTTCAATTGATAGTATGCCAACAGTAATTTGCTTGGTGAAAGAGCAAAATTTTCAGAAAACTTGAATGGCTGGAAAATTTTGTTCAAATTTATTAATATTTCTTACAGTAAACAGCGTAAGACGTGTTTTCGGTTCAAAATCTGATAAAAAAAAATTGTTACATTATTTTACTTTCATTTTTTTTTGTCAAAATTTCATAAAAATTGTTGAATCTTCTAAAAATATAAATTTGTGACAATGCGGTAATGTTATCGGGTTCAAATTTAATCGCAAACCAATTGAATATAAACACTTTCAATGGCGACGGATCGGAAGTTCCTCAGATAATCACGCATTGTTAATACTTCACGTATTTCGATCAGAAGTTGTTGCGCTATCAATACTTCGATTTGATTGTGTTTATCTCAGGTGAGACAAGTTATGTTATTGCATCACTATTACTTATTTATATTTTAAATATTATGTTTTTCTTATGTTAGGTTAGGATTGGTGGCTAATGATTTAAACTCACCATATGGACGTTATCTTGTGATTGTCCCAGCACGAATTTAGACCTGTTTCTCAGATTCTGTGTATCTTGGTTTGACAGAGTAATACGCGTGTGGGTTATTGTTTGTTTACCTATTTTGATCCTGTCCATCACAGGGAACGATAAATTATGGTAACTTTAAGTTATTGCCCTACCTACCATCCAACTTTTTGTGACCAAGATTAACAGATCAGGAAATTATCGACGCGGTGATACCAGGATGAAACTCATACAGTCAGGATGGATATTGCCCCACTTTTCTAACCCAATATAACCTTAATCAGGAAAGCAGCGGTTTAGCGATAACAAGATGTGTAATCCATAACCTACCATATTCGAACCAAACTTAAGAGAAACAGAATAAAATAAATCAGTAAATTAGCGATAACAGGATATTACACGTATGTTAGGTTATTGTCCAACTTTTCCCAATTGGACTTTAATCAGAAAAGTCGTGGCGAAGCATTCCCATAAGGTAACATGTTCAAACCTAACCAGAAATAAATAAAACAAAAGAATGCGACGGGAGAATAATATTCTTACAAATGATTCACCGTTGTTTTGTCTGTTTCACGATAAGTCAATGTCTAAACATAGAATTCCTATTGTTACGGCAATTTGCGTGAACAGAGACTAGCACATGTCGAATAAAACCGTCTTAGTCATTCCAAATTGTATCAAATTGGTAAATTCTTCGCAAATTGTTGCGTCGCTTCCGTTCCGTGTTACGCACCGGGTGACCTCGAAACCCTATCAAGGTCAAATCTATGGTGACATCACTATAGACATAACAATGAAGAATTTGTAAACAACAATGACCGTGGCTTCTATATTTAGACATGAAACGAATCCCAGCATTTACAAATAATGTTGATGACGAATTCACTCTGAAAATGGCTTTAAAAAATTAATTTACTTTATCAATGAAACGCAAGACTTTGGACAGCCTTACCGTGTATGTTTGTTTTCACGATGTTAATCAGTCTTTGCGAATTGGGAATTAAATTCTAGTGGAGTATTTAGACATTGTTCCACTGACAAGTGCTCTTAAGTAAGCGGTCCATACGTATGAATGTGGCGACCATATGTATGCGAGCAAATATTATAAGAACAGTACCTTATTCTCAAACATTTTTAGTGTTTGTCATGTAATATTGGCGACCACTAAAATTCTCAAAACAACAGAATTAAATCACGCGAATTCATCTTTAAGCCTTCGCTTGGAGCAAGGCTCGAGATAAGTAGGTCATGCGGATACGGGTATTTCCTCATTCAAAGGTCACATTATGAGAATAGAACTTGCCAATTTTTTAAAAGTTTAATAATACGAACAATTCCGGTCAATAATCGCTGAACAATAGATTCGTGACTTCTGGTCGTGACGAGAGTTAATGTCGGATTATTGAAATCATTAAGTTAGTTTTAATTTCCTATTTTTATTGTGATCTATATTTAGGGAATGATTCTTAAAATATATATAAAATTACCAAAAGCGTTGCATTCTAGACCTCTGTATGAAGAAGAATTATTATGGCCATTGGGCTTCTTGTGTTATCGGCTCTTGTATCTGGTCTTAATATAGAGCAAATATTGTATTAATAGCTTATGGCTATGGCTTATATTAGCAGTTGACACTATGCTGTAGGCAATAAGAAAGCCCGAGATAAACATTGTGAATATTGCCCTTTGCGAATCGGCACATGCTTGTCTATAGCCCTTGTAAGGTATGAAATAAAATATTACATTTTTATCCGCTGTAGTTCCCTTTAAAATGGAGAAAGTCGTTTTTTTTTTATAAAATGCATGAACCTTTGAATAAAGATACACTATTATGAGAAAAGTTCTCGACAAACATAATTACAGCAAATTGATTGATATTTCACGAAACGATCGGAATTACTCCGCATAGTTTCGGGAGTGTTGTCTGAGCGCATTTTAAAATTGAGTAAGCCCATTTTTCAACTTAATTAAAATCATAAAATTATAAATAATGCTAAATTTATGAATAATGAGTATGTTTTTATTAAACAACCCGAGAAACCGATAAATTTAATATTCTTAATGGTCGGAACCTTTAATATTTCACGACTGTCAAATAAATTATATTGACAGCAACAGAACAATAGTTTCCATCCGGAAATGATTCTGTCAGAATTGCGATTACGTGTTTTGACAAAACATTGCGTTTTCTTCCTACTCGGATAATATTACTTCTTAAGATCGTGTATAGATCAATACGATTCTATGGCAGGTACTTAGATAAATTACAGGACAGCTGTGAAATTAATGATAATTTTAAGAAAAACATTTATTATCGCTTGTTTTATGCGAATTTGCTCTAGGTCAACTCACAAACACTCACAGCGAATAAACAAGCGGAAACATAGGCGGTGTCGTGGTTATTTAGCAATTTAGAAAGTTTTTCTATTGACTCTAAAATAAATATCGCAAATTATGGGAAGGCTTTATTCGCCATTGATTAGACAGTTGTAGGCGCCCCAAATGACGTAGAAAGAGTGACATGCGAACTTACATCCCGTCAATGCCACGACATGCGGGATGACGCGGGACTCAAGCTTTTTTGATTGATGTCGATGTCTCAAAAGTCAGGATTAATGAAATAATAAATGACTTGCATCTTTTCGATCCACATTTTAAAAACCCGCAAGCGATTAATAAAGTTGGGAAGACGTCGTTTCGATGCAGTCCGCCATTAGTTAAAACGACGCACAATCAATAACTATTTAATTTGGTAACACGTCACAAAACACGAATACACATAGTACATATATGCACGGCACATATACAGCCAGCTGACGAGATTGAAAATACTTTGATAGATTCCAGTTTCAAATGGAAACATCTGACAAAACAGAAAACGATTTTTCCGTTGTATCAAAAATAGCGCTACCGCGAATTGTCTATGGCAAAATGTTGGATTGCGAAAATTTTTTTTTTTTCTATATATAACTCGATTTCACGATTTCTCTGTTGACAAAGATCTGGACAACAATACAAATTACTTTGTGAAAAAACTAAAAATTGAGTTTCTAGAAATTGGCATTTTTGTGAAATGTCTAAAAAGCAAACTGTGCAACGCTTTAATAAGGGAAATACTGATACATACATTCATTATTAGGTATAATCCCGTTGAACTAGGGGCAGGCTATTAGAAAGTGATATTTCTCAGACCAGAGATCTCGGGTTCAAATCTTGGCCAACCTTTTCATTAATCACCCCCAGTCCACAATTAAACCCAGAGATAATCTAATGTCGTGATAATAGAAAGTTGCCTAGCTATTCTGAAATTATTAGCGGTATTAAAATGCTTATTCTGTGCAATGCGCGTGCATAACCTAATAAAGATCGGCACAAAAATTAAGGCGAAATGTCGTTAAAAATTGACTGCACGTAATTTATGCACGAACAATAAAAATACCACCGGTGTGATTTTTCCCGCAATTAGTAGATCGGGGCAACGAAGGCAATTTTGCGGGAATTCCCTCCCTTAAATGTCAGCTAATCAGAATAACTTCACCGGTGTATACCGGTGGATATATTTGGTATTAGAAACGTGATCATTGGTCGTGATGGCGGAAGTGCAATATAGTCACAAGCTTCAGAATAATTTTATTTTCTAAGTTCGTTCAATATTTATTGTAAAGATTACACCGTGCTTACCAAATATACATGATGTTTTTTACACTTCTCTCCAGAAGAAAGCTCTAGTAGACGAAGAAACAATAATATTTAAAAGGTGATTCTGTACCGTTTTGCATCACCGTAAACATACTTCCCCGGACAAGCAGTTTTCAACATTTACATTTGATCCGCTTTAAAAGTCGTTTTATTTCTTGCTACAGTGTCCTTGCAGTCAGCGCAACCACTAACACAAGAGGGAGAAATTACCAGTATGCGCACGATATCCCAATCAACAGCGTTACATTATAACGTTGTAAAGACTAGAAACTTTAATTTTAAACATCGCCTGATCAAAATTATTTACACCGACCATGACAAAACACAATCGCTTTTCTCAATCGGTTTAATTAACTTTTTAAGTTATGTTAGGTCACCAGGTCGAGTAGATCAACCAGGCGAACACCTGTTCATTCTTTCTTGTTATTCTTCATCAATCTGCACGCAATGCACCGATATTGGTTTGTATAATTTCTGTAGCTCTCAGTAATTCAGTGCTTGCACCTAACTTTGTCCAGAGATGAGTGTCTCATATTTCTGAGTGAGTGCATTCAATTCACTCCTATAATTCTATATATTTCCTGTATTCCCCAGCATTCCAGTAATTGCCCTTGACTCCGATGAGCCTTCTTTACTAATGAGTGTGTGCACGTGATCTTTCTAGGAGCAAATTCACACATAATTCACACATTATGCTAATTTCAACCGGTGGAGGGATAATCAAAAATAATCGGGCTACAACGACCAGCACCAAGCTTTAATGAGAAAGAGGAAACACGCGTTGTCCATACATATCGCTAACTTCCAAACATTATAGATAAGATACGCGATCAACTGGGGAGTTACAACTTTTGGTGGGAAATCGCAAATAAAATAAAGTCGATTTCTTTTATTGAACGAATTCACTACGCGGGTATAGAGTTGGTATCATGAGGCTTTTGTTGAGTTCGTATAGCTTTAGTCTAAAGATTAAAATGAATAAATTCTAAGTTTCTCCCTTATTCTACCGCACAGGTGGCAGAATGATGTAACGGTTGATTAGTTTTCAAGCCTTGTTATTAACGGTTAGCAACGCTTGATTAACTTCTAAATGCTGGCATTAACGCCCGCAGAAGTTAATTAATTAGCCGTCGATATTACGTCAACCGTAATCAACACAAGACTAAACGACCAAATTTTGAACCCGACTTTTAATTAAAATTTAATTAATTAATTAACAGAAGTCACTTCCCGGGCTGTCATAAAATATAGAAAAGTAATAAATCAAGACGGAAATGACGTTATAAAGAAGATATTTTTAGTGATAACGCAATCGAGTAAAAATGTTTGTTGTAATTCGATACAAGCGTGTACTATCATCAAAACGGCATAGTTAATATTCGATGGCGGATATCCAAGCGCAGGGCTTTTCATAAATGTATGGATACGTCTTTCGTCCCGAACAAGGCACCTTACAAGCATCTACTGATAAAAAAGTAGCTACTGTTTTTGGACGGACCGAAATTTTTGAGTCCAATATTGGCAACCCAATTTATTACCCCACGGGTAAGATGTTTTAAAAAGGGCGTGTACGTTATTTCAAATGCGGGTATTCGACTTTGGGCTTCTGTGGGATTATTTCATCCTATATATAGCATCAGTATAATGTATGCATAATACATGACGAAATAATGTATAAACAACGTGATATTTACTAAGTAGGAGCGGTTGAAAGGACTCACCGATATTTATACCATTGCAAAAAATCTAACCTTGAGCTTCTGGCACTACATTCGCAGAACCGATTCAATACCTGAGCGTTTATTGATCGCTGGTGGCCTTAATTCATTTCAGCTATATTTATTTAGTATCTAGGCGCGGGTAGAAAGGCCTTTAGGATATTTATACGATGATTAAAGGCCGGGCTGTTGATGCAACAATTTCACTTTGACGATGTTTTCACGATTTAAATTCAAAACCGATGTACACATACAACAAGATTATTATTCGGTGTACACATACAACCAGATTATTATTCGGTGTACACATACAACCAGAGTTTTGTTCGGTATGGTAGTGTTGGCTTCAGCCACGTCTGGTATCAATATTTACTGCAGGCAAATGATCAAAACGTTTGTTGCAGATGATTGCGCTTGTGATTGCAATTGTATCAAATCTTTATCAGTGGCGTTTGCCCTAAATTGTTTATTGCACTTTGAGAAGGTGGGATTTCAACCTAAAATTTCCAACTTCCGACTTCTAGGCCACCATGTATTATTAACGGTGCTTCCTCTGGATTGCGTTTCTAAATCTACGTTTGTTTGTTTTCTAGGTCCATTCACCAATGAAAGTGGCGCACAGGTCTGGGGATTTCTACGTTGAACTTCTGAGAGATGACGAGTACGTGCAGCCGTTCATAGTCGCGGAATGCTCCTCAAAGTGAGTTGGTTTTACAAGACTTTCTTTCGGTAGTACTCTCAGTAGTATGTGAACCAAGATGGCGCACAACCTGAACATAGTATGTGTACCAGGTTAGGGTTCAGGCTGTGCGTCATCTTGGTGCATGTATGTATGCGCAAACTATATTTTGGAATGGCCGGCTTCAAACGACTTTGAACAAGGTTTTGTACAAGCATTGAAGCATTTGTTTCGGAATAACCGGAATCTTTTCGGTTCGGCATTGACAACCCAACCTGGGTGAGGTGCTGGGTATATTGGGTTTGCACCCAGAATCTTTAACCTTTGACACTGGAACAACATGCCACTAAGCCATCAAATATACTCCTCACGGGTGCTGTTCAAAAATTTAACAGCATTTTATTCCTTCTAGAAAACCAAAAATCGGACTCCTCGATAACGCTGAATGCGCAACAGTTTCGGTTCAAAGAAACGCGGTGATGATAATTCCAGAGGAGAAAGAACATATGTTTGATAACTGCATGGAATACGATGATGGCAGACTGGCGTGTAGAGACTGGATAAGCTTGCCCGGTGCCTGTTCGCTATTCTTGTGATTATTGCCCACATACAGCGGAAAAGCGATTCCTACCGAAAGTATATAACGTGAAAGACCGGCGCAATGAGTTTCAAGGACTGAAAGACGAGCGTGGACTTGCGTTAAAATTAAAAAAAATGTGACTTACGTACATTTTTACGTGTGTTACTTGCAATACGCGCGTTACGTACATTATATGCTTTTAAGTGTGTTACATACATTATGTGCATTTGAGTGTGTTACGTTCATTACGTAACTCACGTGAAAAATTCCGCGCATCACGCAAATGATATTTATATGCTTGCTATATGCTATATATTCATATTTAAATCAGAATTTATTTTTATAAACTGAAATCGAAAGTAGTAATGTACACCATTCTGAGTGTCATGGAGATTTTTCAAAACAAATGTGGCAAGGGGGAATATTTATTTTGAGACTGAACAGAGCATGAAGTTAGAATATCAGAACTGGATTATTTTTCCGAGAAGTAGCCATACAAATTTTGATTCAGTTTTCAAGTATAAATAATCGATTTAAACAGTTCAAAGCTCCATCTCAAAACCAAACATAAACCAAAAAGAACGATTACTTAGGAAACTAAGCCTTAAGGAAAATATTTTCCCAAAAAATCATACAATCGCCTAATGTGAAGTGTTCTAGAACTTGAGGCACAAGGAAGAATTTGATTTGAAGCCCAAACTTAAAGTCAAACCAAAAGCGGGATCTGCAACCGCAGGTAAAACATAAATCGGGTTTTTCACGTAATGCTGATTTTGATAGTTTCAACCATAAATGTCATGACATACTTAAACAAAAACAACCTTTATCACAAGTTTAAAAATACAATTCGACGTCATTCAAGCTAAATCTTTCTGGGAACGATCTGATTTCAATGGGCGGGCCCTCGATTAGACACGGATTAAAAATGAAAGAACATGATATTTACGCGTATGATTTGTGACAAACTCTGTCAAATTTGACAATTGAAGACATAAGCTGTTTCGTAACCAAATTCTGGTACCATTCTAATATGATTAACAAAATCGCTTTGCAAAGTTTTATTCAAATGACATTCCGGCTCTGCACATTCCACGCTTTTTCTTTCCTAAAAGTCTGCAAGTCAACCGAAGTACCTGAATATTAGTTACTAGATACGGATAGTCGAACTAGATTACTTCATTTTCAACAAAATTGCTCTAATTGTTCCATGTTTTCTAAATATTTGGACATGTAAAATATGCGGAACTGTAAGTCTCATTCACAGAAAATGTGCTCCCGTGGAATATTCCACTCAAACTAAATACAACCCAAACCTCCAATAGGAATTTTAATTCGAATCTTTGTATATGATGTTATAATGTTAAAACTTTTACGAGAGAAATTTTCAGAACTCAAATTGAATAAAACGAACCGTAAATGGGTCACTCATCTCTCTGATAAACTGCGAATTTCATTATTCAAACTGTGTCTTGTCAAATAATATTGAATCCTCAAACATAGGAAACCATTTACTAAACCGCCCATGTTTTCGTTATCGTTCCATGAACTGGCTTCTAACCTAAACAACGGCTTAATTCAAACATCCTTAAATGCTAAACACAAACAAATCGACATATAAACAGTTCGGACATTTTACATCGAAAACTATAAACAAATATAAGAATATTCTTAGCATAGGTCTCACAAAAAACTTAGATAAGCTGATTTAAGATCGTTTTTACGCCATGTACAACAATTATGCAAACTACCATATTTTGTAGTTGCCATTGCTTAACACATTCATTGATACCCAGGGTGAGGTATTGGGACGATAGAATACTAAATTAATTTATTGCTAAAATTTTGTTCCCAGTCTTATGATTATTAGCCTATGATGTAAAATATTTCGTGAGAATTGATTTTTAAGAACTTCAGTCGATGATCATATTTGAAATTGCTGCAACATTAGAATGTTAAGAGAATTTTAAATGTGAAATTTTTATTTATTATTTACTTTTTATTCATGCAAACAATGTTTTATCAGTTGTATTTGTTTTTTCTACTTTAACCCCGAATGTTTTGTGTCATTATAATAAGTCCTTTACATACAAGGGACTGCTTGTCCACGGCCGAGTTCGGGACCAAAATTCAACCTTGGCCTAATGATTCCATTTTGAAAATTGCGTTCCCAACCAGGTTATAATAACACAAAGGAGTGTTCCCAAACATTTATTTTGATATTGTTTTATTGGCGCTCCGTATGCGTACCAAGATGGCGGACACAGGAACGTAGTATTTGTGGAAGGTTACTACGGGAGTCACTTGACTAGTCCCCGAACTCGTAATAGAATTAAATATTGAAAATTAGAAAAAAATTAAAGCCTAACCTGATACACATACTACGTACGCATACCGTGGGAGCACCCTTTTATTTATATCTTGTCTCGATGGATAAACACCGGAGGCCATGATTACATCATGCTAATAATTTATATCATCAAATAATTTTTTGATAATTTTGTTTGTGTTTAATTTTTACGTTTTATAACCTTTGAACGCAAAATTACGTGG
Source organism: Styela clava (assembly GCF_964204865.1). Lineage (NCBI taxonomy): Eukaryota > Metazoa > Chordata > Ascidiacea > Stolidobranchia > Styelidae > Styela > Styela clava. The sequence goes on along the minus strand of NC_135253.1, from coordinate 25,149,336 downwards.
TATTTCACATTGCAAGGCATATACAATTTTTAACATTATTTACGTAAAGTAAAAGATCGGAGTATAAAAATGATTACTTTTGGGCAAATTTGGGATCAAGACAATTAATTAAAAAATGTTCTCTCACTTTCATAAAGTATTTTTAAAAAACAAAATTTTACAATAAAATCATAATTTATGAAACGGTTTTCGAATCAAATCACTTCGAAAACGAGAAGGAATTGTAGAATATCGAACTATCAAAAGCTGGCTTCTAATTATAACATTTTTTCACTTTCACAACACCACGGGGAATCCCTCATAAATATTTTTTACCTCCCTCTACTCCTCCAACAAAATTTTAACTCAGTAATATTTACACCCTCCAGTTTGTAGAAAACTTTTAAGAAGTTATATTCTGTTTTGACGACATTGGGAAATCCCCCTCCCAAACATTTGTTATTTTATCTTTATTCGTTCGCATTCCAGTTTCTATCTTATTTGCTATTTATTTCTAAATGATCACTGTACTGATACGCAGAGGTTTTTCTGTTAAATATTTTATTAAATAATGTTCCATGTTCTTATTTCATTAATAAAAATATTACAAAGAACTTGTTCCTGTTCTTCTGGTGTATTGGATATCAGTGAGTTGCAGGTTAGGTCGACTATAATGGATTTGTGAGTGAGTAATTCCGTTTCTACTCCGGCACTGTGGGCTCTCAATATATAACAGGTCGTTGCTAGTTGTATAATTCGGGGTTCAGCATTGTATATATTAGGATGTCGTGCCATGTTCTTAGCGCAAGGCAGTGAAACATTTTTGTTGGACGGTTATATAATGAACTTCAGTCATCTAGCTAGGCCACACACAAAAATTTAGCGGAAAGGCAAGAAAGAATGCGGCAATCGCTTAGCCTTCCAGTAATAAATTGAGCGGGAAAAGCCAAAAGAAAATGCGGCTACTGCTATGCACGGGGGAAAACAGCGGAAAATTCAACGCAGCGAAAAGAAAATACATGATGTATAGCAGGGCTACTCAACTGGCGGTCCGAATCCGGACCTTTCGAGTATTTGATTCGGACCGCAGCACATAATTCTTTATTTTGGATCATTGGCCCTACTTTTAGAGTTTCATTTTATAAAATGACTTTTATTATTTTGAATATATATGAAAAGAAATATAACACCATAATAAACAATCTTGATTAGCTGATATTCATTAGCCGGTCGAGGAAGTGCGCGTTTACGGATGTCGAAATATATTTTCTGGAAACACCGGACTCCAATAATTTTGAAGTTTGTATGCGGATCTTCGGTAGAAACAGTTGAGTATCCCTGATGTATTTATTGTACCCACGTAACTGACTTTTTAAACATAAAAAGTCGGATTCGGATTTTATTTCGAATGGTGGAAAATCTGGGTGATGACAAGAGCCACGCTGAATGACCTGGCGGGCCGGGCTGCGGCGCGTGGGTCGCCTGTCGTACACCCCTGATCTGGAGTCTCGGCACGCGAAACCTTGGAATATTGTAGCACAGGTTTAAGTTTTCTTCACAAAATGCTCCACCGAGACAAAATCCACCTTCAATAGGAGGATTTTTTTTTATTCTTTGTATATTGTGATCTTGGGAACGCCTTTATTGTCAGGTCAGGGGGATTTCCATGTAAGGTCGGTCAGTATCATGACATTGTAAGGAACATACTTTAGCTTGCTCGAGGCGAATACAAGACACCTAACCCGCATTCTTACAAGTTCAGATGGGTTTGTAGTGATTTTATCTGCTTTTGAATTATAGCGTGAAAGATAGAGAGAATATATATGTAGTGAGCCTATGCCCAGTTTTTAATTAATAAGCGAACGACTACAGGCGCTTTGGGCTCATTTCCCAAATACAATTATAGTTGGAACCGAATGTCATATGAAATCCTAGTAAATTTGAAGCGAATGTCATATGAAATCACGAAATATATAAACCGAATGCCATATGAAATCTTAGGGGATTTGAAACGGATGTCATATGAAATCCTAGAATATTCGTACCGAACGTCATATGGAATCCTAGAATATTCGAACCGAATGTCATATGAAAACCAGAATATTTGAACCGAATGTCATATGAAAACCCTAAAGATATGAACCGAATGTCGTATGAAAACCTAGAATATTTGAACCGAATGTCATATTAAACCTATAATATTCGAACCGAATGACATATTAAACCTAGAATATTTGAACCGAATGTCATATTAAACCTATAATATTCGAACCGAGTGTCATATTAAATGAAACCTAGAATATTCGAACCGAATGTCATATTGAAACCTAGAATATTTGAACCTAATTGCATATTAACGAGCTTTCGTGGAATATGCGTACCAGCAAAACTTTGGTAAAACTACAATACATTATTATCAATACGCAATCAACATAGTCTTTCGGTCAGACAGGACAGACATTCAAAACGCTGTCGAAACTATGTTCTCAACCAGTTATGCTAACGATGAATAGGACTTGTTGCAATCGTATGCAATGTGGGATTGTTAATATACAATTAGCCCGGTCTTTCTTATATTCACTCATACACGTTGATCGGATAATAATGTTATCTTTTGTGACAATAAATAGAAATAAAAAATAATGCTTCTACTGCATTCCAGGATATGTAGTTTCGTGTCGCAAAACCACAAGTTTTAGTTTGAATTTTAGAAAACATTTTTTTGATAAAAATAAAAATTCAATAAAACTTGAAATCACTTATAATGCTGTTCCAGCTGAAATTGCTGAAAACTATTATCTAATCCCTATATATTTAATAACGAATTTGGTTTTGAATGGACGGGGTTGTCTGTCGAATTACTTGAGTATGATGGCATCGGCGGATAAAAATTTTGTATTTAAATCTTCCGCCCAAATTGAGTAGGTTCTTCGAAACGGGGTTCCCGGCCCATCGATGAACCGTGAAAGGGCTCAATGGGATCGCAATAAAATCTTTTTCGACGATGAATTATTTTAAAACAAAAACTCCACTAAATTGGAAAGATTTGGGACCAGTACTGAGACCCAACATCACAGAAATAGAGCCAAGATCGAATCTTATATGTAAAAGGTTTCGGACCTCACAGAAATCAAAACGCCAGCTTCATATACGCATCTTTAATTAGAGCGAAGATAACGAATGAAATCTGAAAAAATTACGTTTTTGGAGGTGGTTAACACTCGAGAATATGATTCTTACAAAGTAACACAGCGACTAGAAATGTGTTTACTGATATTTTCGAGTGAAATTACTGATTTTTTGGCAGAATTTTTATTGGTATCTCAAACAGCATTACATTGTCAGCTAATTCAGCGCAAGGTTGTAATGTTCAGATCGAGTTCACATTTGTAGCGAGTTTGCGTAGAAGTTCACGTAAGAGTTTTGCCTTAGTAAAGCAGACGAGGTAATTAAGCTGCTCCAAATGAAGCTACACATTAAATAATTAATTGTGTACGAATCAAGTTGTGGAGTCAAAATGTCCATACTGTTAGCGTTGGTTGTTTTCTATCCGCTATTGGCAATTTATGGCAAGATCGAGCCAATTCTCCCTCAGTCTAATTTCAAACATCATGTCATTGCAATCCAGCAGTTTGCAGATTATTATCGCTGACGTATTGGTTATCAAGATGTATCTTATGCTGATGCCGCAAAAGTTACGACAAATAGTGACTACGTTGGCTCTTCTTCTTTAGTAACGGTTCCGCAATCGTAGTTTAATATATACTCTGAGTGAGGTGGTGGGGATGGGATGATTTAAACAAACCTGCTATTCCGATACACTTGTGGAGCACGATATAAGCACTGTGTCGGCCACAGCGCTCACTATAAGGGCCCCGTATTAGAACGAGAATCAAAGCCGGTGGAATGTGCGCACATTCACAAATCTCCGCGTATGCAGTTTCTGATTATCTGGCTTTCCATAAATAAATCCGCTCAACTTTGCAACTTTTCGCAAATTATTTCTGATAGCAGAGATATAAGTAGGCGTATACTTGAAGATCCTGATCAATAGGATTTGAATAAAAAAAAAAGTTAAAATATTAAATCTTCGTGCTTCGATTTATGCAAATATTGTTCTCAATTCAGAATAAAATTCACTGAACTGCGTTGTTTCGCTTCCATAATGATCCACGCCTTTTGCAAACTCCCGCTGATACCTAAGTTGTTTGTATTTGTTTGGGAAAGAACGAAAACTTATATTCAACATTTTCTACCCAATTTATTAAAGAATGGATGGAGCGGGGTGTGGCCATAATTAAAGGTATTACTGACAAGATCTTTTAACCTTTGTCAGCCATTAGGCCATCGGGTCCGGTATGTTCGTTTACGTTTAATAGAATACTTGGCGTGTCAATGACGTACCAGCTTTCACAGCATAATGCAAACGGCAACGGCTTAATTGATTCGAAATGTCGAGATATGAAATAAATGTCAAGCGGATTTGCAATATTTAAGGGTTGACATTTCATGAACAATAATCAGACAATTTCGAATATCATGTTTATATGACATTAGCCCTGAACAGCCCTCGTCCATGTTGCCCTTTTCAATAAATTGTCTTTTAATCTTGATTGCAGAATAAAGAATAATTAAAATTGGAACAAAAAGACAAAAAAGATAAGTTTAAAAAGTATCAAACGAGTTTTCCTTTAAAAATTCACTAATGCAGCGCTGCGTTTCTCAAATTTTTTGGCCCCGGAACACATAGGATTTTCATCTCGCTTCACGGAACCCCAAGAAATTAGGTAAAGGTAAAATTGAAGGGTTGATTCCTAAACTAAAAGTTTGCTGTGACAATTAGAAATTTAGGCTGTCGGTAAATGATATTGTACGGTGATCAAAAACATCATGCTTCTCAGACTGACACGAGGCCTTTCCGCCTGTTTAGATTAAGGCCTGTTCGTCTGTTCGTCGCCAGGTAATTAACAAATTTACGACCCACAGTATGGCCGAGATCGCCGTGGCGACCAATTTAGTTGTAATTTCGATCCCTTGTTCCGCGGAATACTCTGAAGAGGACAACACAGTTTGAGAAACGCTCCACTAGTGCATTAGGATGAAATAAAGATGTTTAGTATGACGTACAACTGCGACCGTGGCGTATATTTCACACGCTTACTGTGAACATGGCTGTGTTGAAACATCCGCTATTACATGAAAAGCAACTATTTTATGAAGATAGCATTTCCAATTGTCGTTATGAATGAACCACTAACTACTACGTGTTATGCTTTCCTATGCATTTTATGCTCTATTTATCTATGATCAACACTGAACAGGTATTTATATATGGCCAAACATGATGAAAGGATACAGTTTTTTATATCACACGTGGCCAATCTTTAATCATTACTAATGGAGCATCATATCGTCAAAGCAAGTTTTTGGCTTCAAAGATATTTGTTGTTCAGATTCTGTCCCCGATAAGGAAATCCCATAAACAGTAAATAAACCGTTTGCCTCGATGAAATCTCAAAACGTGTGTTTTGGAAAAAAAATTGTCAAATACGAGAGCAAAACAAATGAGAGTATACTGACCCGGAAATTACTTATTACGACCCGGAAATAGGCGTGTTAATGGTAGTGCTCGCAAAGTCTCCGAGACTGTCAGGACTAGTCAACAAAATTCTATTTAGATCATGTGGGAGTTAAGTAGATGTAGCATTTGTCACCTTTTCTATCACTACTCTTCTCACTTTAAGTTGATGGCACGCGACCTTGCTTTGGGCAAAGATTCTCTTATACGGCAAGTACATATGTATTGACTTACATCATCTTTTGCTTGTTTCGTAAATAAACCAACCCCATACTGCCCCAACCTCAAATCTAACCCCAGAATGGCCCACCCAGGGCTCAGAGCGATTACATTAAAACTAAAAGCGAAAGCGACAAGTATTGAATATGGATTTAAAATAGATTGAAAAATATAGTTTGAGAAAATTTCACTTTTTTTTTGTTACGAACAACACGGTGACCGCTCCGTATATCCCTGTGCTATATACAGTGTATGTTGCTGTTGACCTTCTGTGTTCTTCTGCAACTTTACTTCTAAGTGTGCAAATCTTTACATTGGCCAAATTTTCAAATTTCAAACTAAAATTTTTATTTTAGCAAATTGAGCAGAAGAATATTAAAATTAAACTTGTGAGCGTACTGCATCCACCTCGAACGGAACTCAAGTATTTCGACCGACTTTGGCCCAACAGATAGATCTAAAACTAAATAATACAGAAAAGGGCATCTCGTAATATTGGTGCAATGGTAATAGGTATTCAGTATTCAACATTAACAACAAGTTGGATTCTTGGTAATCCCATGTTCTGAGGAAAATTTTAATAAAAATATCACGTCATGGGTTTTCGAAGTTCCAGCCTATAAAAATCAATCTTACGTAATTTACCACATTTCAGGAAAAAACACAGATTTGACCACGATAAGCTGCGTAATCAGAAAAATATTTATCTTAACTTGGAATTATCACCGCAACTTCCGATAAGACGTACTGATAAGAAATGAAAGTGCACAGTCATATAGGCTTACCATTGTTTATTTTGATTCTTGTCAAGTTTATTTTCTTGTGTGGTAATCTGCGCGGCCACGCTTCTTATCTCACATCAGTGTTGCCCCATATTCACCAGTATTTGTTTTTAATTTTTATGTTCGTGACAAAACTTTCAAAATAATATTTATATCGCTCTAATCTGCGAGATGGAAAGCATGAAATCAAACACCAACCTAGTGGATTAAACATATGACATTCTTATTCTTTTTCCACAGATTTACACGTTTCGGCCTGGATTCCATGCCTGCCACGTCATCCAGGATTCCAGGGAATTTGCTCAGGATTATCTACCAAGTTGAGATACGGGTTTATATACTATCAGGGGAAACTAAGCGCTGGCATAGTGATCAAAATCCCACGCCACCACCTTGACCAGGCTGTGAGGAATTGTATGGGCAGAGCCAGAATATTTTTTGCTTCAGTATTATCTGATTTTTTAGACCATTCAGGCGAACACTTAGTCCTGGTCCTGTGGCAATGGCAAGGGCCTGTCTATGTTGATAGCAAGAATTTGAAAATTCGAGTTCTGATACAACGACCATTACCTTAGCCAGAAAGTAGAAAAACTGAGTTGGACAGAACTAAAGTATTTGTTCTTGTCTTGTTCAGGACAATTTTAGAATATTAGGCTTCTTCAGTAATTGCTAAACGAAATACAAAAAATTAAACGATTATTCAGATAGCACTATAACGTAATGTGACTTCATCTAAGAGGAATGGTTTCAATTTTTCTCTAAACTGCTCAACAAAATGGAGAAATGACGCCTTATGACGTCACCCAAGAAACTTTTTTTACTTTTCCACGGACTGCTTAAAGCAATACCAAAAATACGATCAATATTCTTAACGTTAAACTCTCAGACAGTTCTGTAGTGAAAACGTCAGGGCGTACATTGATTAATTCTTGAATGTTTCGTTAACATTTTCGGATGTCAATCAAGCTGGAGAGATTCAGACAGCAATGTTTATTGATAGGAAATGTGTCGCGGTTTGAAAATGTAAGCACTGGATTATATCACGGCGAATAAGTAGGGCAAAAATCCCTGGACAAACTAAGCAATGATATCGTTTGTCTCAGTAGAGTGGGTGACATGATGGGTGGCTTGATTATTCTCATATCTGATTCAGGATTGTATTAATAGTTTTTTACATATAAAATTTACTTCAAATACATCATGGGCGAGGTGAAAGGCATTTTAACCCGAGAATAGATTCAAAAATGACAATTCAATACAACCCTTTATCACTATAAAACTCAGGTCATTGCATTTACCAAATCCCTAGAAATCGGACACCCACAGCGAAAGATTTAATATAATCCCGAGAAAAGGAATCAAAGCTAGATCTGCGTAATTCTGTCCGTAACTACTATCCGTAGGAGTTGGAATCCAGGATCGAAAGAAGCAATAATATCGTTTGGCTCAGTAAAGTGGGTTAAGGGTAATGGAAGCCTGACAATGCCGTTTTTTGGCATTTTAATGCTTCCACTTCAAACAAGTCAATATACAAACATCCACAGATATCTATCGATAATAAGGAGCTACACACATAAGGAATTATCGTATTTTCTTACATTTCTTCAAAAGGCTGGCTCGGTTAGAAGCCATACTTTTTCTTTATATATATGTACCATTGTTAGTTTATTAAAAGTGCATAGAAACGACAAGATCGGAATATTTCCCGTTTGGCGTTGCCTGACGTTAACTGAAGTAGTTTTGCGGTTCAGGAATGTCAGCAAGGGTTTGCGGAATACCGATAAGTAGGGCTGGCCACAGGTCGAACAAAGGAATGACATGATTTTCGGTGAAGACGATAGACTGGGTTTTGGCTGACGAATATTTGGCATGTATCTAGTCACGAAACTGTCTAGTAACGTTAAATTGAAATTCCCAAATGCGCAGTGTAGGCTGAACATTGCGTTATGTAACTTGTGCGAAAAAGGTTCACTATCTTTTATATGAACTGGACTAGCATCGTATCCTAACGTAAGATCTGTATTTACAGTAAAATATTGCAAAATTGATATTAAATAAATACTCGTCTACAAACATAAATCAGCGCTGACAGTTTCGGAGCTTGTCGTCTGCGTATAGCAATAGTTGTCTCGTAGGAATGCGAATGATGAATAGCGCCTGCTTACGCCATTTTGTTAGAATATGAAGGTGAAATTGGTTGTGCTGGAAAATTTGGGATGACCACGTGACATTAGGAATGGGGGATGTTTTGGCGAACCCGTTTGGTGCTAAAGTTCGGGGGGGGGGGGGGGGGGGGGGGCGTGGGGGGGGGGGGGTTGACACGGCCGATTTGGAGATGTACTTTTAGCGCCGAACAAATCCGTCTTATCAGAAAGTATAAAGATTACAAATCTTTTTTTGTTTTTTTTATAAATATTAGTAATAATTTTATTTTAACCCGTCAAACTTGCGCTAAATATCATGACTCCCGAACGACCTCGCCTGAATGTCTACACCAAAACCCATAATCTGGAATTAGTGCAATACTTCGTCTAATATGACAAAAACAATTCTGAGTAGCGAATTGCATTTATTATTTAGTTTAAAACAGTATCAAATATATGAAATCTGAGAAAGCGTCAGTAACACACAATAACAACTTGATTACATCAGATATAAATGGGGTCAAATGTCAAACGCTTTCGAATACTCTTTTGTTTATTAAATAACTGGCAACGCTCACCTTTCTTGAACCAAGAATTGAATCACCGCTAGATTTATTTTATACTCAAAGGTTTATTCGAATGAATGTTATTTGCTATACCGGGGTGGTCCAAACCCAGGCCCGCAGGCCACGTGTGGCCCGCCGCTCCATTATCTGTGGCCCGCGTCGCATTTGCGGGAGAGTAAACAAAAAATCCCATTTGGTGTAGTTTCACCATAAAAATAACCAGAAAATGCCACAATGCTTGCTTGATATGCCTGCAAGTTGTGTTGGTGACAATCTAAAACGGAATTTTCTCTCTGTGACACTTTCTTCGTTATGAATAGTTTGAAATCTTACACTAAATGTAGATATAGTAAGATTTTTGCAGGTTTTAGTGAGTTTTTAGTGGTTTTTGCATGTTTTAGCTTGATAAATGACAAATAATGATCAAGTGTTTGGACAAAAAAAAATGTTCGTTTTATATTGCACTGTTTACCTTTTATTGGCACTATTGTGGCCCGCGAACAATACAAAAATAATAGTGTGGCCCGCGAGGCCGACAACCGTGGACCACCTTGTGCTATACAAAGAACTCTCAGTAGGCTCTCAAATAAACTTTCTGAAGGATCTGGAAATTCAATGCAAGTTTTTCATCACTAAAACGCCTAGGTCAGGGGTCGGCAACCCACGGTCCGCGACGCATCCCTGAATTATAGTAACAAAACAGCTGTTTTGACAATTATATATTTTACGTTACACAATTCATTATGAAGCGCGTGTAGACTAAATTTTATTATAATCTAACAAGTATAAAAACCACAATTACTCGTTTAATGAGCCTATAATTTAATTATAATTAGACAAACGGCAACAAAACGTAGAAAACTTGATGCTAAGTGCAAAGGGTTCAATGGCGCCAAAAATGCAATGCAATGCGGAAATAAATCTATATTCTATTCGAGAGATGTATCACTGCTCCATTTTTAATATAAAAAGTATCATTCGTTCGGTTTTCAACTTTCTAAAAATATGTGCGGCCCGCCAATGACTTGCAACCAATATTTTGGTCCGCGAGCGAAAAAAGTTTGCCGAACCCTGGCCTAGGTTATTGCATTTATCGTATCCTTAGAAATCGGACACCCGCAATGAAGGATTTAATATTATCCTGAGAGAAGGAATCAAAACTAGATCTGCGTAATTCTAAACTACTATGCGGGGGAGTTTTTAAAGCCTTAATCTTCCATAAAACATTCAATATATGTGAAGATATCATATTTTGCGTTGGGCGATATATCAGATTTCTATAGGAAATTAGGTCATGTTTTTAGACAAGCCCTCTGTACTCCGGTATATTATACTAGCCATGTTTTGATACGAATTCCATATTATTGTTAGTGAAACTTGTCATAATTCTAACAAAGACTATTTGGAGCTAATAAAAGTGTTTGAACCGCTATATCTGCAGGTATTTCCCAAAATGAGTCTTCTTTGCCTCTGAGTGAGGGCGCGTACATTTGCTCTGAGATGAGTCTCCTAAACTTCCGAGGGAGTGTGATCAGCTGTGTTAAGAGATGAGTTTACTTCTGAGCTAGTTCCCATAGCTACACTCACGGATCGTTTTGTTTTCACTCTGAGTTGGCGTGCGCCGTGGTCTCGATTCGAGAAAGTTCAAGGTCCTGTGATAGACATATATCAAACGATATATAGCTACTATACTTAGAGACCATTATTTTTCAGATTCAGGAATTCATCACACCTTGAGTGAGGTAGTGGGCATGTTATTTGGTCCGGAGGTGTGTAGTTCGCAATACAAACATAGCTAAGTCCAACGCTTCATCTGTTAGGCCATCGTGTTCATTAAATTTAAAATAAGCGTCATAGGTGTGAAAACAATTGTCTGAAACACGACCCGTTTGACTCCCCACGTTCGCAGTTTATGCAGAGGAAATCTGATCCATAGATATCAGTGTTGTTGTATTGCGTTACCTGCCGTCGTATCGAGATAACGTCCAGACAAATTTAATAAAAATATAGAATTGCATGTCTGGAATGCGGCAACGTGAACCACTGTTGCAAAACATAGTTTTCACGCTGTCTATATCTAAACAAATCTTTGTACATTAAGGCACTGACATGTGTAGGTCCAGGCCAGTGGTTGGTTCTCAACCTTTTTATGTCGTGGACCACTTTTGTTGCACAAATAATTCTGTTGACCATTGACTTTCCCATGCAAGAGAAAAACTACAAGAAAAACAAACAAATTCTTTTCGCAAAGAAAGGAATTTCCACATTAATAATTAAACAAAAATAACCATTCAAAAACAAAATTTGCATTATCATTTATTTCTTATACAATCAAATTTAACTAATTTATCACTAAATCTAGGAATATTTAATAGATTCGGGTACTATCTGACAATGTTTCTGTGGTCGAGCAGTGAGCCATTGCCTACTGTTTAAGAACTGATGGTCTAGGAGAATTACCGGTTTAGCATGACCTTCTCAATTCATGACAACCAGGAAGAGGAAGTGAATTTGAACCCGAGCATCCACTGATAGGGAAAAAACTGCTGGAATCGGAAGTGGCGGTCGTTTTTCAAACTCGGAGTCGGTTCCAAAATTTTAAATTGAACAAGATTCGGTTGCTCGAATGGTACGAATTTCAGAGTAATTTCAATTTTTTTTACAGATCATTAGACTTAATGGTGCCTTTGCAGGTTACAATTTCCGGGTTCGGAACCTATGCACACCACCTCATTGAGGGCGTAACAATTGTATACAATGCCGAGCAAGAGAAGTTTCGTTTCTTCACAAAATAGCAACTCCTCACACAGTCATTGTGCAGAGACTATCGGAGCGAACTTGTGGACTAATCTGCCAACACCATTGTAAATACTGTATTCTTTATTTCTAAGAATAAACTCATTTATTCTCATAACGTCATCTTAGTTTTTGGGCGTAGACCGGAACTCGTGTGAGATTACTGACCGTAAGCGATTTGTGGCGGCGTTGGCAAGGTTACGTCGGTGAAATAAATTTATAAAACAACAACAATTACTCGGTTGCTACTTTAGCACAAATACACAATATTTCTGAGACATTTCCATTCCCCGCCTTCGCTATGAACAAGACAATGAACAAGCAGCTATTTACAATATATTTATCAACTTTTCGAAAGAATCGGGACCTTTTTGGTTTGCCAATGTTGCCAAGGATTTTTAAAAGAGTGAAATATCTAATTGCCAAGTTAGACTGTAGCAGCTCGCGAACCTGGAAAACTGGGTTTTCTGAGGGTCCAAGAAGCGTTTGAAGCCACAAAAATTTTGGTATGTATGATACAGAAAAGTGTTTTGATTTTTTAAATTTCAAAAGAGCGGTTTGTTATTACACCCTGAGTTAAGTGGCGGGTATGAGTTTGAAACTGAAAGTTTTAACATGCGGTAATAAGAGGTTTTGGTTCAGACTTTTACTGATATCATTATATTACATACCTCTTACCAAATTGTCACAACACGATTGTCTAACAAATATGATGATTGGCATTTATGAAAACCTCTTCATGTTACATAAAATAATCCGAGTCAAAAGTTGAATCTGTGGCATCTGTGGCGCCTTGAAGCACATTCTATGAGCGCTGTAGCTTATCTCAGTTTTAGAAGGTATTCATTGGAGATTGTAAAGAAATATTTTCATGGCCTATGACAAAACAACTGTCCATGACACTACAAAGAGCCGCTGAAATGATATGGAATTATGTTGGTGCATTATGCACACTCACTCAGAAGTAACGGAGACTCATCTCAAAGAGAGGCTACGGGTGATCACTATGGAGAACGTTTAGAATTATGATTGGCCAACACAACATACGAATACCCAGTGATAATGTGGAATATTGTTGCTGTTGTTGGGACAAACACCACTTTATTGCCCCAATTTGTTTCTTTTCGATTCTAAATTTTCAACAATTCTAGACGGAAGTTATTATTGTCGAACCAATGGAGACTGACTCTGTAGCAGCTCCTTTTTAATGGCTACTTGCACAAGGCCTTGTTCAGAGTGAAGACATGAAAAAATGAAACCAGAAAGCGGTGAACTTTAGCTGGATTAGTTAGCGGCATAGTTAATCAGGATTTATGTCGTAATAATAGGATTGAAATACGCAGACCAATGACACCGCAGCATCTGATTTGAACTGATCCGACTTAACATTGTGTCATTCTATATATATCTCAGGGCAGTTTCGACGATTAATTGATAACTCATGGTTAACTCACTTCACAAGAGCATGACGCGGTAAATTAAACATTTCGTGGAATAAATTCGAGATTTGTGGAAAAAAAATTGAAAAAGAAATTTTTGAAAAGTAATCAAAAATTCAGTTTTAAATTAGTCAAATTTTAGTATCGTATAGAATTCCGTACAGAATATCGAATTGAAAAATTTCGAATATGTTCAAAAGTATCTTTATGACAGCGCCCTTTCGCCTGCTATCTACCTTTTACGACCTATTTTTACGAGGCGTAACGACATTTAGCGATCTTGCTACACGCCTCCTTACGTCTCATGTAAATATATAAACAAGCTTGCTGAGATCTCGAAAGAAAAGGAATCAAAAAGACATAAGAAAATTGGGAATTCCAGCAGGTAATGATGCATGATTGCCACCAGGTAAACTCATGTTGGATTGGCAAATTACATCGTTTTGCTAACACCGGTTGTGCTTTATTTAGTATTTCAGCAGGTAGCTAGCCCTAGCAGAAGACTCCGTTTTAAATTCTTGAAGTTTTCACTTGAGTACAATGGATATCCTTCCTATGTTGTCTCCCACAGGCAGGGACGTAGCTAGGGGTATGGGGTAGAGCAGGGGTGGGCAACTTCTCGAGTCGGCGGGCCAGATGTGGGAAAATAGACCCCCCGGTGGCCCGGATTATTACAAAAAATATTTCGGTATCCAATCTTTGTTAAATGCTCGACACTCTCTGTCAACTTTACGTTTCCTGGGATATTCCATGGTTAAATAAAACTTAATATAAAATCTAATTTCTAAAATCTTTTTATATTTAGAATATAACTGATAACAGTAGTGGGGAATGTTTACAACGTTTTCTGCTTTGACCTTACATTGTTTGTTTAACAAGTGTGCCAACGCAATTGTTTGTTCATTGAAGCAATTGTTTATTTCCCCAGCTCGCACTGACAGTGCGGTGAGAGTAAAGCGATCGGCGACTTTCATGAATGATGCGTTGGACCACATTACAGAGTGTGGTTGGATACAGTCAGCGGGCCGGTCAAAATCTGTATGTTGCCCACCCCTGGGGTAGAGGGTCGCGGTCGACCGTACACATTGTAAGATTGGCAGAGTCCTCACATAAAACGCGTGTTAAGTAGAAAAACAACAAATGACTTTTAATACCTGAGCATCAGCATAAAAAATGGGGCGTTGACACAGAATAAGATTATATATGTCACATAAAAACATCCGAAATAGTTTCAACTTGTTGACTTATCGTGAACCCTAAATATTTACCAGGATTAATTGATAAATATAAACAGTGAAACATGAAACAAAAATAAATGGAATTAAGGTCCACACTGTCAAAATAAATGTAATTTAACATGAATTAAACAGTAATTTAACACGGATAATACTGTGATTTTAGATTCCTATTCAAAAAAGCGAGTAAAATTATCAAAATTTTGCAGTAAATTGATGTCAATATTTTTCAATTTACAGATGAACTGACTGTAAAATTTTGACAGTGTTGAAACATGACAGTTACGCTCATTACCAGATAACATCGTTTACCCTGACACGAAAGTTCACCTTGGCACTATTTTCTCTTCACAACTTTATTTACATCTCTATGCTGTAATAATGTAAGTCGACAGGAATTCTTGCACGTGATATGATGTCATGGTTATGGTTATTAGTTTGGTTGCGCAAGATTAACTCCCTATTTTCCTCCTTGTGTTTATGTTAGTGGATCCGTATAATACAAGGATGTTGTATCAGGAATGAACCATATTATGCAATTCAAGAGTCCTGCTGCAAAATCAGACTTTACTCAGACAAAACGTTACAGAAATACATTTGTGTTGTGAGGTAGGACTATTGAATTGCATATCATAGTTATGTTAGTCGTTGTCTGATATTCTATGTTTTTATGTGCAAATACGAGTAACAAGCTTTCTATGACAAGCATATGCTTAGCCAATGGTTGTATGTAATTCCATATTGGTATTTTATCACCAATCTTTATGTGATATCATGCGATAATGTCTTTATATCTGCAAAAGGCATCGTTTGGCATTACAGGCACATGCATACAAACATAGAGGGATCTTTTAAGAAGTCTTCTGTTGATGAGTGAGACCTCTAGATGGGTCGTCTTCACCCCTTTTCTTAGGTTGCGCTTTACGCTATAGTGTTCCAAACCTTTCACTATTTGCGTGTATCAGTAACGAGCATATCATATGAGCAATTGATCTCGGTGGAGCGGAAGCAATGAAACTAGGACGAAAGGGCAATTTTTTGTAAAGAGAAATGTGAAATCAACTCTGCGCCTAACATTGAGGCCACCTCCAGTCGCTCTGTGACCCTCGGTTGTGAACCTCTGTGCAATAGTTCATTTATTTTTTATTTTCTCATTGTATTGATTGTATAAGCTATAACAATATATCGAAGCAGATTGAATACTGACAAAAATGATGCGCGGCGGTGTGGCTCAACGGGCTAAGCGTTAGGAATACGCTCGCCACCGCACCTCTAATTACTCTGCATGGGTTCGCAGGTACGAATCTCATGCAGGGATGGTTATGTGCGAGAGGATTGCTGGACTCCTCGCCGTCGTTGGGTGGTTCACGTAACCGCTGGTCGGTTACGGCTTCCTCCACCACCAAGTCCATGCTTCCGAAAACAAACAATATAACTAATCCCATACCCGACTTGGAATGGTAACCGGACGAGAGGCCGTGGTTCGCCATATGGATAAGCCGTCTTATCGGCTTTCCTCTCCCCCGGGATAAATATGTAAATCCTATCCTATCCTAAATTGTAGTTTGAGAAGGTGGCAAACCTGATCGGTATTTTATCATTGTATTTAAACGATATAACACAGACTCTGGGATTTGAATGGAAACTTGCGAACCCCTGGTCTGTACTGGCGGACCTCTGAGGTGGCGCAACTCCGGTTGCAAAACACTGGTATGCGAGACAGTCACTAACACTCTTTTTATGAGACGTTTTCGCGCCTTCACGTCGCACATGACACTAACCATGTCTCGGTTTATGAGAATTTTGTGCCTATTAATTATGTGATGGTGCGCCTGGTTTGAATCGCTTCACCCCATAGCGGGAATCACCACTATGTCGTCTCATCGGATATACATGTCGCTATGACGTCATATTAATGTCTTGTTATTACTAAAGAGGTATCGAAAATCCCACGCTTTGTGTTTTCTCAGAAAAAAAAACTGCAGAATGTAGTTTTTTCACACAACCTCAAAATTCTTTCCGGGACAAAATCGACATGTTTACGTACTTATTCCATCTCCAACAACAAGACACACTGATTCTTTTATGCTGAATATGAATTCCAAATATATATCTGTCAGATTTGATGCCACGAAACGTCTGCGTCTGAGTTTTGACCACACTGACTTACACGACGCCCGAATGAAATAACACGATCGGTCATAATCTCGTCATTCCAAATCCCAAAGAGTGTTTGAAAAGTATTTAATAAAAGTTATGACTTCAACCACAATATTTGGACGGAGAAACGAAAACAGGGTATTGTTATGTAAATGTCAATGACTAATAAAGTGTTTGACAATGACACGACCTGTGCCTCTTAGAAAAAACAGAAATAGCTTTCACAAAATTTCGCGACAAAAATTCTTTTCAGATCAGATCTGCATACTTAAGTGGTTATTTCACCTTGAAAAACAACAAGACATAGAATTCCTCGCCACGCTAATACCTTGTATATGTATTTACATGTAAATACTGGACGATAATCGCAATATTTCTCACGTAATTCATTGCGGATTGAAACAACAAAATACAGTAATTCTTGCGTCTGTTATTGCAAGGTGACAATTGAATATTGTCATTTGTAATGGAGTTAGAAAAAGATTAGTCGAAACTGGTATAAAGGAAGGCTAATTATAAAAAATGGTGCGAATTTGATAGTGCCGACATTCATGCTTTCATCCTTGTTTATATCGTTCACAAACTGCCTTCATACATCAGTGGTTCCACAATTTAATATGGCCCGGCAAACTAGTTCAACACTTTAAGTTTTTCCTTTTTCTGCGGTCTAGATACCGCCAATTGTTATGTCATCATCACAGTTTAATCACGTGTATATTCGTAACAATTATACCAATATCATAAGGATATGTACCGGTACCGGTATTGGTCCATTTCCGGGAACTTGCTTTCATGGCCCGCGAATATCCTCCTGTTCTAATTTTAACCTCCGGTCAACCAACTTTGGAAACCACCGCTCTATATTGAATATGAATAACAGCAATATATCAATTATAAGCTTTAATTAAAACTATCGAACTAATGAAAATTCTCAAAACAGTCGGCCATTTGGAGTTTCTTGAATGTATTCTATGCTCGATAAAAAACCGTGTTATATTTCTTAGATAATAGTATAAATCCGAGTTTAGATCATTTGATCGGAAAATCACAATCATTCGAATTCCAGAGAGTATCCAAGGAGATTTTGACTTCAATATGAACTGTGCTTCTTAGAAAAGCAACAACAGATCAATTCAAGTCGCGACAAAAAATTCTTTCCAGATCAGAACCACATATTTACGTGTTTTAAATCATCTTAAAAACTGCAAAATACAGAATTTCTCGCCACGCGAATGGCCTGTACTTGTATTTATATATAAATACTAGACGATAATCTCAACATTTCATCCGCAAATCTTCTATGTAATACGTGAAAGCTTGGATCGGCTTAGGCACCTGAGTAAGCTTATAACGGTTTCTTGCGATCATTGTGAACTCCTATCAGAAGTCATATGTACACCATAAACGATTTAAGTCAGTTCCTAAATTTTTTCGATAAACTTTTTTCTTTGCCAATTTCGAAACTTATTACTCCTCCCTCCCTCGGCGTAAAAACTCAGTTTCCACATATTTATTGCGAGATAGCTTGGAACCGCTAAAACAAATGAGAGATTTTATAGCGAATTCATTTATTAATTTAAAAACCACACTTGTAAACTTATCCACAGTCATAAAACCACCGAATAAGGAGCCTAAACCATTTTTTTTATCGCAGGCGCCCCTTCTCCTATAGTGAAACTCTTGATTTCTCTCTCAAATCTATAAAACCCTAAGAAAGTCCATGGCGAAGTCTAACCGTGAGAACTTACGCCAACAGTCATAAAGACCGAATAACAACAGCTTAAGGGTGTTAAGAAAAAGTAATAGTTATTTGACAAAGTTTGTTTCCGACCTTTTTAGCTCTCAGGAATTCTCCATTTTTAATTTGTATGCAATAAGGAGTTTTAAACTATTAAATTAAATTGAACTATCCATCTACCCAATGAAGTTTTTTGGCAAATTATAGCCTTAAATACCTACACCAACAGTCATAAATACCGGTTAACAGATTAGGCCATGGCTACTCAACAGGCGGAACGCGGTCCGAATCCGGACCTTTCGAGTAATTCTTTATTTCGGATCATTAGCCTCACTTTTAAAGTTTCATTTTATAAAATGACTTTTATTGTTTTGAATATATATGAAAAGAACTATAACACCATAATATACAATCTCGATTAGCTGATATAATCATTAGCCGGTCGAGGACGTGCGCGTTTAAGGATGTCGAAATATAATTTCTGGAAACACTGGACCCAAATAATTGGGAAGTTTTGAATGCGGATCTTCGGTAAAAACAGTTGAGTAGCCCTGGATTAGGCTATCAAGCGACAGTACTTTTCAGTGAAGGTCATATCGAAAAACTTGCATCGCAGAAATACACTCACACAACATCACTTTTTTTTTACATTGACAACATCGATCTTTTAAGTTGTGTTTGACATATGCATTGACCTCACATTACATTGTATCGAAAATTACGCCGCAAAAATTATCTCACTGGCTCAAAAACCGTGCCAGGCAACCGCATTGCGTGCATATGTCAATTATGTCGTTACATTCAATTAAACCCGCGGGCTGGATCCGGCCCTCCAAAGTGTTTCATACGGCCCACTTGTGCCTGCTGAAATTACGACTATAGTTTTCATGGATATAAATTTATGTTGTAAATATCGATGAAAATAACGTCATAATGACGTCATCTACCTATTATTAATATTATATACCCGTTAGTTTGGCCGGGTATTCTATTGTCTGTAACTGACCCCTCAAAAAAGAAAAATTGCCCACCCCTGATCTAAACCCTCGCCGCCATTCCTAATCCATCAAAACATTTGAGAGGGCACGTAAGGATTTAAACGGCTTTAAAGAGTAGCTTGCCTGTAATCGAAATCTACCGAAAAATTTAGAAAATAATAATTTTTGAAGGTGCTCCTCTGCACACCAATACTATTATCATACCAATTCACTATGTATAAGCCATACTACTATTTAGCAATCGCTCACTAAATTTTTAACTCCCTGATTTCCATCCTCAACTAACAAAAGCGCGAAAATATCAAACAGGGTGAAATAAAAGCCAAACCTCGACTTTATGTTTCGCCAGCAGAGGTCTGATTCCTTTCGGCACTGGGAACTTAACCCCTTGCTCATTTGTCACTGTCTCTGCTACCTTGGGAACGTCATCCAGAGATTTAGGAGTCTTCACCTGTGGTAGGTAAAGGGTTAAATTTTGAAATAGCAAAGTAGATGAGACTTTTTGGGTTTTAGCTATGCTGTCAATTGATTAATTTTGTTAGTACGATCGCCTAATAGGTAAAACATTAGACTTAACCATGTTGGGATCACCTGCTAAACATCTTCGTTGTGTTTGAGATATTTAAAAAACGAGCACATGTGGACCACCATAGAAGTTATATAAATAACATTGAGTTATGTACGATTAAATCTTCGCTGAGTTTTGTTGGATCAGAACAATAGATTGTTACGTATCGAATACTCGAACACAGGCCGAATTAGAAGAAAGTTACTTTGGTTTTGGGAATAAATGGTACATATAGACCATTATAGATTATACAATATACTAAATTTATTTTCGAGCTCTCGTGGGCTTGTGATGAGCTGAAACAAATAATTCATCTATCAATTAAAACTCAGACCGACAAAGAAAACACTTTTAAATAACAGCGTGGCACTATATAACACTGATACACAGACGATAACACACAGAGAGCATAACTGTTTCATTAGTACGATTATTTGGAACAAGAAAATTTATAAAAATAAATAAAAAAATCAGATAAAGTGACTTCGAAAACGTGGGGAAATGAAAAATGAGGAAGAAATCATTATTTGGTTATGAAAGGATCGTCATCAGCTTAGGGGTCATCTTTTGAAACGAGAAAACACACACCATAAAGCATTTTTAGAATACTAGTTTATATTAAATTATAGGTCCTTTCGTAATAATGTTTTTTTAATTGTGAAAGAGCCTTCATGTGAACATCCTGTATGAATTTAGTTTGCGTTTAAACCCTTAAAGTTGAGAAAAATTGAAAGCAAATCATTATTTGGGTATATGATGCAACTCATCAGCTCTGAAAGAAATCAGATATATCAAATTTGCAAAAATTCGCTCGAATTTTTAGTAAGAATTCAGAAAGTAATTAAACAAACTAGAGCATTTTGTGAGATCGCCATGTGGTTGACCAATTATTCGAGAATGTCTTGCAAAGAATAATTTTCATCTCACATCTATTGAGCATTACAATTGAACTTAATATATAATGTTTTCTTTGAAATTATTGAGAGAAATTTGGAAATATTTCAACAAACCATTTTGAGATTCAGTGGGTGAAAAGCTACCTGATGTGATGACAAATCAGCCCAAAACGGAAATTTTAGGATTGCAGGATGCCCATTCGCTTCAATCTAAACTTTACAAAACTTATCCAATTTCTGTTCGAACAAGGCTTAATATTGAAATGCTTTTCATTTCTTATTGAATAGAAAAGTATATTGGGTGTATTAAGAAGTTTTGGGTCAATTTGAAATAAATAAGTAAAACAGGAAAGAAACAGATTAGTGGGTGAAAGAAGCTTTCGAATACCCATTATATGAGGCATTTTTATTAGCACTTCTTGGGTGGTTATTATTACTTTCTTTCCTTGTTTGAAAAAGATGAATTGACAGATAATTGAATTTATTTAGCAGTATGGGTTAAATTTTGAAAAAGAAATTCTTTAATTCAAGATTTTGAAAAATTAATTTAAAATATATTGGAGCGTTGAAATTAAGGCTTTTTTTTAATTTGCGTGTTTGCGTGAAAGCTAAAGTTAAGAATCTGTACAAACTGTACAATCTGTGCAAGAATGTGCATTCTCTACATTCACGTGAAGACAGAACAAATTCACTCAAGTATAACATGCGATCATGCGTGACGACAACGTCACAATAACCTGAAACAAGGAGATCTTGTTTTTCGAATTGTCGTTCATTTCACACCAAGATCTCCACAACACTTGGCGGCGCTCTTGCTCGTCGAAGGGCATCTAGGGAGACGATTGCATTCCATAAAATAAAAATTATTTTGTTTTTCAGATAATTTAGAAAAGTATTTATTTTTATAAAAATTATATAAAGCACAAAAAATAACCTGTCATAGGAATTTTGATCAGGTGCATACAAACGTCCCACGAAGCATTCACAATTTTTTTTTTATCTGTAAACTGTGTTATACTTACTGCTATACAGCTACATCGTAACTTTTCAACAGAAAGGTGCTTAAGGTGGCAGAATGGGAATACCCGAGTTTTATTTTTCAAACATTCCGAGTTTTATTCCAAACCGAACACACACAATCAAACATATAAGTAACTAATAATCAATGAATATTTTATCTCCTGTTGGAAATCCGGGGAACATCTATGACTCTCGGAAACAGTTTCTCTTGAAAGTTTCGGTAATAAGTCTGAGAGTTGACATTTCAACCGATATGATGTTGTCATGCCGATTCGTATGCGAATGTTGCACATGTCAACAACGCTACCTAGAGATTATCATCTATTTCCCATTCAGTTGAAAACAACCCCGACATTCCGGTAACCTTCACAAAAACGATGATTGGATACCGCATAAATAATTAGATACATATACTTATCGATGAAGAAAGATTAGGAATTTAAAAAATCAGAAAATATGGTAGCGCTTGTTTTAACTGTTCGTAGACTCAAAGCAAGATAGTCTGCTCTTGTTGGCAACAAATACTTTCTTTTACATAAAATGATTTTTGGTGGGTGTGTCAATAATTTTGAAGGAAGTTTAGGGTTGACCAAGAGCCTAGCTAAAGCGGGTTGAAGGTCGAAACCCCTTTTTTAAAATGTAGAAGAAAAATCATTTTTCTGTATTGTACGGTGACTGTACACTCGAACCCACGTACATTTGAACCCATGTGTATATCCGCGGGTTCAATCTATATGCGAGTGCTAAAACTCATGGGTTAGGGTTAGTATGTAGTATGGGTTCAAATATCCGTGAAACAAAAAAATTTCCATGGATGCAATAGTATGCAGGTGCAATTGTCGTGTGTTAAAATGTAACGGAACCTACATAGCAATTTTTCGTAGCTTCGAACGCATATTAGATCCTCAATACTCTTGAATATCCACGTTTCCCGGGTACCATGTTAGATTACTAGCTGTGATTACTAGCCCTTATTTTTTGAAAATTTCTGAACCCGAGGCTGTCGTTGGGTAAGGTGGATAGCTGGGATAGCGAATATTAAAATAATGTGATAGTTGGCTTAGGAAAGACGCTAATTTTTGAATCATTGAATGAATTATTGAGTTCACTTCAATCTTATGAAATAAAATCAGTTATGAGAAAGCGAACTTCACATAACTGAAGTTCTTGAAAAGAATTTAGGCGGGATTTTTTTTTTTTTGGAAGGATAGACAGACAGTAAGTCACAGCCGACTACAACAGTACATAGTAGTTATAAGCACACAAACCTGCAACAGTTCGAATGATGCCAGTAGTTCTCCTGCTCTAGTGCTTCCCCGATAGATCTGATACCAATCTAGCTGAGGAGGAAACTTCTTCTCATATTTCTCCCAACTCATTTTAACGAGAGGTTTCGCCATTGTGCGACCAATGTACTCGTTGTTACCCTGGATAGAAATTAAAATGCAGTTTTTTAATCAATGTCATTGGGTTGCCAATAGCAAATGAAACTATATAGGATTATGGTGATGCTTTCACTCATAACTAAATGAGAATCATACTGAGCTGAGTTAGGTTGTCAGTTAGTGCAATCACTGAAATGACAAAAGCTATTAAAACTAAATACGAGAATATCGGTCAGAGACCGAAGACTTATCGATCGCAAGTTAGGGGATCCCCCAAAACAGCGCTCTTACTTCATAGTGACACCATGTGTCCCATCACTAATTAATCAATAACTCGCTAATTATACGACATAATTCGCCCAGAATCAATAGGCTTCTGGTCCGAGATATGATGAAAGCGCATGCAAAATCTGGAGCATATTCAATCTTGCTTTCGTGAGATATCGCGTGCATCTAACAGACATACACACAGACAGACATGAAGACAAATACCTATCAACATACTTACCGATTAAAATAGATAAGTAATAATTATGGTGGTGCATTATGTGACTCACTTAAAAGTAAAAGAGAATCATCTCTGAGCATTGTCGCGAGAAACTATGGAACTCCAAAAACATCAATGTTGGACTAACTTGTACATCATAGAAGGGTTGTCGGGTGGGTCAGAATTTTCCGGTCATTGGGTGTTAAATCGATAAAATATTGATCTCGACGTTTTCACACAGGCAACCCCTGAAACGGTCACTACCCTATTTCCGGTTCGTCACAGATTGCCTGATTCACATTGAATAAGGTTCATCCGATTTTATGAGCGCAAACTTATCAGTTGTAAATTTTTATCTGACGCATCTACTACTTTCACTATGTACAAGGGTTCAAGACACCGGTAAACAGGGAGAATAGCATCCTCATTACAGCATATATCTACTGTACATCTGAACATACTCACCACGACATCTCTGTCAAATATCTCAATGATAATCACAGGCGGATCATCCCTCAGTTCCTCTGCTCGCCCGTACAACGTCACATCCTCCATAACGAGGGTTTGGTCCCAGGTCGGGTTGAGAGTCTCCTCCATCACCTGTTGGAAATTATCAACAATTTTTTAGATAAGATAGATAATTCAATTTAAATTCTGCCGAACTGAGGACAATTCAACACACACAGAACACACAGAACGGATATTTATGAAGTTGTCAAAACTTTAAAAGAGGTTTAAAACATTAGGCATAAAAGTTCTACATGGATGCGGAGAAAGCCGTGACCGACATGAGGGTTAGGTGAATCACCCTGCATTAGTCTGAGATAAATATCATATTTGCGATAATGCAGAATACACAATCATGAGGAAAATACATACACTCACACACAATGAATGATTCCCGAGGAACGACTTCCATGCAAGGGCAAAATATAGGAAGAATTTTCCGGGGGTCAAAGGTCGGGTGAACATCGATATTTGTTGTTGCCTGCTGAATCGCAAAGACACATGAAATGGTAAATGAACAAAAAGACAACAAACCTGAGTGGTGGAAGTGCACGTAGCAAAGATGACTTTTGCATAAGGATCGGAAAGACCGGAGTCATCGGCGGCGATCAGACCTCGAGCCATGTAGATGTGGCAACGAAGCTGGAAAACCTGTTTTTCTGAGAAAGTAAATGAAGCCTGAATTAGTGGAAGCATATCATGTTAAGTGAAAATCACTACTCCATAGCTTTCCCGGGATGTATTTGCATAGAAAGTGCCACCATAATTCTATATTGTTCAGTATGATTTCATCTCTTTGCATTTCGTAGAGCAGTGGACGTAACTTCACTAAGAAATAGGTCTTTTTTGCTTCTGATTAAGTTTGCGTAATACATAGATATGTAATACATAAATTACATACATATATGTAATAATATAATTCTCTATAATTTCAGTAGCTCCAGGCGTATCAAGGGTTGCCCATAACTTGGCTCGAAGATAAGTTTCCTCTAGTTCTGAGTGAGTGCGCGGAATTTTGCTCAGAGATGAGTCTTCCTTACTTCTTAGTGAGTGGACCACCATAGTCCATATAGTCTGAGTAGCTCATGGTATTTCATTGGTTGCCCGTAACTTGCACAGGGTTGAGATTTCTCTGAGTGAGTTTTGAGCAAGACAACGCAAATGTGAAAATATGGAAACGTCTCATGAAAACTATCGAGGTGCATTCTAATACAAAGTCTTTACCGAATCCGCAATGCAAAATATTTCAACAAACAAACCTTTATACGTTATGTATGTCGGGGGTGACTTTAGTCCAAAAGGTCTGGTTTGCTCGAAGCCCTCAGGTAGACCTTTCAAGTAGTCTCGCTTATGTTTGGCCAATCCAAACCACATGTACATTTCCAACTTTGCCTGAATGCTCCAACCACCCGGACCGATGCTGCGACGGCCTGGGAACTGAAAGAAAACGGAATAATAATGATTGATATAATATTAGGTCAACATTTTCAGTGAAACAAACTACCGATACCTCAACGTTTTTTGACTTTTCATCAATACTTCCTCCAAAATTTTTTTTTAGAAAATTTAGCAATTTTTTTTTATTTTTTATTATGAGGTAATAAAACGCTTACTAATGCTGTTGCTCCTCTGTTCATAAACAGAATAAAGTAGGCATTGATATCTAACAATAACTCAAAGAATCTTTCTATAGACTGACTTTGCTGTCGGAGTTATCCAAAAAAGCATACAAGCGCGCATTTAATCTATCTCGGTTGGTTCATTTGGTGAAAGGATTATTGATAGCAAGCCAGGAAAAGTCAGTTTTCAGAAAATCGTAAGTAAAGTTGTGTTGGAAAAGACTTACGAATTTATGTCTCACTGTAAATGCCGCAAAATTGCATTAAAAATCCTGCATGAGCATTTAAGAAAGACTGTGTTACGCAGGACAATACACGACAAATGAAGTCAGAAAATATATATGGGTCAATATTTTATTCATTTCGTGCAATTATAAATACGTAATGACGCGTTTGCCATGGAAACCAAAAACGTGATAATGCATTTCTCGTTGAACTTGGGCTATCGATGGCTAGACTTTTGATCGATTTTAGTTCTCAGACAAATACAGAAAGCCTTTTCAAAGTTTAAATTATAAAATTAATTTGGCGGGTATGAAAATCATAAATCTTCAAGATTTTGACCTTTCGGAGTCGTGAAATAACAAGGGCTATATTGTATAAAACGTTTGTATACAAGAAATTGACAGAATATTTTCAAGCTAAACAGATGGATATAATACTGCCAAATAATTTGTATCGCCATGGTTAATAAACAGTTATTCAATAAGTTAATAAGCAAATCCTCATCGATAAAATAGCAAGTTTGAATAACAAAACAGAAAATGCCACATTCCATGTGTTATGTGTATTGACGAGCGCACGTATGATATTTTTCATGTTATACCTTTTTCAAAAGTTTTGCTTGTATTCTAGAATTCTATATCGTTAGTTTGTGTGTACTCGAAATTTTCAAATCAACTATCGATGTAACATGAGTGCCCGTTTAAGTTTCGTTGATCGTAAATATAGTGTTACATTCCGAGTCTGTTGTGACATTTCGCCCATAAATTGCACGTACGTTGCACGTCATTATGTTCCATAAACTTTTAGGTTTTTTTAATTAGTTTGCATTTAATAATGATGCATGACAACACACAGAAGGTCAAAACGTAATCCGGTCACGACTTTTCGGAGGTTAAATATGCTTGTTGATAAATACATTATGGCATTGCTTATTCTGCATTAGGCCTTAAAAAAAATTTCCCTTGCTAATTCGAATACCCGCTGAAACTTAAAATGTCGGGCGAGGATGGATATTCTAAGCTGTTTCTGTTTCTTCTGGTTGGAATTGGTTTGGCAATTGGAAGCGCTTTAACCGTCGTCTATGTTAAGAAGTCGCCAATTGAAGCGGTGGATATCAGCGGTATACACGATATACGCCAATTTAAATGGGCACAAGTTGAGAATAAAGACTTGCAACTTGGTGAAATCATAGCGCCTGACTTACTGGGACCTGAATCTATTGCTGTAGACAGTGACGATAATCTTTATACAGGTCTAGAAGATGGACGAGTTGTCAAAATAGAAAATCCTGGAAAGGAAAATGAAAACATCACCGACTTAACAAAATCGTTCGACTATGCAAAAGGAAGCAAACGAAGCATGAAACGTCCTCTCGGTATTCGCCTACATGGGTCGAAGCTATATTTCGTAGATGCCTACCAGGGTGTGATTATGATCGATTTAAAATCTAAAAGTTTTGACGTCATTTTGCGCTACGATGACGTCACGCCACAACTAGTATTCCCAGATGATCTAACCGTCACGTCAGATGGCAAAACGATATATTTCACCGATATGAGTTTGAAATGGGCTTATGAGGAAATCGCCCTCTTTACTCTGGAAGGGGAATGCAGTGGAAGGCTTTTCAAAGTTGATGTGGAGACAAAACGTGCAGAACTAGTGCGAAATGGTTTATGTCACCCTAACGGCATTGAAATTGACCGGGACGATAGCAAAGTCCTTGTGGCCGAGCACAATCGTCGCCGTATTGCCATCATTGACACGACATCCGGGAAGGTTGTGCGACATGTTTTACTACCTGGTGGACCAGATAATATTCGTAGAAGGAAGAATGGCGGGTATTGGGTGTCGATCGTTTATCTACCTGAACCGGGACATTTCACGACATGGAACCCGGTGCATCGCAACATGATTGCAGGGGCTTTAGGAGGACAAGGTGTTATTGGTTTGTTCAACTTAAATCAAGGAATAGCCGTGAAGTTGGATGAGAAATTTGAGCCTGTAAGCATCCACTATGATTTGGAAGGAAAACTGTCGAAGGCGATCACAGAAATATCTGAACTTAGCGATGGAAGACTTGCTGTGGCATCGTTCGTTGTCCAAGGAATTCCGCTAGTGGACCCTCTGTCTTCTGACTGATATTTCCAGTCAAGCATAATACATTAATTATAGCTGACATTCATAAGAATTCTTCATATTGGGCTTGAACCATGAAATGGACTAAACCATAAAAATGTTAAATTATATATATGATTTTATGACTGCATCAGAATCTGGCATGCCTTTTTAACAAATTTGATTATCGATGGATGGCATAGTTTTGAATCATTCAGCACAATCATTTTAAAAAGTTCTACAATATACTTACAGTCAGTGCATATGGATCCCCTAACACGAAGGTCATGAAGAAGCAATAGTACAATCTACTTTATTCAATCATTATTTTAATCTTTCTTTGTTTCATGAAAGTTCATTTCAATCTTCAAATTATAAATAAAACTTATGACGTCGAAATATATGATCCTTATACTACACGTTTAATTTGCTTTGGACAGACCAGAATATGTTGGCAAGGTATATGGCAGATGTCTCTTTGTTTATGTTAGTAGCTCGGAAATAATTCGATTCCCTCTAAGACTAACTCTTATGACAGAGTCAAGATCTATTTTCAGCCAATGTATAGATAGGACATTGATTTTAGGGGACAATCTTAAAAATTACTTCAGATGCACCATACATACACTAAAAGTTTCGTGATATTTCTTGCTGAAACGCCAACTCGACTTCGCTGGGTCTTTCCAGCTGCGGATATACTTTTTATACGCAATAAAAAGTTAATTTAAGGAGTTCCAGCTATTGTTTTTTTCTGGCAACGATGATTCATACTGAGTCCTACATCACTGATATTTCAATATTTTTCCGGTCGCATCAATATGTGTATACTGTTCGAGAAAGGTTGATGTTTTGTTAAATGAAAGTCTGGTATACGCAAATCTCATGCAATATACGCAGCAGTAGTTGGGAATATCTGGAATCTGGCAACTGTCTTCCCAACAAAGCATAAGATAACAGTCAGAATTAGGCATACTATGACGCAATAATCAAAACCAAGATTTTCTATCGGGTATTCTTTCGTAATAGTCCGTACTTCTCCGGTTTAGGGTCGGTTAGTAGCATATCCCTGTCTGACTGGGATGCATTCGCAGCGTTTTTGTTTTAATATTAAAGGATTTATGCAATTGGTGGGGTGGTTACATAGTTGTAGGAACTGTTTTCAGTGTTCAGAACGCGTTTTGGATAAGAATACATGTAGCGTAGAGCAGACCCGGAAAGTCATTACATGAGAAGTAATTACAAACATTACTTTCTGGGATTAGGGTACCGGTAGCACAGATAATGGGGATCTTTTGTACACAAAGCCATCGCCGCTAATACAAAAAATGTGAGATTAGAGAAAAGCACCCCCGCCATCTTTAAAAATTAACAAATTACTAATTAATCAGTTAGAGTTAGAAATGATTTAAAAATTTTAATTTCGAGCGCAATCTGCATTCCTAACCCCTAACCCTAACTGAATAATTAATAATTACTTATCTTGCGCGATGGCGGGTGCTTTGTACAAAATATCTGATACAGGAATTTAATACATAAGTGAGAATAATAGGAAACATTCACCTATTAGGTTGAACACGTTTCAGTGTTCTGTAAGTACATTAAGCATTATAAATATTATATTATTTGCTGAAAAAGTTACCGGTATTTAAAAAGTTAACGTATAGGGCAGACTAAGAAACACAATAATGCATAAATGAGAATTCTAAATATTTGCTTGTTATTAGAACAATTTTCATAGTTCTTTCGAGAAAAAAAAGAGATTCGAATGAAGGTACCGGTAGCCTGGTATAGAAGGAAGTTTCATTGAAAATAAATCTACATAATCATTGATTTAATGAAATATCAAGAGATAGTGAAGTTATATGGAACAAGAGAGCGATGCTCAAATATATGGGCATGAAGTGGTACGGGTATGCAGTCAGTCACAGTAGCCTGCCAGTATCGCGTTGTTCACGACTTCGCGGGCCACAAGAAGGCGGAACCGGAAAACGAGTAAGAAATTTTGAAATAGATAAAAGTTATAGCCTTCTAGCAAAAATACATTCTGTGAAACTGAAAATTTTAAAGCAATGGGTCTAGTAGTTAAAGAAGGAAATATTTTTTCCATACAGTAGCGACAAAAAGGACAAATACCAACAAGATGATCAACAACAATATAATATTAACAAAACGATCCACTTCGTACTCAATAATAGATGTGAATTACGACCTAGTGAATACTTAAAAACGCAGAACTCGAAGCAGTTCAATTCAATACGAAAACAGGTACATGAAGTTGAGAATAACTCACAATGATTTTGCGCAGAAGTTCGCGTGCATGAATACGCCACGGCAGCAATTTAGATTTCTTTATGCACGTTTGCTTAACGCAAATGTCGCGAGACTTGACTTACTTGGAGTGTGAAGATTTTTGACAGAACATTTGGTATTCTCTTTTGCATTAGGCAACCAATGCAAGATGCAGATCCTGCGCCCCCGAGTTATAAAGTGGATATGCGTATCTGCTGACAACGTGCGATAAATACCGAATTAGGTCACTGAACACAAGCGGAATGGAAAATTTATGATTATAGTTGGTGTTCTTGCCTGCCGGCTACGTCAGAGCCACTAAACTATATTATATTATAAAATGACTTTAAGTAAGATGAATTGATCAATTCTTGCTGCAAGTTTATCGCAAAGCTCATTGCCTGAAGCATTATTTCATATTTTTAAACAATATTTGTTATGCTCAGTCAACTGCGGCAAACACGCAGCCGTCTTTTCTTTTTACCAACTGACTGAAATTACTACGTCAAATGTCGGTATCCGTGAGAGAGAACCGATAATGTGCGGAACACGACAGGGCCAGACTAGAAATATGCACAAACCCGGTCGCGGTTAGTTGCTTCGAGCGTCGAGGCAAAAAATATTTTGAAAAGTCGGCAAATTGAGATTGTAACAGCGTAAGAATGCAGCGAGAACAGGGACTTCGTAAACGCGGGCCGCCGAGTAAATCAACTACAACTGATGTGAGGGCAGGGTTCTCTGATACGGAAAAGAGTACGAGTGCTTGTCAATCGTTTCTGAAAGTTGTTTTTGTATTCGTTTTATTACTTGTAGTCTTCCTATGCATCGCCTATGCAAGGTCTCCGATTTCTGCTATTTCCATTAGCGGTATACACGACATTCGACAGTTTGAATGGGCGCAAGTTGAGAATCAAGATTTGCAACGCGGAGTACGAATTCTACCTGAACTGATTGGACCTGAATCCATCGCGATAGAAGAGCATGATAACTTGTACACAGCACTCGCTGATGGACGGATTGTCAAAATCACGAATCCCGGTAATAAAGACCAAACCGTTACCGACTTAACGAAATCGTTCGACTATGCAAAAGGAAGCAAACGAAGCAAGAAACGTCCTCTCGGTATTCGCCTACATGGGTCGAAGTTATATTTCGCAGATGCCTACCAGGGAGTGATTATGATCGATTTAAAATCTGAAAGTTATGACGTCATCGTACGCTATGATGACGTCACTCCATCACTAGTATTCCCAGATGACCTAACCATCACATCAGATGGTAAAACAATATATTTCACCGATATGAGTTTGAAATGGTCTTATGAGGAACTCGCCCTCTTTGCTCTGGAAGCGGAATGCAGTGGGAGGCTTTTCAAAGTTGATGTGGAAACAAAACGTACGGAACTAGTCCGCGATGGTTTATGTCACACAAATGGAATCGAGCTCGACCGCACTGAAACTCATGCTATTGTGGCCGAGCACAATCGGCGCCGCCTTGCAGTGATAAGTCTCAAATCGGGGGAGGTTGTGCGACACGTTTTGCTGCCTGGTGGACCAGATAACGTACGTAGAAGAAAAGATAGGGGGTATTGGGTGTCAATTCCTTATATGCCCGAGCCAGGACATTTTGCTACGTGGCACCCTGTGATTCGTAACATACTTGCAACCATTCTAGGCGAACTCGGAATTCTAGGATGGGTGGATTTAAACCAAGGAATAGCCGTGAAGTTGGATGAGAACTTTGAGCCTGTAAGCATTCACTATGACTTGGAAGGGAAACTGTCGAGAGCGATCACAGAAATATCTGAACTTAGCGATGGAAGACTCGCTGTGGGATCTTTCATTATGAATGGGATTGCTTTGGTGGATCCATTGCCTTCTGACTAAAGCATCACTACATCTATAACTCTATAGTCTCTTGCAACGTTTCAGTGCTTCGGGCCCCCTTGGAAATATTTATATAAAGTCGTGAATCTTTCATAATAGAATTAGTTATGTTATTTACAATTGGTCTTTTCTAAGGCTTAGCTTACTGAACACAGTAAATGCCTCGAAATTGTTATAAGTTGTGATCTGTCAGTAACATATGCAAAAGCTACTAAAAAATAAATGGCGACACTAATCCTGATTGTGGGGCAACGTAAATGCCGGATAAATAATAAAAAGATTAAATGAATGAACCTTGTGTTACTTTGTAGACTAGTTTATGAAGTTTTATATCGAGGTATTGCTGCTAGATTTGCAATGAAATGATTTCACCATTTAACTGACAAATCAACCAGTTAACCGCTGTTGGTTTCGAAAAAGTACTATACCAAGGTAGTTTGAATTCAACATTATCATCCAATATTGAATTCGCTGATAAACATTGTACCATACCACGATTTTAGGACTTTTCCTTTTGTCATATTTATTACAGAACCTTCCTTTAGCTATTTAAAACCGTAATCCATAAGTAATATTTTCCCGATATGCAGATTTATTCTTGCAAGTTAGAATCTATTAGTGTTTTATCATTTCAAGCTTTGTAGTTGCAAATAGTATCCCAACTCACCCTAAGGAACACAGTCTGCACTTTCCCGCAATGCTGGCCCGATTCCTCTTCTCTTATGGAGTACAGGATCTTCCTCGCAGGTATCCTGGCGTACGCGACTCTCTTCATTCCACAAATCATCCAAAGGAAAACATCTGGAACGCTGGATTGTGGCTGAAATGGGAAAGGACTTTATCAGTGTTGGTAGAAGTGACCCCGAATTGCGGGTCATTTAATCTCGAATTTAGGTCAATCACTAGGTTAGGTCTCATTGGTGGTTAGATGGCGACGAATCCAAATCATCTTATTTATAATTTAGATGACTCGTGTCTTTGATAGTTGGTGTCTCGGGCCGAGTCAATCACTGAGTTTAGTCTAAGGCAGAGGTGGCAAGGTTTCGAACCAGGGGCCAAATATTTTGCCCACCTGGACTGGCGGGCCATGTGAAGGTGACCAGTGGTGGGATTCAAATATTTTGTCAGCCGGTTCCATCACAAAAGTCATATTTTTCAGCCGGTTCTGTGACAAACAGAACATTGACAGTAACCAGTAAAGCTAACCGGTTCGCTGATCTCATAAAATTCCGCGAGACGGTTCTATAGAACCGGTGCAAACCGGCTGAATCCCACTACTGAATGTGACGTAAAAAATTACATTTCATGAACAATATTTACAGTGTTACAAAAGCAAACGTGGAAAACAATAGGCCAAAACTAAATTTAATCTCAACAAATTCGTTGAGCTATTTTTAGCTAAAACGTCGAAATTTGATTTTAGATTAGTTGTAGCAGCATCAGGCGGGCCGGATTTGGCTCATGTCAGCTCTAACGGGTACTTTGTTGTGTCGATGTTGAGTAAAAAAGTTCCCAAACTCAGAGTCACGGCACATTCGAGTTGAGCTAATCACTGAGTTGCATCTCATTATAGGTTAGTTGGGTATATTTCATTTAGACGACTCAGTGGCTTTAGATTCTTTGATAAATGATGACGCAAGCCTAACTCTGAGGTCTGCGTGTTGGGCAGCGTTGACTTACATCATCAGCCAGAAATTTTATCCGGTTTAGCAAAATCTTGACTCTTGCGTGTTTGTCCTTCATCGTTGAAGGTTTGATTTGTTTCCTGATCTTGCGGGCTTCAGTCGTGATGTTGTCCTGGAAAAATAAGAAATTTCAAGTTGAGCAAAAGTCACAGGTAATCATGTAAAATGCGAATAAAACAAAGAATGAGGCGGAAGAGCCATTTTGTAGCCAACACACCTTCACTATGGTTCTGTACAAGCCATGTCATATCCATGACTTATCAGTGAGACTCCTTACAGTTACAGGGGATGGATTTGTAACCACCGCCCCAACATATGACTACCGCTTTAACCACTCTTACAAGCTTCGATTGTTATATTGTCATGGCAAAATGCGAGTGCGTGTAAAGTTGAGTGAAATGACAGATAACCAATCAAATGAATCGCTACGTATGCGGCGGTTATTAAGTATAGAGAAGCTAGCTTACTTTTTGCTAGGCGAATTCGCTCCAAATATGGCGGGAATTGGGTTAGCCCAAAAATACTGGAGCCTTAAGCACGAAAGCGTGTAAGTTGAGAGTACAAAGACGAGTAATCCAATAAATACGAATAAAATCATCAAATACATTTCATCTGAGCTTATTTTTCACTAAGTATGTTCACTTCCAATACGGCTTCGTGTGACAAATCACTGATATCGTCACCCAAAGTATTATTGCATTATATTTATTGAGTTGGTGGGCGTAGGGCTAGCCCGAAAACTGTAACTTCTTACGAGGTGAATTGCAGCTTGTACAGAGCCTTGTTCCGAGTGAAGATGTAAAAACGGTTAAGACAATCAATTATCAGCCATGTAATCAGCTAAAGTGAATTAATATGTTCGAGCATGCAGAACAGATCTCTGTCAAAGCAGCCAATGATACGCGAAAAGCTCTTTCACTCTCTTTGTTACTCCTCGGGTGTGGTGGTTTGAGACAGAGATATTTAACGATGACAACATAGAGAAGTGTCACGCCTTGACAAACTCCTTGACAAAGGCTCTTTTATCCTATTCGTTACTCCTTGGGCGAGGTGGTTCGATCCAGGGATATTTAATGATGCCAACATAGACCAACGCTTTAATTATCAAACAGGTCACCGTGCCCACTATGAGCTACTACGCCATCTCGCTCACTACTTAAAAGGTAAAGAAGTTCACTACGCACCATTTCTCTTAGGCAGAGTTTATTTCTTTCTTTATCTAGCCTTGTCCTTCCCAGGGCAGCTCCGCCCCCAGATTCTGTACCTTTAACAAGCCTAGTGTATGACGCACACCCATTGGCTAATTCTTCGACCACACCCCTTAGTCTTCTATGAGGAGCGTCTTGGTCTGTTTTCAGCATTTCCTGGACGTCTTGCAGGCCTTCGTCCTGTGGAATAAAATTAGTTTAACACGACGTAATGAAAAAAGCGGAATTTAAATTAAAATATGGGATCAAGTTCGTTATTTTGCTATACCTATAAATGCTTAAATTAAACAGAAAGTAACATACTATGCTGCCATGCCTAACTCTTTTTAGGCGCTTTTCTACTACCACCCTCAAACAGCCATTGGCTACGTTAAGAGCTATTAGTTTTGGGAGGACTGGAATCTTTCCGGGTTTACATCATCGCTTACTCAATTTATTACACCCTGTATTCAATACTGCTTTACTAATGCCAAACAATGTTAAAACCTCACCAGTTTATCAGCAATCTTGTGCATGATGTTCGAATTGTACATTCTGCGTTTCTGGTCGTGCCATTGACTCGTGATGTAAAGGCAGGGTTTCTGCTCCAGGAAGGGTAGATGGTAGTAGTAGCTGTGAACAAGAGAGTGTAAAATTCATAAAAAGAGAGAAAAAGTTGATAAGGCGAATGACACCGTGAACTACGACCAGTGTGGAATTAGAGAGCAAGGCCGATAAACAGATTGGTCATTCAGGGTGTCCATAAAGTCTTTTCACAATTTCGGTATGAAGTCAATTCTCAATATATTTTACCCAGGTTTGTTGTTTATCATTCAATACTAATTGTAAAAGTTTTTCACTCAATCCAATACCTCTGTGAGGGCCAAAACAATATGTGGTACCAATAAATTGCCGAAAAAAATAGGACTCTATGAACAACCTATATATCAACCAGAGGCTCTAATTTGATTACAATTGGCCAGGCATGCGTTGCCGTGTCCGTGTTAAACATGGAATCAGTTTATCAGCTAATGACTACGGATAGAGGTTGAATGGAGCCGTAAACGTTTATAATAAGTGAATGTACTCGTGACAGTTCAAGGATTCACGAGAGGATGGGCACGTCAGGAAATAGACATTTGGAATTTATGTGGATTATATTTACAGGGTTGGAAAGAAATTTTATTTAAGACGATATAGCAAGTGTCAGTGGATCACAGTTCACTCACTACCGATGACAATCTAGTCCTACACGATTTAGTAAATTTTTATTTGAGTTAATCTAATGGTTCTTCAATATGCCGTTCGTACAGCGAATAGTAAGTTAATCCCTACCTGTCTTTGTCTTTGGTGATAGGAAGAGTTGGTGACGTCATAGATCTAACGTCAGGTTCTTTGTCTTCCTGTATTTTGATTCCTTTCAGTAGGGATGTTGTTTCTTCGTCGGACTCGTCCGAGTCACCGTTAGATCGAGTCTTATTGCTGAGGTTCTGACCATCAATGACGTTGCCAAAATTGCCTGGAAGGTTGTGTGACATTAATTATAGATTATATTTTTCCCTCACCCTGGCAGTTAGTTGTTTTAAGTCTTGTGGAGACTACTATCTGTAGGAATTACCAATTTGAAGTTATTAGCTCTCAGTTATTAGCAGCTTCTTTATCAGTCCCATTTCGATTTTCAATTGAGAGCCATGGACCTTACTTCAAGCAAACTTTTATAAAAAAAAAGTAAGACATAGAGAATAAGAAATAAGCGGAATGCAGATCCTACCAGGTTGATAATATTAGAGAACGGTATTCTCGGTTGTAAATATCGGTCTATATCAATATAGAATAACCAATGATTGTCGAGATTGGGAAATGACGTCACCTATATA
The DNA here is from genome assembly GCF_964204865.1 of Styela clava. Classification (NCBI taxonomy): domain Eukaryota; kingdom Metazoa; phylum Chordata; class Ascidiacea; order Stolidobranchia; family Styelidae; genus Styela; species Styela clava. Next base: position 25,111,956 of record NC_135253.1, on the reverse strand, counting down.
TATTACGTCATCATTCTTTGGCAATATCTGTGTCCTAATCGGATGATTTTGCGTTTCACTCCGAATAGGCCTCTGTAGAAATATCCCCCATATCCGTAAGAAGCTACCTTTGTGGGAGTGCGGTTTGAAATCAAGATTTTTAACCCGCTACCCCGATATAGCCACGCCTACTGGTCTGACACTCTGGCCAATAGGCCATCGTGCTCACACGTATGGAACATCCTACGGAGAAGAAAGTTGTTGAGACGGCTTGATCACAGAATAAGTCTTTATATTTATCTTGATCGATCTTGATTGACGAAAAATCGATAAAACGGCCTAATGATAGGATTTCTTGTTTGCGCTGATGGAGAGTTATGACTAGGGCTGGGCATTTCGAATCGAATATTCGAATCGAATCGAATAGTAAATTATTCGAATCGATTCAGAGCTAAATTTCGAATCGCCGCCATCTTGTTTTTATCTTTCCGCTAATGGTCGAGGTGAATTCCCCAATTTTATTTTCATTGGAGTCATATCTTTTCAACGAAATTCTAACATATGACTATTTTCTGTAGTGAGTTATTGATAAAACGTGTTTGTTATTCTGTGTGAGCGCTCAGTAATCTATCTGGGTGATTTATTCTATCTCTTCGGTAATTCATTTGTTGAGAGGACCAATTACTATAATAAAATCGCTTACAATTATATATTTTCAAGTATTCGAGATTCGATTCGATTCGAAAAATATTATTCGATTCGATTCTGAAATCACAAGGTATTCGAAAATGCCCAGCCCTAGTTATGACCATAAGACGGCTTAATCACGGGATAGGATTTCATATTTAACACAGGTAGATGAAAGCCGATAAGTCACTCACCAACAGTTAATTCGAATGAAATCTGTTTATCCTGCAAAGTTCGACTGACCATGTTCGCTTCCAATATCGAAGTGAAGAGAAAGAAATCTTCAATTCTGCCGGCACCAAGCTGTTGGAAAAATAATAGCTTGTTAGTGTTTTAATTTGCCGTGGATGTACTTGGGTACAGTATCATAGCAGTGCTTTTATGTAATCGATAGTAAATCTCTGGAAATGTTGGCCAAGACATATTTATTGATCTCCGAATCGACCTAGATATAAGTTCGGGAAATATTTGTTGGTATCGCTTGGTAAATTGTGTTGGTGCCAAAAAATTGATAAAAACTACTAGCAGTTAAAAATAGTTTTTGCTCACGCTTTTTATTTTCATTTGTTTTTCAAAGTTTATCAGGGCCGAAGACCTAGAGCCGAGCTATAAGATGACAGTGATTCAGTTTGGCAAACTGTTGCTCAACGTGTATTTTTAATTTTATTGTAGCCTTTTTATTCATGCATCTGCACATTGGTGGCATGATATTTCAAGGTCTTACCTCCGACAGTTGCGGAATCGTCTCGACCTCGACAGCGGAGGATCCTTGTCCATCTGCTGCGCTCATGTCAACAAGCTGGACCGACAACCCGATTAACATTCGACCCCTGAAGAAGAAGTGAAGGATGGTTTTTCCGGGTTGCTAAGATGTGAATGTACCAGGGGTACTGCTCATGCTACAAAGTGGGATATTGCTCGGCGAAACAAGTGCGAAAAGTTTTTTTATAAGGCGTTTCCATATCTTTGCTCTAAAAATGCTCTAAACAAGCAGCCAACGATACGTAGCTTGCTACAAATACCATGAGATGACAAGAATCTTTTCGGTTCAACATCGTCACCAAACCTAATTGCATGTTGTGTGTGCATGGTTGTTCGAACCACGAATGCAACAATAAATTTACAATCAACTCCCTACTTTCGGTTAAAAAATACTTTTTATTATGACTTTGGCTTCGCAAAGAACTAAAATAAAGAAAAAAATCTGGCGTACACACAGCTTTCCAATAGAATGTTAACAAAGCTTGTTAAACTCAAAAGTTTGACTTTTATTATTAACACGAAAAATCTGAAAAACGTCCCACTTCGGCCCTCTAGACTGGGGAATTCAAAAATTTGATTGCAGAAGCCATGCTAAACTTCATAACTCTTGTTTGAACCTGTGACCTTTAACCCGATCTGGGCACAATATAAATACCTGAAAGCGACTCCTTCTCCGAGTCCTGCATTGAGATCGGAATGCTCGTTTACTACGGTATAGTTACGTGGGCTACCGTACAAGTTCACATAGGTTGGTCCGAACGTTGGGAGAAAACCTACAGCAATTGGTGATAAATAGAAGATTAATTATTATGAAAGTAAAATGGTTAATGGTTGAAATGGTTAAGTATCTGACACTAATTATCATCATTTGAAATTGAATGCCTTATATCTTTCACAGAAAAGTAATTCCTTCCTGTTTAAAAACCGTTTAGCTGGTGTCTAGTAAAGCGCTTCAGAGTGTATGGGTATCGAACTAAAATTAGTTCAATTAAAAATTGTCATGTCGGGTCGCTCGTGTTTTAACCTAAACATAAACTCATGACAAAAATGTTACTTAAGAGGGTTCTTGTAATGAAATTAAATTTATTTCTCGGGTCACACATTCCTATTTATAGATAAAAACAAAATATCAAATTTTGTACAAAATAATGTATATTCCAACATGTTAGCAGGCAAATTCATAGGTTATAAATGCATGCTGTTGTGATTTGATTAGTATGATGAAACAATAGTGATTGTTATGGCATAAAGTGAAACAAGGAATCATTCCTGAGTCCTGAAAAGCATGCATCTGTAATTAATAAACGCTCGTAATATAAAGGCTGTGTGACATTGTAAATTGTGTCGAGGCAAAAATTTAAAAATAAATATGATATATTGGTAGATTACCAGTGGCCATATTTGAATAAATGATTTATATTAAAATTATTTTTTGAAGGTTGAAGCTGTAAACAAGACTGCAGAGACAAGTTTGACCAATTAATAGAGTCGGATTTGACTCTTGATACAACTACAGCATAAAAAAGATTGGCAGCAAAGATTACGGTGTTCACAAGTTCTTCATAGTTCAAATTGAGAAACTAGAAACTTAACAATTACATACAGATAGATAGTGAGTGCAATGATTGGATTCACACGTGAACAACAACAAACTTTACCGAAATGAACTGATCCGACGAAATCCCGATAAAAGAGAAAAAATATCATAGTTAGAGTTTATCAAAATAAAAGATTATTCTGTATATTATTGAACACGGTAGTGTGTGTTGAACACGAATTGAACCTTTGGATCGTTTCGTTGTTGTTGTTCCAATTGTTAGAATTTTTTCCTATCGTTGTGAAAATTTTTTTTTTCTTTTTCATAAAATAAAAGGATTGTTTCTAATTTGTTTTTGTCTGAGAAAGAGCTGATATGATCAATGCTCTGAACCAGTAGTTCTCAAGCTTTTTAGCTTTTTTACCAATCGGTAAAACTTCAAAACTAATTTTCACACATAATGTGTACAAAAAATCAGCAGTAATTTAATGACTTTGTCACTTAGGTCAGGATTTTCTTTTCAAGCGATATCCAAAATTGTGACAATAACAATGGAAATGTTCTTCATTATGACATAATAGAAGTAACAAAACACAACTTTTCGGGGGTAACTTTTCGGGGCTTGAAAGGGGCGTAGGATCTCTGACCAAGTTTGGTTCAAGAATTAAAACTAATAATATAAATGACCAGGCCATCACGACCGGTAGCAACAGTGACGTGGACCGGCGGTTGACAACCACTGCTCTAAACAAGCATTCATTCATACTGGAATAAAATCATTTTTTGATAAAGCATTAGAGCAATGCTCAAATATATGGGCACAAAAGTTAAATGACTGACGTTGCGATCGCAATGTCAGCAAAAATGCAGCCTAATGTAAATAGAATTGTACCTAATTGTCATGTGAAAATTTGTACGTAAATTTAGAAAAACAGAGAAATTATGGTGAAATATCCAATCCGTAAAATTAAAGGAGAAGCATAGGATTTGATTCGTAGTTTATTGTAAATAAAAAAGAATTCCCACAACATCAAGACCACAACAAGAACAACCACAACAATTTAACAGAAAGATCCATAGGTTAATATCGTGGAATGGACAGAGAGACGTGTAAAGAATACGAAACAAGACGTGATATCAGTAGCTAAACCTGCAACAAAGCAAAAATATGTAAATGTTTTGTGTCCTACACATTCAGTCGGATGTCATAAAAATGTTCCAACACGTTTTCTGAAGTTAGAATAAAAACCGTTTCACAGGTTCCTGTATGGTTTTAGTCTCTGCATCTAAGTTAGTTTCGCAGTCCGATTACTCACCTCGAAACTTTGGTTTAGCTGTGCACAATAGGCGGTGTGTGGTTGTTAGATATGCAAGCGTTAAATGTGCTATGGCAAGTTAACTGTTTCGTTTTTTTTTTTTTTTTTCAATTTTGTCCCCCCCCCTCCTATCATCGTGATTGGGTCACCGAATGATTGTAGTCGTGGCTCTACAATTCTACGCTAATTAACTTCAACCAGGGCGGCCTTAGGTCGGTCGCTACTACATGAGCATGGACTATTTCGATTATAAAGAAATTTCTTGTATCCACATCTCTAATCAGACAGAGATAGCAAAATAGGATAACCAAATCAAACAACAGTCAACGATAGCGCCAGTTTTTTTTTTTCGAACACCGATAGCGGAAGAGCCAGATTGCCTATATTGAGCAACCTTTTTCCGGCAAGAATTTTTCCTATCTCCGGTGTGATTCAACTGCATAGGTAAGAAGATTTCTCGTTAACTAATGGCAAATGCTTTAAACCTATGCGCATGGATCCATCCACCGATATACAGGGTGTCCAAAAAGTTTCGCCCGATTATAAAGTCTTCATAATCAAATGTTATTATTTTTTCAATTTTAAATTTTTTTCATAGTCAACCTGTTTCTAATTGGATGTAATAGATGTTGAATGTTGTAGTCCCCATTTATCATACTGGTTGTTTATTCAAATTTGAACTTGGCAATGCTATGAAATTGGGCGGAACTTTTTGGACACCCTGTATGGTACAATCAATGAGAGCTCTTGTTATAACGGGCAACAGTATAACTATTCTACTGGCATATAAAAATGTTTGCGAAAGCTGTCTCCATTGCAAAGCTTTAGCCACTATTATATGGAGACCACACTTTACTATGCATGTGCACCATTGGTTATGGCGAGTAAGCATAAAAAGATGTTTAGTTACTTGACTGATGACACCTACACCCAGTACTTGACTCTATCCGTTAGTTGATTGCGTTTAATTTACACTAAACATGGCTTTAGGCACCGGTATAAAGTATATTGTTATAGCGTGATAACTAAGCAACGTGATGTTACTTCATGCCACCGGCTTTTACCCGGGTTTCTCTCGACCAGAAGATCTCCGATTTTCATTCGTTTCCGGGGATGTCTATGTGAGTGCTTGTTCGCCGGTGCTTTGATAAATTTCAATTTTTAAAAAGCGTTAAAAATGTTTATAGATAAACAGACCTGACTACAGTTGTCCGATATTTTTATACAAAGTTGAAGTGACTTTCCTGACTGTATTGACTTAAATTGATTTAAACTTGTGTCAATCCCTATATCAATTCATTAGCTTTCGTCATTTCGGTGATTGCCCATAAATTTACTCAGTTAAGTCTCATTTACTCTCGTGTGAGTGCTACTATATTCGAATAAGTCCCCCTAACATAGACTTTTTTTTTATGAAATTTTGTCCAATTAAGCTTCTACCAGGGGAAATATCTGTATAATGAAATAAATTTAATATAATACAATTAGTATAACAAAATTTTGCCTCTTTTTCGAGTACAATATATGAACTTCCGTGTTCCGGGGTCAAAAGCTCACCTCGATCTCCCGAATTTGAAATTTTATCAAGATCAAGAAAGGTCGTTCCAATGACGCTGTTCTTTATGTTGTCCTTGTCCCTGAGTTGGACCTTGATTCGTTTGGAGAGGGGAGGGAATAACTCAGTGAAAATTACTTCTTCGTTCCAAGATGGCTCGTACGAATGTTTGCGAACAGAAGTGCAGCCCTGTGTAAATGAATTTGGTGTATTCAGGTCATTTTAGGCCAGTAGTTCCTAAAGTCGATTGACCGGGGGCCAAAATTAGAATATGAAGGTATTCGCGGGCCAGGAGAGCGGACCACCCGCAATGGACCGTTACCGGTACGTATAAATAAGTTACCGAACTGAACTATTACGAATATACATGCTTAAATAGTGATAATTACGTAACAATTAGCGGTATGTAGAACACAAAAGGCAAAAACATAAAGTGTTAAACTATTTCGCTTGAGTTCGTGCCTTATTCAATCGTTACGTGGGCCGTAATTGACCCATGGGCCGCGGTTTGGTAACCAGTGTTTAAGGCTATTTTTATTAAATTTACTCCGTTTTTACCCCAACCAATGATGTGCAACCTTTAGTATTGGGAGAGTTATTTACCATCCTTTCAGTGAAACTCAAACCTACACGAAGCCGCATCATCTACTCTAATGTCAGCGGCTATTAAAGCCTCGTAAAACCGCTTATGATGCAATAAGCTAATTCTTATTAAGAAGAAGCCAAATGAAATTAAAATGTGCAATTATTCCGTTTACGACGAAATGAAAATAACTTGAAACATAAAAAAGTTTATTTTGGCAGATTCGATTCATCTTAATGCGATATATTTTTACTGCTCTCGACTCATACCGGCTACCAGTACTACTATTAGGAACTTTTCAAGGCCGCGTAGTCCCAACGAGTCGGCAGCCTTTAGCATTGAACGAGTCATTAGGCATCCTTTCTGTCAAAACCAAATCCACTCGGAGCCGCAACATCTACTCTAATGTCAGTGACTATTAAAACTCTCGTAAAACCGCTTATGATGCAATAAGCTAGTTCTTATTAAGAAGATGCCAAATGAAATAAAAATATTGCAATATTTCAGTTTACGATAAGAAAAAAACGAAAAAGTTTGTTTTGACAGATTTGAATCACTCTAATGCGACATAATTTTAACCGCTCTCGACTTATACCTGATGATATGTGTAACTAGTGGACAACACTAAAAGGCTGAAGGAAGAAACGGATGAAGTGGAGGGAAAACGGAAGTTGAAGTGTTCCCAAAGGTGAAAAATTAAAAAACACTAAAAGGCTGAACACTAAAAGGAAGGGGTGGATGAAATTTCTTCCGACGGGTAGTTAGGTGGCTGAAGTCACTAAAAAGCTGAACACTAATAGGAAGAGGTGGATGAAATTTCTTCCGACGAATAATGAGGTGGTTGAAGTCACTAAAAAGCTGAACACTAAAAGGAAGAAGTGGATGAAATTTCTTCCGACGAATAATGAGGTGGTTGAAGTCACTAAAAAGCTGAACACTAAAAAGAAGAAGTGGATGAAATTTCTTCTGACGAATAATGAGGTGGTTGAAGTCACTAAAAAGCTGAACACTAAAAGGAAGAAGTGGATGAAATTTCTTCCGACGAATAATGAGGTGGTTGAAGTCACTAAAAAGCTGAACACTAAAAAGAAGAAGTGGATGAAACTTCTTCCGACGAATAATGAGGTGGTTGAAGTCACTAAAAAGCTGAACACTAAAAGGAAGAAGTGGATGAAATTTCTTCCGACGAATAATGAGGTGGTTGAAGTCACTAAAAAGCTGAACACTAAAAGGAAGAAGTGGATGAAATTTCTTCCGACGAATAATGAGGTGGTTGAAGTCACTAAAAAGCTGAACACTAAAAGGAAGAAGTGGATGAAATTTTTTCCGACGAATAATGAGGTGGTTGAAGTCACTAAAAAGCTGAACACTAAAGGGAAGAAGTGGATGAAATTTCTTCCGACGAATAATGATGTGGTTGAAGTCACTAAAAAGCTGAACACTAAAAGGAAGAAGTGGATGAAATTTCTTCCGACGAATAATGAGGTGGTTGAAGTCACTAAAAAGCTGAACACTAAAAAGAAGAAGTGGATGAAATTTCTTCTGACGAATAATGAGGTGGTTGAAGTCACTAAAAAGCTGAACACTAAAAGGAAGAAGTGGATGAAATTTCTTCCGACGAATAATGAGGTGGTTGAAGTCACTAAAAAGCTGAACACTAAAAAGAAGAAGTGGATGAAACTTCTTCCGACGAATAATGAGGTGGTTGAAGTCACTAAAAAGCTGAACACTAAAAGGAAGAAGTGGATGAAATTTCTTCCGACGAATAATGAGGTGGTTGAAGTCACTAAAAAGCTGAACACTAAAAGGAAGAAGTGGATGAAATTTCTTCCGACGAATAATGAGGTGGTTGAAGTCACTAAAAAGCTGAACACTAAAAGGAAGAAGTGGATGAAATTTTTTCCGACGAATAATGAGGTGGTTGAAGTCACTAAAAAGCTGAACACTAAAGGGAAGAAGTGGATGAAATTTCTTCCGACAAATAATGATGTGGTTGAAGTCACTAAAAAGCTGAACACTAAAAGGAAGAAGTGGATGAAATTTCTTCCGACGAATAATGAGGTGGTTGAAGTCACTAAAAAGCTGAACACTAAAAGGAAGAAGTGGATGAAATTTCTTCCGACGAATAATGAGGTGGTTAAAGTCACTAAAAAGCTGAACACTAAAAGGAAGAAGTGAATGAAATTTTTTCCGACGAATAATGAGGTGGTTGAAGTCACTAAAAAGCTGAACACTAAAAGGAAAAAGTGGATGAAATTTCTTCCGACGAATAATGAGGTGGTTGAAGTCACTATAAAGCTGAACACTAAAAGGAAGAAGTGGATGAAATTTTTTCCGACGAATAATAAGGTGATTGACGTCACTAAAAAGCTGAACACTAAAAGGAAGGAGTGGATGAAATTTTTTTCGACGAATAATGAGGTGGTCGAAGTCACTAAAAAGCTGAACACTAAAAAGAAGAAGTGGATAAAATTTATTCCGACGATTGATGAGGTGGTTGAAGTCACTAAAAAGCTGAACACTAAAAGGGAGAAGTGGATAAAAAAATTTCCGACGAATGATGAGGTGGTTGAAGTCACTAAAAACTGTACACTAAAAGGAAGAAGTGAATAAAGTTTCTTCCGACGAATAATGAGGTGGTTGAAGTCACTAAAAAGATGAACAGTAAAAGGAAGAAGTGAATGAAATTTTTTCCGGCGAATAATGAGGTGGTTGAAGTCACTAAAAAGATGAACACTAAAAGGAAGAAGTGGATGAAATTTCTTCCGATGGATAGTGAGGAATACTTGAAAATTTAATATATTAGGAATTGGGTAATTTAATGTTTGTTCTGTTCGTATTTATGAGACAATGTCCTCGTGGATTCGTTTTTTGTTAATTTTTTATATGTTATGCTCAGTTCGAGCCTGGCGAATTGAAGGCCATGACATTCTCGTTATATTCTTTTTAATTTTGATGTAATGTGCAAACAAATTAATATATATATATTTTCATATCTAGCTGTTCTAGATCAACAAACCTTGTAATTTATAATATGTTTGTGGCCCACCTCAAAATGCCTCTGAGGCTTACCAGTGGCCCATGGCCCATTGGTTGAGAACCAGTGGTCTAACAGGACTTCGATTTGACTAATACATCATTATTCAAAGTCTTCGTGCGTGAACTGCTTGCAAAATTCATAAAAACAGATATTAAGTTCAAGGAATGAAATACGGAATCAAAAATAAATTATATTCGGGCACAATATCACGGCAATCTATTATTAATCACGGCAATTATTATTAATTTTTGATTCCTATTTTCGTATTTACAAAATACAACGGCGATCCATGGACTTAAAATGTGTGGTAAACTGCCCGATTATAATTAATTCTTGATACATATTTTCGTATTTATAAAATAATAAAAGATATATATGCGGACATTGAAGTGCCCGAATATAAAAAAAATCCATTCGTATTTACGTACTCACGAAAAAATTGTCGCAAGTCAGAAATATAATTTATACTTTATCCCGCTTTTTGGCAAATAATTTGGATAATGGTTGGTATTTAAAAGTATGGACTTTTACTAGGATGATTTTGTGTTGCGCAAAATGTTCAAATCTATGACCGATAGCACTATTTTAAATGCTTGCCGTATTAATTTAATTCTGATAACGTAACTCATGGTATATAAAAATATATCGCAGTAATCTGCAAACATGAAATGCATGGTAATATAGTCATGTTGTAGATAACAGTTATTCCATTGTTTATTGTATGCAAATTCCTTCATATACTATAGATCAGTAGTCGGCAACCACCGGGCCGCGGCCCATCGCCGGTCTGCGGAAAGGTCACTACCGGTCCGCAGAAAGGTGACATGAAAACGTACAATGCCATTGTTATCTTCATGTGAGGTTGGGTTTTTAAAATGGCAATTACAAAAACGAAAGATCGAAGTGGGTTTAACGTAAGAAATACGTTACGTGAATAGTATCACCTTCGTTTTTGAATGTATTGTCAACATACATTTTCTAACGCATATTATTTATTACATTAGATTAGTTCGTTTGTATAAAGGTGGTCCGCCAAAATTTTGGTCAGGCTTTACCGGTCCGTTACTGAAAAAAGGTTGCCGGCCACTGCTATAGATCATTGATTTTCAACCGGTGTTCCGCGGAACACCGGTGTTCCGCGAGAGATCTCCGGGTGTTCCGCAGAAAATTGTTTTTTTTTTGCAGTATTATGACGTCATAACTGATATTTAACCGTCCGATGGATTTATATAAATTTCACAAAGCGCGGTTCACAACCGCTTCCAATCTTGCTATCATTTTCCACTACCTATCTTTGCGAAATGACTTTTTAAGCATGGCCGGTCTAGGGCTGTGCAAAATATTCGAATAGCGAATACAATATTAAAATATTCGAATGCAATTTTACTATTCGTATGTACAATACCACATAATCTGTACCGCTTTGCTTGGGCACGGAATTCACGCCGGTAAATCGATCGCTTGGATTACGCGAGAATTCACCCTCGGCTTCCACTGTTATTATGCAAAAAGCGTGCCGACACTAGTCCGTAAATGTAGAAACGTCAACCCAAATAAGATATCTAAAATAAAGTTACCAGATTTTAAAGATGTTATTAGCCTCCGCATGCATGACCCGAATAGAAAATCATTTTCGGAAATTAAGAGTTACAAAGACGTTTTTTTTGGAGTGTTGAATTTGCAAATTCCGTAAATAAAATTTCCCGGTAACGATATTAGCTATGATATTGGTCGGGGTATTGATTTGTTGTAAAATAAATGGTGACTTGAGGTGATTAATTATAATTAGCGTCTTCCCTTCTACTAGGTACGAAAAGCACTTGGGCAAAAAAATTGTTTACAATTTTTTTGGTATCAGGTCGCGTATGTAAAATATCGTTCAAGAGTGCTGCCAAACGACAACGTAGAAATGCCTTTATTTCAGATTTTAAATCAACATTCTTTATTCACGCAATCACAGCTTCACAGATTTATCTAATCACAGTATCAAATTGATTTATTTCGAAAATAACACTGAGCCTAAGAAAGTCAATTGTCGTCTTAATAATAAATGTGTGCATCCCGTTGACGATAATGATAATATTATTTGCCTAAAACTGGGACATTTAATTTGCAAACGGCGATAAGTTAGATCAGAGTCGGCGCAAAAGATAAATATCAGAATACAATTAATTTGGCTTTGAAATCACTCCTTAATGTCATTAAAATCTGTCGCTGATGTGAACTCATAGTTATATCAATAATATGAAACTTCGATCTCCGCCGACCCACGGGAATTAATAGTTGCGCAAAAGAACAAATGGCGGGAATTTAAAAACGTTCAGGGGGACAAAATATCAGCGCATATGACGAAATTAACCAGTAAAAATCGCTTTGTTGCCGATTTTCAATGTTTCTATTAATTTCCAAATCTACCTCCGACGTTCTGGACCCTGCTGCGTATAAAAAATATTCGGTATTGGACTATTCGGTATTTGTTAAGAATATTCGAATTATTTGATTCGAAAAAAATATTGTATAAAAACACGAAAAATTGAGAGTCGTCGAGAAAGAGCTGCGTGTTTGTCTCTCTCAATTAAATTCCAGCCAGAATAAAAAATTGAAACTCATCGAAACAGGCCCAGATATTACATTAAAATACCATTTCTGTTCCTAGCTCATCGGTAGCTCTGAATCGGAATATGTGTAACGTCTTTTCCAGCTGAAGTTGACAAGCTAATATTAAATCTCGTTAATTTATTTTTTTCCGAAATGATCGATGTCAGTTAATTGCATAATATAGTTTATTTCCAAAAATCTCATTTGGTGTTCCGTCACAATTTTAGAATAAAAAAAGTGTTCCGCGATACAAAAAAGGTTGAAAATCACTGGTGTACGAGGTTAGGGATCAGGTTGTGCGACATCTTGGTGCGCATACTTCAGTAGTACCAATATTTCAATTTCAACGAAGTTTAAATTAAATTTCAATCAAAATTAAATGTTTTCTAGAAGTCGGTATCTGATCGTTTATCAAATCATGTCAAGGCGTACCATAACTTAGTCGCAGAGAAGGTGTGCTGTTGCATATTTTTAACAAAATTGCAACGAACTTTCGGGTATACGATCCATTTAAATTTGCGTGTGATAGAAACTTAGGTCAGTCACTCAACTGACAGATTGAAGGAAATTAATTACCCACACAGCACGTCAGCATCTCGAGTGATGATCAGGGTGTGTTGCGCTGAACATGAAAATGAATGAAGGCAGATCAATAAAATTATTAAAGAAAAATTCATTTACATTCCCGTCTGGCAATTGGTGTTATTTGGAGTGTTTGTTTTTCTTTTCGCTAAACGGCTCTCTTTCTTTCGAATCGCGTAAATCTGATTCGAAAAAAATTGCGATTTGAATCGATTCAATTCATAAATCTAAAAGAGGCATGTCTACTCATCAGTCCGCTTTCAGGGTCTTCATCCAATCTCACTTCCGTCGGGATATGTTTTGGCTATTTAACTCTCCCAATGTTCGGTATTTTAGTGACTTCAACCGCCTCAAAATTGATAGGACAAAATATCATCTAACCCTAACGTACTTCTTCCTTATAGTGATTAGATTTTTAGTGACCTCAGCCACCTCACCACCCGTCGGAAGAAATTCCATCCACTTCTTTCTGTTAGTGTTCAGCTTTTCAGTGACCTCCGCCACCTCATTATCCGTCGGAAGAAATTTCATCCATTTCTTCCTTTTAGTGTTCAGCTTATTAGTGACTTCAACCACCTCATTATTCGCCGGAAGAAATTTCATCAACTTCTTCCTTTTACTGTTCAGCTTTTTAGTGACTTCAACCACCTCATTATTCGTCGGAAGAAATTTCATCAACTTCTTCCTTTTAGTGTTCAGCTTTTTAGTGACTTCAACCACCTCATTATTCGTCGGAAGAAATTTCATCCACTTCTTCTTTTTAGTGTTCAGCTTTTTAGTGACTTCAACCACCTCATTATTCGTCCGAAGAAATTTCATCAACTTCTTCCTTTTAGTGTTCAGCTTTTTAGTGACTCCAACCACCTCATTATTCGTCGGAAGAAATTTCATCAACTTCTTCCTTTTAGTCTTCAGCTTTTTAGTGACTTCAACCACCTCATTATTCGTCGGAAGAAATTTCATCAACTTCTTCCTTTTAGTGTTCAGCTTTTTAGTGACTTCAACCACCTCATTATTCGTCGGAAGAAATTTCATCAACTTCTTCCTTTTAGTGTTCAGCTTTTTAGTGACTTCAACCAGTGACTTCGACCACCTCATTATTCGTCGGAAAAAATTTCATCCACTTCTTCCTTTTAGTGTTCAGCTTTTTAGTGACGTCAATCACCTTATTATTCGTCGGAAAAAATTTCATCCACTTCTTCCTTTTAGTGTTCAGCTTTTTAGTGACTTCAACCACCTCATTATTCGTCGGAAAATATTTCATCCACCTCTTCCTTTTAGTGTTCAGCTTTTTAGTGACTTCAGCCACCTAACTACCCGTCGGAAGAAATTTCATCCACTTCTTCCTTTTAGTGTTCAGCCTTTTAGTGTTTTTTAATTTTTCACCTTTGGGAACACGTCAACTTCCGTTTTCCCTCCACTTCATCCGTTTCTTCCTTCAGCCTTTTAGTGTTGTCCGTAACTAGTGAATAGCAATCGACTTTATGCCCTCGACTTTCATTTAATTCGCACTGATTAAAACCAAAAAAAATCTGTAGCCGCTTGGATTTACGGGAGCCAGATCACCGAGGACGAGGAGCCGCATGCGGTTCCGCAGCCACAGATTGCCGATCGCTGGTCTAGCCATTACGAACTCATTATCTGGGTCAAGCAGTTAACTATTTGAACTTTAGCGAACTTGTTTCGTCGCCCGAACTTGACATCTCGAGACCAAAAACATGAACCGCAAATTAATTTCGGACGCTTTCAAGGTTGGGAAGCTTTACCAAGCATGGCCGTTGGTAGGACGCGCCTTCGCGGCGCATTCTATCATTCAGCCATACTTGGTCAAGTGTTGATATTTGCGGCTAAGCCTTGAACTTCAAATATACAAAATATTTGTTTAATGTAATTGGTCGATCAATAATAAATGCAGTCTCGTGAATGTCAAAGTATACCGTTGTTTAAAATCCCGCTTATATAATAGAAAACCCGCACATAAAATTTTAAAACAAGTCTGAAAATATTTCGTCATATACAAGTTTGAATAACAATATGTTAATATAGGTTAGGGTTGAAGTTTGTCACGATGGAAAATTCTACGAGGAAAATTTTCTACTTTTGAAGTTGTGATGGAGGATTTTCCCTAGTGACAAATATTCTTGACTGAATGCGATTGACGTGACTCAAACTAAATTATCTTTTAACATGCTCATTATAGATATATATATATTGGGCAAATGTAGAGATGTTTCACGTTGTCATCTCTTACAAGGTCAAAGGGAGGCGACTTCGGTCGAGGCTAAAAAAGTTAAAATCCAGGATTGGTGATGCCAAAACGGAAAGATTGCGTTTTTTTAAAAACATAGAAGTTCCTGAATATAAGACATACTTTTGCAGTGCATTGTTCGGATCAAACCGCGAACAAATTCATCTGTATATCTTGTCCCAACAAAGCACCTCACGCACCAGTGGTTGTTATAATAGAGTCTGGTTCAGAGTAAAGTCGTAAGAAACCTCCTGGAACGTCGTGAGGAACTGTGTTTGGGGGGAGAGAGGGAGTGTACAGGAGCGTACACGGGGAGGTAATTTTGCGGGTCAAAAAAGTGAAAATATTGTTTTTTTTTATCATGGACATGTTTTTTAGGCCTCCGGGGACGCTAGCTGCTACGGTCTAACTCCACAATTAGAACATGTGATCGTCCCTCTCCCTTCTTGGAAAGTCTTTATTTTCTGGTGAGGACAGTATCGAGTTGCTCGAAACTCTAACATTATATAACAACACATTTTATAGAAAAAAAATTTGTAAAGCAATTCAGACCATCGTTAGATTGATAACCTACTATTGTTGGGGAAGTGCTTTACCTTCTGTCCACAGAACGATATTTCCACGTACGGATCGACCAGGTCTCTCATCTCCCCCTGTAGCATGGACTTGAGCTTCTCTGTCATTCTTGTGTTCATCTTGGGCAAACCTTCCGCCCTGTAGACTTTGAAGATAAACCTCGCCCTCTGCCGTTCTGCTGGGACTCCTTCGGGCAGGAGCATGTTTCTAAGGCAAAGGATATTTACTTAAAATAAGGCTTAAGACTGTTTTGCTCAAAGCAAGGTTCACACGCATTCACTGAAAGAGAGTATCATCTTTCATCAAAGTTATGGATGGCCACTGAAATGCCAAAAGCTACTAAAACTATATAGCAGCAGTTCTTGACCGGGGGCCCGTGGCCCACCAAGAGGGCCACAAAGCATTTGTAAAGTGGCCAAAATGCTGGACGCAAAACAGATTTTACTTTTCCCTTCACAAGAAATCTCCTCGTTTTTCCTAGTTTCATTGCTTTAAAGGTTATTTCACAGGTTATTATTTCTGTTGAGCATGAATTGTTAGAACATAATGGGATTTGAGATCTGCCAATCAAAATATTACTATGACACCACTGGAGTCCTAAAAGACTCAGTTATGAAAATTAAAATCAACTCACTTCTCTTCAATGTTATCTTCCTCGTCATCGTTAGACTTGGGAAGCTTGATGCTGTCTCCTTTCCCAACGACAGAGATATCGACCTAGAAATAAAGATGAATGCTGAGTCTGTTTGGATCAGTAAAACGGTTGTATCGTAATCAGTGGTTGAAAGATCATGCATCGCACGTTTCACAAATTTCATTCTGTAATATTTTGTTTGACAAAAATGGTTTGAATTTGACAGATGACCAGTTCGTAAAAATTTTCTCAATTTTGGCACTAGAAAAAACCTTCAAAAACTCGCAAAAACAGAGTAAAATTGTCAAAAACCACTAGAAACCTTGCCAAAACGTGCAAAAACAGTGAAAACCGTTGGTCAGATGAAACGCTACGAATAAATTTCTAAAAAATTGATGTTTACAAGATGGTTTATGTAAACAGTGACATTTCACGGCTTTCTCTACCACGTGGGCGGAAGGTATCGGCTGTTTTGAATATAGTGGTCCTACGACTGCGTGTGACACAAATGTAATAAGTCTGGTGGGTAACCCTAAACCGAAAAAATTCTGATCTCTGCGGAAATAGCAGCATCATACATATAAGTGGAAACTAGTACAGATTACTCGTTAGAGGTGAAAGCGTGTAAGACTCACATGCAACCAGGGAAATTTCTATAATATACCTCCAACTCAATCCCTTACCTTCAAGTAACCTTTCGGTCCGGTGTTCAAGTCATCTGGGTCGGTTAATACCGCCCACTTGTGGAAGAACATATGGTCATTGTTGGCGTAGACAGTTCCAACGTCCATTTTGAATGTCCCAACGAGTGTTCCGCTACGAACAATGTTACGAGAGTGCAGAACCTGCAATCGTGAATCAGGAGTCATAATTTGTATTTTATAATATTGAAAAAAACGGAGACTCACTGTTCTAGAGAATTAATTAACTGATATTATTATTAGTCTCACCGTCAACTGGATCATTTTATCAAACAACGTTTGCTTCGGGATGTTGTAGTCGAACACAAAGACTTCGTTATAGTAAGGACAATTCGTCGATTCTTTCTTTGACGTGTATTTCTTGTCATCCCCGACTTGCACTAGAACTACAGGATCCATGTTTGTGCCGCTAAGTTGTCGGGCTTCGATCACACTGACCGACACCTGTAAGTGGAAAATGGAACGTTGAAGTCAGCGGTTCTCAAACAGTGGAGCATGCCTCCACAAGGAGGGCTTAGTCAATTTCTTTTTTGAGGAGATGGGAAGCTATAACTTAATTATAATTATAATTAAAAATGATAATATTTGTTAGATTTGATCTTGCCCGCATTATTTAGATATTCACATTTTTTCGGATATTCACGTTCAAGCAACGCCTTTTTTTTGCATAAAACATACGTTTACCTTACTATCTGTTATTTGTAGCCTATTGTTAGCTGGTTATTTTTGAGGTGGGGCTTGACAAATTCTGAAAAGGGTGTGACTTAGAAAGTTTGAGAACCACTGGTCTAGATGTATCAGCGTCTCCGGTCAAGGATCTAGGGGTCTAGGCTTTGATGTCTTTGTCCACCATCCCGCTCACAGTGTAATAAAATGAGTAGGTTTTATGCAATTCCCCGTGTTGACTTCGCCCAGGGTATAATAAAATGAGCTGCAGGCTACCCCGTAAGTGCCAAGATATCATACAGAATGGTGAAGGCTCATCACACAATGTGATTGGGACAGTTGAAATATTTGGTTCGCAAATTATTCTATTTTAGTAAGTCACAAAAAAACTATTCTATTCGTTGGCTTTTCCCTAAATTGTATTCGCAGGTAAAATATCTCGGATTCAACATCATCCCACCATTTCATCGGGATGTTATAAATCTTAAAGCAATACCGAGCCAGAAAGATTTCCAATCATCCAAATACTATTTGACATATCAGTGTGTACAGACTCTTGTTCGAGTTGAATGGCGTGAATACGCCGGTTTATATGGTATCATAAAATATATGGTACCATATAAAATCATGGAGGTTCATCACGCAATGTGAATGAAACTGTTAAAATATTCGAGATAGTCATGAAAAACTATTCTCTTAGTGTTCCAAATGGTTTGAGCGTTGGTTTTTAACTATATTGGAAACGCAGGTTAAATATCTCAAGTTCAATACTGGATGGTATGTTTTAAATAGGAAAGCAATGTCGATTTCGATCTTTCCAATAATATTTGTAATGTCAGTGATAGCATATGTTATAGACTCTGTTGAATGGCGTGAATCTGTGGTGTGAGCTATGGTATTTCATCATAATACATTTACAACTTGAAAGTAATTCATCGATTATACGGTTTCCTACCTGGAAATCCTGGGGTCTCATCCCCACTGGTTCAAACCGGATCTCTGGTTTTGATCGTTTGTTCGTCACATTCTCCTCCACCATTTGCATTGATGCGATCGATACTGTGTCAATTTCGATCTTGGGTTCGCCACGCGATTGTCGGATCCCATCTGATTGTGAAAGATTAAAGAAGTTTAGGGAGAAGTTTTATAATATCTTCCTATATATCCACATATAAGCCGAGTTTAACTAAAAAAAATGTTGGGTGAAAAAATTTGTACTGCGTGTTACGATTTGTAGAGTCGACTTATATGCGATGTTTTTTTTTCATAAATTCACTGTTTTGGGACCGTTTTAAAGAAGTCGGTTTATATGCCAGGATATGGGGAATTTGAAATTAAAACAAAGTTGATGAAATTCAATCAGGCTCACGCCTACGATTAGCTTTATGTCTTATCATTAAACGGCATTGTTGAGATGTCTTTTCTAGCAGTAATTTTTCTTTTTAGTGGAGACTCGTGATCTTGCTATGGGAAAAGTTGTCTATAAACTATATACCGGTACTGTATTGCTTATAGAATGTCAGCGATCGATTATTATTCCATCCATTTTTTCAATTGAAAGTTTGAGGAAGTTTATTCGAGCAAAGTTGCATGAAAAGAAGTTTGTCAGTGACAGTTTGCAACTATTCTATGGGAATCTTTGAAATTAGTTAAGAGGACCTTGCTTCATTCACGCATATCCTATGTATATAGCATAGGTCACAGGTTGCCAGTTGACTAGTTATAACTCTTCAATATCTAGTACTTTTTCCACTCTATGTTGCGGATTTAGTCACTTTGCTTTGAGCAAAATTATATATTCAACTTTTTGAATCTCAGAACAAAACATCCCACCTGCCAAAGCCGCTTGATTTCCAATAATAACAGCTCCGTCCGTATCGTCAGGCGGTCTCTGTTTACCTCGGAATCCTTTCAGTATTCCTTTTGTTTTGCCACTAAAAATATTTGATAATTAAAACTGGATGTTATGTTATTCCCTATCGTTATGAATGAATTGATTTTAGGGGGGATAAAAGATACCACGATCTAAAATAATCTAATATTATCGTCTTTCAGATAAGTTGAAATTTGTCAAAATTAGTTTCTGCAATTTTAATAACTTTCGAATAATGAACTTAATTTTAGACTTATGCAATTCCAATATATTTTTTTAAATATAAAAACCCCCGAAGTCAAACAAGAGAGTGCGTAGAGAAAGCGCGGAACCTTATCAAGTCAACAATTTATGTCATGAGGTCGCAGTGGAAATGTACAAGCAACTAAACATTCTGAAGACAAGGTGTGCACCCGATGGAGTTGGAGTCAAAATTGATTTTTCGGAGTTGAGATCCGGAATCTGATTTTAGGTAGGACTTCTTTTGTGCAGGTTTTCAATTAAAACAAAATATGACATGTTATAACATACTCATATATCAAAAATTTCATTTTTATCAATCCCAGTTGGAGTCGTGATAGAAATATTTTGACCAAATAGCCTGGATCTTAATTATACAGAAATAAATTAAAAATATTAAAGGCTGTGCGACAATAAACTACTCATCTTTAGCGGGGCATTTCTCGTGTAGCTGGGACCATATATTATAATATGCTAGGAACGACTAAGTCAGGGCTTTGTAGCCCCAAAACAATGTGCATTGCAATACCAGAATATAGAGTGTCTACTACAATAAAATCTAACATTATCTTTGGTGACAAAAGTATACGTAACGCATTCAAAAATTTAAAAACACGATAGAGATGGAAAGGAATAATAACACAAATCACTACGTGCATAAAACAGTCAAATATATTTAAGAAAAGCAATAAATATGGAAGTCAAATTATGGAAAATCATTTTGACTTCATAGCCAACATAATCAATGACTTTTAGAAACAATCGAATGGCGCCATTGGTGACGTTATATTTTACATTATCTCGACATTTTGAATCGATTTGCCTAATTGAACAATATTTTGAAAATATTGCACGTGACCAATATGTCGCCTCTCCATAAAGGCAAACGAATTCATTTTCTAATAGGCCACAACGAGACACCATTCGTCGTTTCGAGAGGTGAAAGGTTCATGAATATTCATGACCCGACAGCCTCATGTCCGGTCCAGTTCGTTAGGAGACCACCAGTTCGTGTACGGTAAAAACTAACCAGTTAATTACTGCTTTTTCTCTAAAAAACCGACTGTCATTCACGCGCGAGTGCAAAACAATTCGTTATCGCCACAAACCGTCGATCCGCTACGTATTACTTGGATCTGAAAGATACAACAAAAACAAACCAAAAACGTCTACTTTCAGAACAATCGAAAGTAAACAAACATAGGTAAAGATGAAACACACGACATGTAGTGACTATCTAGTGAATGTGAATGCAATAGCCATGGCCCTGGGAGGCACATGACTGCCATCAAGTGGCAACAAACTGTGATTTAAACCGCTTTTTACAGGTCGGTCATTTTGTAATTAACTCATTTTTTATTTAAATAAACAACACAAAACGGTACTAAAGAATTTCACTCGAAAATTCAGCCCTCTGAAATTTCCATCTATAAATTACTCAATTTGAAAGTCTTACTCATGGAAAACCCCAACGAGGGAAGTTTTTTTCAATCAATTCTTTGTTAAATATTATATTATAACATTTTATAGGTGAAATTCTCATGGGGGGAATTTTCCAAGCAACAAAAACACACCTAATATCGCACAAAAGTACAAAAATCTACATGAAGTCCAAATCCGTGCAGTTACTTTCCGTGTCTCACTCAAAACTACCTGAACGCAGACAGTATTGAGAGCTGAGAAGAGTCGTGTCTCTGAGTTCCGATTGCAGCTGCTGATTTCTTCCGAAATGACGTCATCGATATTGGAAACTTAGTGACGTCACCATCAGGGAGTACTGGTGTAGAACTTGAAATAGCGCCCTCGCCTGGATTCATTGTTGCAGCTTTTTGAGCAAAATGTTTCCATTTCGATTTCGGACTGAGAATGGTAGCAGCACTTCTGTTAGCTTCCGTGGTCGTGAACCTTGCTCCTTTCTTCCATAAATCAATCGGTCGTCGGGAGGCTGCGTTCTTCTCTCTCGTTCTCTCCTCCCCGTGTGAGGTTGGTGGGTTAATTAGCGATGAAGACTCATCAACTAATTCGTATCTTAATGATATTAATTATATATATACAGTATATGCAACAATCCACTAAACAATCGATCGGCACGTTTATATGTAAGCGGGAGATTCTATGACGTAGATAAGTCGAACTGATACGACAGATCTGTATTAGGGTGGAAAAAAGAGTACTGTTGAAGTATGCGTACCAAGATGGCGGCCACCGGAACGTAGTATATGTATCAGGTTGGTTTTAGGCCGTTATTTTATGTACAAATACTACGGCTAGTCCCAGAACTCGTAATAGAACTAATATAAAGGTTTATTGGAATAAAATCATGGCCCAACCCTAACCTGGTACACATACTACGGGTCGTCGTCCGCCATATTGGTTCACATACTTCAGGAGCACCGAAAAGAGCAAGCACAAGGCCCTATACCGGTATCGATATCGCTCCGTCAAATGTTTTTCTGCCAAGCATAGATATGCATCGTACCTAGTTTATATAAAGTGGATATTCTATCAGCTGATTGATAAATTGCCTGTCTAGTTACCAATAATATAAAAAAGATGCGTACATCAATTTAAAAAATAATACCAACTAATAATATTTCACTGCAATATTAAATGTATAAATATGCGAAAGGATACATTTTATTTTGAATATGTATCTGGAACAACATATGACTACGGCAGTCAAGGAAACATATTTAATTTGCCGTGTATCCATGTTAACATAGCAGGATTAGGGTTGATAGAAATAGGCGCGCAGTAAAGATATACATTTGGAGAGCAATGCAAAAACAGTTCACAGGAAAAATAGCTCTTCCTCAAAGACTTTTTGTTGTGTGCAAAAGTTATATAATAAATCATAATATTCGTGCGCTTTAGACGTACTATATTCCATGGCGTGCATGTGTTTATTAAATTTTCTGCACAATAATATTTCATTCATTAAGTAGTAATTACAGGCAATGACACCACTAGGTTTTAGGTGTTTTCACACCATCACAGCTACTGATACGTAACAAGTTGCCAAGTTTTAGTCAGTAATTTTCCGGTTTGGTTTGTTATTGCATACTTTATTTATTTACTTTATTTTATTATCCAATGTTTCGGAACCCAGTGTTTTACTACGCCGTGTTTATACATTTCAAATATACATATCATATGCCTATTATATCGACTTTACGTCAGTAGTGGCAAGCAGGTTTCGCAGCATTCTTTGGCGACGTTAAGAAGATTTATCGAGAAGTGTGTCATATGTAAACACGCCTACTTTAAACTATGCGAATAGTGCGCGATGTTTTAGTGATTATAGCGTCGGTTGAATGTCTCGGATTGTACTATCTTGGGTGTATGTTGAATATGGCCGCCGTCGCTTAATGCAGGGCTACTCAACTATTTTCACCGAATGTCGGCATACAAAACTTTAAGAATTTTTGGGTCCGGACTTTCCAGAATTTATATTTCGGCATCCCTAAACACGCAATTCCTCGACCGGCTAATGATTATTAACTAACCAAGATTGTTTGTTATGGCGTTATAGTTCTTTTCATATATTTTTTCAAATCTATAAAAGTGATTTTATGAAAGGAAACTTCAAAAGTGAGGCTAATGATCCAAAATAAAAAAATATGCGAGATCTGAATCGAATACCCGAAAGGTCCGGATTCGGCCCGCGGTCCGCCAGTTGTGTAGCCCTGGTCTAATGGTTGGGTCAGTGGTTCCTAACCGTTGGGTCGCCTAGTGCTAAAAACGGTGTCCTACTTACCATGTTAATCCGAATATAAGACTGTGTCTTATTTCTTTTCTCATTCTTGAAATATACCACTAGGGCTTATTTTGAGGGTAATTATTTTATTTTCATTTCTCAAAAACAAAATTACAAAGTAGAGAAATACTAGATATTGAAATATATAAAATATGAAAACCGATAAACATTTAAGATTAATCATTTAAAACGTGTAGCGGAGATTTTTTGCTATCAACTAGATCAAAAGAATTTCCTGCTATCGACTAGGTCGTATTTTAATTGAGGGAGGGCTTATATTGAAATAATTTTTAAAATTTAGGTCTTATTTTCGGGGAAACACGGTATATTGGCTCCACGAGTTAAATATCTCGGGTTAAAACCTTGGGGATAAATTTTGCATCATTACCATTTTTTCTAATTAATTATACACGTCGTTAATGTTAAGAATAGAATATGCGCATCCGAGGAATATGCATATTTTTAAACCCTAGATATTCCAGTCACAATTAGAGCCGGCTTTGCGAATCGAATAGTAAATTATTCATATCGGTCCAAACAAAATTTGTAATCGCCGCCATCTTGATTTGTCTCCACCGAAGGTCGAGGTGAATTCCTAATTTTTTATTGAAGCTATTTTTCACAATGCAATTTTGACATATGAAACCATTCTTCCGAGTGAGTTTTTGATGAAGTATGTTTCCTATTGTGTGTGACAACTCAGCAAACGTTTTGAGTAATAGATTTCATGTTTCAGTTATTTATGATTTATATTTATAATGAAAAATTCAAATATAGTTACATATGTATTCGAGATTAGATTCCAAAAAAATATTCGATTCGATTTGAAAACACCAGGTATTCCAAAATGCCAAACCCTAGCCACAACACAGTTAACGATTTATTCCCTATCACGATCACATGTCGCAATAAAAGTTACGAATCGGAACAAATAAAATAACAAATAATCCCAATTACTTATTTCACGGTCTATTTGGTCATAATCGACCATTAAACCTATGTAACCAAGAAACGATTAAATTACCGAGGCGATTATATAGTTAACAAACCAACCGTGTATGCGCTAATAGAGGGGATTTACAATTAGAAAACGAGACCAAGCCTCGCTCGTTGTTTATGCCTGAAAAAGACTTTTAATTTTCACGGGACATATCTTAGGCCAGAGTAAGGTCAAACAAGATTTGATGATTCTAGCAACTGACATGGGCAAACTACAGACTGTATGGTAATTCAATCTGTCCCGCCTGATGCTGCCACAACCAAACTAAAACCAAATTTTGATATTGAAGCCAAAAAATAACATAAGAAATTTGTCGAAATTGCGATAAAATTTAGTTTGGGCACGAGGCGTATTGTTTTCTACTTTTGCTTCTGTAACACTGTTAAGATTATTCGTAAAATGTAACTTTATACGTCACACTTACATTGACCGCCATTTTAGTTGATTTTGTCCCCTGAACCAAAAATCTCGCCCGCCCTTGTTCTAGACTAGAGACACGCCACTAAGAGTTTATGATTTGAGCAAAGTGATAACTGAAATGATAATATATTTTTATGATGTATTGGCACAATTCTACTACGAACATGGCTTTAGACAAGTAGTCATTCACACACAAAGAGGCATTACATAAGTAAAGATTTGGGTTTCTGCCTTGGTATTGCCTATCTAATGTATCACATCTTGCGTGAGATTGTCAGAAACGCCAAAAATAGTTAGAAGAAGCCCACTAAGTTTCTAAATTGACAATGAATAAAAACAATCATTGAAAACATTTTAATAGCGAAATGGTGATATTGAATAAGTTGTTAGTCGCATTAGCTGTACTGTTTTATATGCGACAATTTTCACTCCGAACTGCATAAGCTGCTACTTTATAAATAGAAGGTAAATAGAAGTTAACAATGGATTCGTTAGTTCCGGATAAAACGTGATAAAATATGTTTAGCATTCTATGGTAGCTCACTACACTATAGAGGAATCCCATAACATTTATTTCGATTGAAACGCGTGAAAACGTTGTATTAAGAACATATCATCTTATACTTGGCTTTGTTGGGAACTTCAAAACTTATCGTTATAATAATATACGATATATAATATATATAATAATATAGAATGAACCATTTATATATCCTAAACAAATATTTGGCATAATGTTCCAGGACAAGACGACATGCAGACACACAGACAAACCTCATATCATTTGGTGTCCGACCTCCTCGGAACATGACGTCATGAAGCAAACTATTCCAGGAGAAGCAAAAAATCTTTTTAACAAAGCAAGAAACAGGCGAGAAAGTACTAAACATATTTTTAGAGAACTGCGAAAAGGGGGTAACCTCTTGCGTAAAGTTCTCTACAAAAAGCTTCGACAAAATTGATCCTATTTTAAATTCTCTCGAACAAAGTATGTCAGAAGTACGGTACATAGTTATATAAGATATTTCACACATGAAGAATCTAACAATACATTTCTTCCTTAAAATATGACAAAATTCAACCATCACGCTGACCTTTAATCCGTGGTTTGATTGGGAAGAATTTTGTGGGTAATTTCACGGACAGCTTTATAGAACGTCATTTTGAAGAATTATCCTTGCTCGAGAGGAATGTATGAAGCTTGAATGTTAAAGCTTATTATTGCATTGAGACCCGAGTCGATAACGTATTAACTAGAGGTCGATAATATTGGTTTGACCTTGAAGTCAGGAAAACCCAGCCTCCGAGTAAAACTAGTCTGAAACCGGATCCTCAGTTGGAATTTTCAACCCGGAGTCTGAAATCGGATCCGGAGTCATTTTTTTTGAACCCGGAGTCTGATACCGGAGCTAGAGTCGGATTTTTGAATTGCTTATCTAATTTCACAGCCTTACAACTGAGCGGAGTACAAAATTGGAGCCGGAGTCAATTTTTGCATCCGGAGTCTAAAATCGTATTCGGAGTTATTTTTGGAACCTAGAGTCTGAAACCGGATCCAGAGTCGGATTTTTGAATTGCTAATCTAATTCCACAGCCTTACAACTGAGCGGAATACAGATTTGGAGCTATTTGGAGTCTAAAATCAACGCCAGGGTAGTATTTTTGATCTGTTTACCCAACCTCATAGACCTGCAAATTAGAATCCATATTATACTAAAAATATTTTCACAAACCTTTTCTTGCTTCCTGTTGTTTCTGTGGTGTGAATACTTTGGAAATCGTCAGCCACCACAATCTCTGGTATAAACTCATCCATCGCCCAATCACCTACCTTCCCATCTGGTGCGACATATTTGAAGTCAAGAGATACGAGCGCCTGTAGAAACAACGCGGAACGATCTCACAAGGTATTTAGGAAAGCTTTTGATTATTTTGCTCCTAAAATGGCTTAGAGTAGCGTCAACGACTCATCTCTAAGCAAAGTTACGTCCCACCAATGATATATCAAAAGCTGCTGAAAAGGCTATAGAATTATGGCGGTACATTAAACACACTCACTCAAAAGTAAAGTAAACTCATTTCTGAATAAGGTTACGTGCGGCCACGGAAACGTCAAAAGAAAATTTCTGTGACATTTGAAGTCGGCCGGGGTATAATAAATCGAGTAGACCATGTTTCTCCTAACATGGTATCTCTTTCTTTATTTGTAATTGCTTGTCTAGGACCTGACTCAAATTCCGGGTGTAAAATTACTTGATAAAAAAGTTCATGCCAAAATTGGTGTTCCACGCATAAGGTTTTATTGCATAAGATGGCAATTCTTGTGTGATATATTGTTCTTTAAAGCAAGTGATTCTCATTATCTTTAAACAGAGTGAGCTTTCGGAAATGCTTAGGCTTAGCATACAAAGTCATAGCAAAATTAGTATTTCACGCATAGAGTTTCTTTTCCAGAAGCCATCAATCAATCGATAAAAACTTGGACCATATTTCTGTTAGACGAGTCTCAAATATTGCCTCGATTTGTGGCTTTCCACTGGAGTGCAGCGGGACCCCGATATACATTTCAGAGGTCGAGAAAACCCCGTGGAATTGATTATATAAATATAATTGCAAATCGACAATTTGACGCGCAACGTCCATGGAACAATCGTGAAACACACTTATATTTTACCAGTGTATCTTAGTAAATTTAAACAATTCTACAGGGTGGTCGCTAGAAAATCAGAAAATTTGTCAAACAGCTATTCATTTTTACAAAGAATGACTTTTACAAAGTTTTTGAAGGAATATGCTATATTACACCAACGGTGCACAACCTGCGGCCGTCGTGATAAAATAATGCGGCCGTCCACATACAAAATCTTATAAACAAAAAAACAAAAAAAAAGTTCAAAATAAAGGATTTGGCGGCAATGCTTTGCAAACTTTTATAGAATAAATTCATTAAAATATTTGACATTTTATTATACTTTTGGGGACAAGAAAATGGGGGCGACCACCCCTCCCCCTTCCTCGACTTTCGATTTTTTTTAAAATTGTGCAACTATTATCCAACTTGCTGCAATATATCTGCTCAAGAATAGGTCCACCGAAAATAAAAATACGCGAATAATATGGTCCTACATACTTCATAATTGGGCAGACTGCACCTCGCATGGATCAAATATGATGTTATGACGTCATAGAAGTAAAAAAAAATTCGCGCCGACGGCTCCCTAGAGGCCGTATTGAATACAAATAAATGCAATGTGGCCGCCAATATCAAAAAGGTTGCGCACCCCTGTATTACACTCATAGATGCTCAAAATGTTGTCCCTGCACTTCAGAGCAGTATCTTAACTTAGAAGTCCCTCTTGACCTTCAAATTTTCTGCTTTTTAGCGACCACCCGTTATATTGTTTAAATTTACCAAGATACACGGGTAAAATGTACATATATTATTAATACAGATCGAATAGGATTACGAAGTGAACTTGCGGGACCACTGGACTGTCCTGGCGGACTCCCAGAGTGCCGCGTGACCCTTGTTGAAAACTATGGATTACATGTACTCACCGACAATGCAGTATTGTTTGAATCCAGTAATGTTTCGGTGATGGCGAGACGACCCCTCGCTACAACTTCTTGCAGCAGCATATCGAACGAACCGATCGGTCTGTAAACACAAGCGGTAATTAACGAAATCAGAATAAACAGATTAAATAAAACTATAGTTCAGTGGGTCATTAAGTGACGCTATAATTTCATTTTTCTCGTCTGAATCGTGATTCGTTATAATGTGTGGATGGCGCATCAATTCAGATCAGATTTAAGCGACATGAGCTATCTGACATCCTGACTCTGTAAGATGTGAGTATTTGGCAGACGTGTTTATTAGCTAAAGTTGATGACCCTAAATGTCATGAGCCCTCACCATTAGATGATGGGAACCGCACAGAACGACAACGGAAGACACGATAGACATGTAGTCAAGTATTTAATAATTAATACCGACATCCAATAGACAACTACCATTAGTGACTGACAATACATAAACATGTTTATTCATAAGTTCAGAGTTGAACAATGGAGTGCTTTATCTTGGGCTCATTAGACAAATAAACACAAAAACAACACGAGTGCAGAGAAAAGAGTATCAAGGAATACACTCCAATAAAACTATAAATATCATTTTGTTACTTGCTAGAATGCCCATGCTGTCCGTGCATACAAAACCACTAACATAAAGAGAAAGGGGAAGCGGTTAGGTGCACGCTTCTTCTATCAATAGCTCAATATAGCCCTTCATGGCTAGCATTAGTATCCATGTACATTACTTATGGACCACTAACATAAAAAAAGAGAGAAAGGATCAGATAGTTGGAAAAACTCATCCACTTGACCATAAAAATTATAAAATGTGCAAAATAAAATCGAAAATAAAACCAAATCTACCTGTTTGAGAATACTTTGCTGAAATTGTAGAATTGAATGTGAATCTGTTCTGTGGGCTCAATAGCACTCGCCACCGGCCATTCGAATGTCTAGAGAAGAAAAGTTATCAGATGGTTTGGTGCAATTGGTGGGTGCGACCACAATGTGTGTATATCGCCCTGGTTGATATTTGGGCAAATATTTCAGAACGTTATGAATTTAGATCGAAAGCGTTAAGATTAGAGCTCACCATCTCGCCCAGAATGTAATAAATTGGACAGGCAATAACGAATTCAGAAGATTCCTGTCTTCCAAAGTACAGTATAGTACTATAGTAACTCATTATTACGTATCAATAGCCACTTGTATATGGCCTTGGTCACAATGAAAAGAAGCAGTGAATGTTGCGTTCAAACAATGCTTACTCAAGTCGGAATAAACGAGCCCCAACATTTGATATAAAAAGTTGAGGCTTGAATGTTGTGTTTTGACGACCATGGCGGACCGATCGACCACGCCTCAGCAACGCCCTCTCCATAAAAACTCGTAGTCAAATTTACAAGGCAACCAAGCATTTACTGGGTGGAATGTCATTTAAAATCTCCATCCACAGAAAATTAATAGAGCTTTACCGGTCAGAATATTCCAATCCTAACAAGATGAGCAGAGCAGTGCTGCTCTATGCTTTGTTATGTTGATGACTAGGCTTAGCTAAAGTCGTTTAACAATCGTTAAGGTCCTAATGTATTCCAAGTGCAATCAAACAAAAACTTGGGCGGGCAGTGTAAAGGTCTCGAATAGTAAAGGGCGCAAATGGGCGTTGTATAACAATGACACGAAAAAGTTTAACCCTAGATTTATTCGATAATACTTTTTTTACGACGTGCCGTCACTCCTCCCCATTGGACTGCGCAATCAATCAATCATATGGGCTGATACTAATATTTGGAGTTTTCCCTGTTCGGAGTGACAATTCTCACCTCATAAAAATCCGCCTCGCTTTCGCAATCTTCAATTGTCTGTGTGACATAGCTGTGATCTGAAACATACAAAATGCAGAACTGTTATACCGGATTGAAATAAACCGGGTGTAATACTCTAGATTAGAAATACCTCGGCATTTCCAAGCGCAGTTGTTACTTAAGTCTACGTGCCTGTTTGCCTAAAGCGAGGGCGTGCAATATGTTTCGTCGGTGTGCCATATATCCAAATTCAGACATCTAGATGAGCCACACAAAAATGAAAATTGCGGCTATCGCTTAGCCTTACAGTAATAATGCACCGGGCAAAACGACGAAAGATTTAAGGCAACAACAAGAGAAAAAAAACGTGTATTTTCACGCATCTGAATGCATTTTTAAACATCATCTGTCAGATGAGCATTTTATGCTTGGTGGGAAAAATCTTAGTGTTGACAAGGGCCGCACTAAATGTCTTGGCGGGCAAGGTTTTGGACCGCGGGCCGTCTTTTGCGCACCTCTGGTATGAAGTTTTGATTTAGGTGAAATGATGAATCGCTTCATACTGCTCGTACAGTTTTCAAGCCCGAACTTTTTGCCATAACAATTGTAGTGCCGCCATTTTAGTTATATTGAGTGGTGAGATCAAGTGGATTGGCGAATTGAGCTAAGTATTACATGCTTGCCCATACGTGACATTTATTGACCAGCATCGGCAACAGATTACCGATAATATAAATTCAGCTAAACGCTTTTAACGCATGTTTATTGCTATATGCTACATAAAAATTAAGAATCTTCTAAGTATCTAAGTACTTTGTACGTTTCACATGGCTGTCGTATCATATGGGCGTAATCAAACACAGCCTACTTCAAATGTTTATTTGGGTTTGGTCAACAAAGAATACGGCAACGAGTTTTCTATAACCGATAAATTCTTGAACAGAAAGATTCAGATTAGACGAAAGATTGAATTACGATTGACGTCTAATTTCGGCCATTGGGACCAGTTTGACATGTGGCCCGCCACTTCATTATCTGTGGCCCGCGTCGCATTCGGAGAAGAATCAAAAAATCGCATTTCGTGTTGTTTCGTCATAAAATTAACCAAAAAATCTTTGAACATTTTATTGCATCACTAATGTCATTGAATTGACTACTGTTATGGCTTGTTGAGGCAACTAGCGAAGTTAAACGAGCCAAGTTCTTGACACTATTGTGGCCCGCGAACAATGCAAAAGTAATTTTGTGGCCCGCGGAGCTGCCAATCTTGGACCATCCGGAATTCTAGGGGATTTGATTATTAGTAGTTGGCTACAAAACTACTTTTATTTTAACGGTACCTTCGTCGGTAACCCTGACCTCCCAAGCGCAGCAAAACAGAATTTGTGAAAATATTTACAAATGAGAACCTAAATTGAAAAATAACTTGAACATGTAATGAAAATATTTACACGTCAATATAATGAGAAAAGGATACAGTTTAGCTTACTAGACGAACCCCACGAAGAAATAAAATTGGGAGAAGCAAAATTAGTTTCAGATGGTTAGAGATTTTTGATCTGGCGGATAAAACTTAAATTAAAAAATCGAATCCCGACCAAACCGGTATATTGGGAACCGAGACGAAGTCCGTAATGTATATTATGTGTTTTATAGATTTTGCTATTTATGGACCAAGAATTTTATGCGGATTTAGTCGCCAATGTTTCTAAAATCTTACGAAGAAGGCCGAAGTGGTGCGATTGTAATAAAAACATAAGTTTATTACTTTTCGAAACACGCTTGTTCACAAGTTAGGAATGGCTTGTTACGAGAGAGATTTATTGTCATGTAAATTATATTGACATCCCGCTTCGTGGTTTCTCGCAGGTTAAAAATGCCAAAAAAATATTGAAATAGGAATAGCGACTGTTTATTGGAAAGAACTCAAATTTATTTCTTGGATTTATATAAATGACAAATAATACCGCAAAAAATCATCAAAAGCCAAAAGCTTTTTTAATTACCATTTTAACTACAAAGGCAATTGGAAATATTCAGAGATTTTGAGAAGGTAAATCTTAGATCGAAATCCTTCAGGTCGGCATTGCCTGCGCAATACACTTTGGGTGATGGGATGGGGAATTGGAAGCCAGTATGGGAATTCTACGCTTGTACTCGCAAAATAAAACGGCCGATAGTAATACAAACAGCGCGTGGCAAATTGAATAGTATTTATAAATAGGGTAAAAACTTGTTTTGTTACGTTTTCAACATTGACTAATCATTTCATTTGTCGAAGATCTCTTACAAATTTGCTTCGTAGTTTTGATACCAAACATCGAAACGTTGTTCGGTCATAATGAATAATTTAGTACTTATTATGATGTTTGAATAGACTGAGGAAAAGTGGCTTATTTCGTAATAATATGTCGTGCCTGTTGAATATTAAATGAAGACGAAACTGAATGCGAGTCCTCTTTGTGAATGGAAATAATTACAAGTGTGAGGAAAATTATGTTGAAATGATGTTACATCCACATTGGGTTTCACAAAATGAACAACAAACGTTATCAAATTCTGTCATAGTGACCCATCATGACGCATTATAGAATTTACTCAAGGCAAGGTAACGGGCACTCACTCAAAGGATTTTTAGAATTCACCAAAATACCAAAAGATACTATACTGAATAAGGCTGCTGCGTTACGCGCCAAATGCAGGTTGACGCGAGACCACTGGCTTACAAATGCTGTAATGTTACATGCTATAATTTGAGAAAAATGTTGGGCGGTCACCCTTTGTCCTAGCATACCATACGTATAGTCACCCAGTGATCGCTAGTTTTTAGCCGATTGATTGACAAATGATTCCCTCGTCGGTATAACTGAGTGATATCAAGTCCAGCTCTAACCAATATTCAACCACATGTCGCCCCTAACGTGTCAGTTGTCAAATCCCATTCTCTGCTCCCTCTGAAATTGTTGTTCCAACTTCGTTTTAGACTTAATGCGGCGCACCTTCACTGTGAACAATGACATGTGAATGCAGGGAACCTTACCGGTTTGGTATTGCCAACCCGAGAGATTTTAAAACTTGGGTTCACTACTCCGGTAGGTCGCGAACTGCTCAATGGTAAATATTTTGTTAAAAACTCATGTTAAAACAAATTTGAAAGATTTCGAACCAGCATAGAGACCCAACATCACCGAAATCGAGCTAAATTTTTATGAGATAATACTTTCTGTATTATTAAATTTCACTTCATTTTAGATCCCGAGCGTCACGAAAACATTTGACCGTACCAAGTGAGTCGTGATGAAAAACATTTGAAGAACACTGATCTACCCAATTTATCACGCCATGGGTGAAAAAGTTAGCATGTGAATCCTATATCTTCAGCCTGCGATCAGTGCTGGGTGGAAGTCCCTAAACTTGAGCTAAGCCGAGTTACGGATCAATCGAGGTTGGGTTCAATATTCCTTCATGGCGAGCTCGAGTCATTTCATTTAATTACTCGAGTTACCTAGAGTGTTTCATAAATCTGGACTCGAATCAAGTCAGTTACTTTGGGTCCTACGCTCTAAACCTGGGATTGAAAAACTACGGCACGCGGGCCAAATTCGGCACGTTGTGTAATTCATTCTGGCCCGACTGATGCTGCCATAACCAAACTAAAAATACATTTTGATTCTTCAGCTAAAAAAGACTTTCCTGAGATTTCGATTAAATTTTACTTTGGCACGAGAAGTATTGGTTTCCACTCTTCATTTGTAACCCTGTAAATATTGTTCATAAAATGTCCCTTTTTACGTCGCGTTACATGGACGACAGTTTATGTGGGCAAAATTTTTATCCCAGGCCCTGTCTAGCCGTTCGGCCAGAGGTGTGTAACAGGCGTCTCGCGGGCAACAACCCGGCCAACCAAGCCATTCAATGTGTCCCTTCTCAACACTCAGATTTTTTTTACTCCAACAAGCATAAAAACCTATATATATATTATATATATTTTAAAAGGGTCACATGGATAAAAGTACATAAAGTTTTTTGCTATTGTCGTAACGTTGAATCTTTCGCCATTTTGCCCGGTGCGTTTATTACTGTAGGGAAACGGGATAACCGCATTCTCTCCGCTTGCACGTCCCGCTAAATTTTTGTGTGGCCCGGCTAGATGTCTTGATTATACGGCCCGAAACAAATATATTGCACATCCCTGCACTAGGCTATCCCGTCCATAGAAAAATTCATTCTCACCTCTGAATGTTATTTTCGCTTGGCGATTCCCTTTGCCTTTCAAGCCACTGAGCGTTCCGATTTTCACTGTTAGTGACATTTTAATCCGATTCTGCGGGTTCGACACCCGTCGTAATTAAAGATAAATATCCCTTGTTTTGCCTCGTATTCCGTACAAATTTATATATAAATGCTAAATAGATTCAGTATATAAGTATTCGTAAAATAAATATACATTCAGCGCCTGTTCAACCATCGGCAAATGTAAAAAGTGAACTCAAATCTATCAAATTTTTCATATTTCCAATTCTGCATTTATTCCACGTACACTGGGCTATTGCGGGCATCATAATACAAAAAATGCTGTTGTCCTATGCTTTCACGATGATACGGTCTCGGTAACACTTTGCTTTTCGGTGACCACCCGTAAGTTTGCCTAAATGTATTTCCACTTTTCTTTCGAGTGAGTGTGCTTGACCTTGCTTTGAGCAAATCAAAAACGCTGTGTTAACTATGGCATGTTGTGCGTGACTGAGGAATTTTTCTAAAATAATCTCAGTTTGGTGCGCATTTAATCTGCTATTAGTTACATTGAATCCTCAAATAAGCTTAGGCAAGTGGATGAGCTCTACGCACTGCATGTTTCATGCCCGCGAAATTAACTGCTGACCTAAAATGTGGCTTATTGTCATAACTTCATCTGATTCAGTTTGAACGTTTTTCCTAACCATCACCCATAACAAGGTTCTGTACATGATGCCACTGGCATTGTCCCGGTTTGTATCGGTTTTAAATCGGTAAACCTCAACCTGGGATGGCAAGATTGCTTTGACAAACAATCCCTGACGTTGCGCCATATAGTATGCTGTTGACTTTGAGAATTTCCAAGAACTGAAATAGTTTCACGCCTTATTCCTTGACTTAAACTACCTTGAGCCTAACGACAACCTATTGAAGATGGATAAATATTACGCTTCACTCGCGAGCGAGTTTCGTCATTCTGCCAGTGTACCTAACCAGACAAAGACACTGTTATGTCAATAGTTCCTTCCCTGAAATTTCAGTTGTATGAAGTTTGTTATCTCACACGCGTCGTCCTGACCGTATTAACTTTCTTAACTTTATTTCAGCAGTTCTAGCTTTTAAGTATTTTCTGGTAATTTGACTCAGAGATAAGTCTCCGTTACTTCTGATTGAGTATGTGTAATGCATCACCATAATTCTATATAAATTCAATAGCTCTCAGCATTCCAGTCGTTAGTCGTAACTTTGCTCAGAGATGATTCTCCTTTATTTCTGAGTGAGCGCCCGTAACCATATTCAGAGATGAGTCTCTTTTGCATTTGAGTGCGTGCACATAACTTTGCTCAGAGATGAGTATCGTTTACCTCCGAGTGAATGCGCGTACGCAAATTTTCTCAAAAAATAGTTTCGGAGGCTTTGGTCTGCTTTGGTCAAATATTCATTAAAAATCACCGTCAAACTATTTCCACACCTGACCCGAAATTTTACTCAGAGACGAGGCTACTTTATTTCTGAGTGAGTGCGCGTAACTTTGCTCAAATATGAGTGTCTTTTACCTCGGAGTCAAATATTCAGTAAAAATCACCGTTAAAACCACCTTCACGCTGGAACTACAAACGAAATATGACACCGGCTAGACGAGATATAATCCCTCATTAAGTGCGATGGCCTGGTTTACAAATTGTTGCCAGCAAGAATTTTCTACGGTTACTTCGTTTGTATATCATCACTCATACAAGTTTCCTCGTCCATATGAGGTCACTATTTCACCAAGTATATTGAAATGGAAGAGCGTTGTATAAAAACAAATATCTCAACATATATATATGCTTCAGCATATAAGTACGGCTTAAATATGAAGGGGAAACGGGCCGTTTGGTCACTAAATTTAATCATCACTAAATTTAAGCCTCTGAATTTGCTGAAAAGAAGGCTATTTCATCTTATTACATTAGTCAGTTAGTTACCTCAAATACTTTTAGTCTCAGTATATCATCACTGAAACGAGGTTCAAATTTGAATTTAATCTGTCTTTAGTTATTGAACGCAAATTTTTGTTGTGTTTTCATACATTCTATTGAAGATATGAATGATATTCGATAGGTTTTTTTCAATTGTATTCGGCACTGCACCTAATAATGCTCGTAACCTTGCTTCGAATGAAAGGGCTGTAAAAATATTGAGTGATTTATAACAAAAATACAACCTCAATGATTTATAAATATCCAAATAAACACGACTGCCAAATTTTAAGCTTATTTGATCCTTACATTTGTCTGGCTAAATTACTGAAAAGTCGTTGTCTGCAAATCTTCTGTTTAATGGATATCTGGCAAAGTCGTGGCTAATGTCCTTAGCTACACTGATATATATTCTATATGTCCTTAGCTATACTCTGGTACACACGGGTGCCCGTTTCATTTAAATCTACTCTGTAGCTATGCTTTTGTAATATACACATTAAAGCCTGTTTTATCTTCGACTAACGCTCGATAAAGTCAGAGTATCCTTGTTCTCAAAACAGCTTAAAAACCGAGGTGAATAAGTCGCCCAGTAACGGAATACATTGCATTATTTATACATTGGCAAAGCGTGAAAAGCTGAGCGATATTTTGACGAATAGGTAATATACCCTCGCGGCGTTAAGAGTGGGCGATTTACCGTAGAAGCTTAATTGTGACGCCGGTCACGCCTCAAGACACACGAAGGAGCGTTTTGTTTGCCGATAATAAAATCTTTTGAAACGATGGAAGTTTGAACGTATGCTATTTGTTTAATACTAAGACTATGGAATAGAATAGTAAAATTCCCGTTTTATATAGTAATCGGGTCTTGCTAGCTAAGCTTGCATTCAATACATATTGTCCAATACCAGCAATTTGAAAAAATAACATTAAAATGCCGTTTTTTATAACGAAATTCTCGAGTTTAGTGGGTTGGCTCGTATTTGATACATTTTGTTGAATACCAGCGCTTTAGAAAAGAACAGAAAAATGCTAGTTTTTGTGAAGTAATTTACGTTTCACAGGATAAATACGCGTTCAACAGATTATATAAACCTGAGTTTGACAATAGTGCTGTTTGAAATTGACTGTTAAATGCACGAGAAACTTTCCGTATGGTTGCAAAAAACGTGCGATTCGTGAAATATAAGCTGGGCTGAGATCTGCCGATGACATTTCAATATTTAACAGCCAAAAGTTACAAGTATTGGATCGGGATGATAAAATAGTTTTTTAAAATTTATTTTAATTACATCTCTGATTGGCTGCGTCACGTTTAGGCGTAAATCTTGGAATTTCAGATATTCAATGACTCATCAAAACAATGACAACGGATCGTTAATGGAGCGAATCCGAAAATGTTCAATTTGAAAATAATATTGGGTCAAGTTGAAACCGTAGTTAATTCTACGCTCTTTGGTATATTATGACTAACACGGGCGAAAGCCATAGGTAAAAGCACATTCAAGCTAATCACCTGTAAATTTCAGTTGCATTGTCTGGACTTTATTTCTAGATTCAATGCTGATTAAATTATCAGTCACCGACATGATTGTCTCGATAAAGTTAGCAGTGCTCTCTCTCTCGAGCAAGGGTGATACCAACTAAAAAATGAAGGCGAAAAATAGACGAACAAAGTTACGGGCTATGCAACCATATAGGATTAAGACGGTGAGTCACGTGTTGGTAACCGTTACGAAACTTGAAACGAGTTAAGTAAATGTAACCTAGAAACAGATTTACAGGGTGTCCGTAAAGTCCCTTTACAATTTTAATTTTGTTGTGAAGTCAGTTCTCAATATACAGGATGTCCATAAAGTCTTTTTACAGTTTCAATTCTGTTGGGAAGTCAGTTCTCAATATATCTTAACCAGGTTTGTTGTTTTTTAGTAATTCAAATATTTGCACTTCATTTAATACATCGATGAGGGTCAAAACAACATAAGATACCGATAAATTCCCCTTGCAAAATTTTTTAAGACTTTATGGACGCCAACATGTTGCAAGAACTGTACCGAATTTCATAGGAAGGTGTTCCTTTTAATATTTAGTGTGAAATATCGGACCCTGTAAGACTTGAAAATATAAAAAATAAATTCATAATTCGACGCCTTACCGATTGTCATGATTATACCAGATGCGGATTTTTAATCGCTTTAACCGGATTTTAATGCAATAATCTGGTAAATACTACAGATCGTTTAACAGTGAATTCCTTGTTTTATTTGTCTTGTGGGTTCGGCCGAAAATTCAAAACTTCGTCATTACCTCGACGTGCCTGTAAAAACAAGCTAAGGTTGGTTTCATAAATAAACCTTGAATGAAATTGATGATCTTATCTGGCCAATGATAAAATGAGGATACCATGGAAGGCATTTAAATTTAGCCTCAATGAACAGCTCCCTGCCTCCTCTAGTGATTAAACTATATTCTAAATTTGAGCACGTTCTACCTTTCAGGACCGAAATTTACAGTCTACTCCGATTACCGATTACGATTTGAAAAAAAATTATGACTCCAAAATCCGGTCGAAAATTTTTTTTGGTTCCGAATCCGGATCAGGACTCCAGCTCCGAGATAATAAAAGCAACTTCTCTAATATACTGTTAAGAACGCTCAGTAAACTTAATTCAATTCGAGGTCTTTTACAAAAATTTACTTATTTTAACACTATTAAAAATACACATGTCCGACTCAGGAAATTTAGAACTTCCTGCACGGCGCGGGAATTCCGACTCCACCGTGCTACAATTACGCAAGTAATTCGGTTAACTTGAGATAGTAGTTTGAGTAGTAGTTTTGAGTATTTGAGATAGTAATTTACACAAACATACATAATTTGGCCGTTAATTTGGCTTCAATTTCGTAAGTGGGGCAGGTCTCTTCATGCATCCAGCTTGACAATTCTGATTGGGCAATTTGGCATTAGATGACTCCAACTATAATAATCAGCTTGACGATATCTTTTAGGGAATATTTTTCTATCTACAGTTTATAACTCTTGTTGGCTAATTCGGTATCCAATTTGGCACTCCTCGCAAAATTATTAATATGGTGTGGCAAATTTTTTATCCATTTTTGTATTTGTTTGTATAATTTTTTTACTGAGCAATTGATTTCATATCTTGCTTTCTCTCATCTGATCTTATTATGTGTCTGTGATTGTGTTTGTGTGTGCGTGCATGCCATTAGTTTTAATGTTTTTGAGTGAGCGAACACGTACTACATCCTTCATCAATACCTTTTCATCTAAATTCTGTACGTTTCAAACCTTACTAGAAGTTTTGTTTGCTTTCCCGATTTTTAATCAGTTTTATTTATTTTGTTTTTATCAATTACTTTATCGTCCATTTTGCTCATTATGTAGTCAAAATAATCTTTTACTTATACAAATTAAAGGAAATATAAAAAATTTGGCATTCCAGGGTGAAAGGAGACTCCGAAAACAAAAAGTGGTTCGATCGATTAGGCTCATATCTATCGTTAAATTATTTTTTTCTCTCCGAGAAAGTCTCTGTAAATCCCTGCTTATAATAAAGAGCTTCATTGATAAGAAGTTGATACGATTTAATCGAATACCATTCATTTATATTAATCCAAGGCTGTAGGCATTTGCACCATCTTCGAAAACAAAATTTTGTAATGTACAGTTTAACGATAATCTACGACTGTAAGCATTTGTACCAAATTAAATATAAAATAATGAAAAACTAATATTTCATACGGTTGCATCAATACACTTCGGGATTTGGATATTGAAACTTTTTTTATTATTTCTCTTTTTCTATAATTCCTAATTTGATATTGTTCATCCTGGATATATCAATTGTATTTCGATCTGCGACACAAACTGTTTAAACATTGTTTGAAAAAAAATCATACATCGCTTCGTTTTAATCTCAGACCCAAACAGTCGTCGGCATCATTTTTTTCTGCAAACCAGCTAAAAACTACCAAAGTGGGCCGAAGCGAAGTATCTTTAACTAAATGTTGACATACGATCGGCTGCTCACATGCAACCTATGATGAAATCCCATCCTCTTTCGTCCTATTAGGAATTTCCACAGTTCTTTTCTAATATAACAAACAAACAGTACAAACGAACTCCACAACTTTATCCTTTCGTGATGTCAGAATCCCTTAGTTTTGTCACAATGTCTGGCCGGCCCTTCTAGCACATATCTTAGACAAGCGCTTAGCGCGTGTTTTTAAATTTATTCGCAAATGTCCTGCCAAATGTGGCTATAGCTATATAGTTTGAAATTGGGTAACAATAGTAAGCTTAGCCTTGGAATATAAGGTTTTTCTGTGATCTATATACCGTCACCAAAAGAGCCATGGGTTCCCGACTACTGCACTAATGAGGCAATTCGAATGAGAATTTTTGCCCAACTCTAGCGCCCTCTGACGTTCGTAAAATAATACAAGGCACAAATTATAAATGAACGCTTCAGTCACGCGAAATAGGTTTCGACTTATTCGTTCCACATGAGTGTGCAGCTTTCATACTTTGTTAGCTTTGGGCTCTGCAAGCCAAGTGTTTTAGTTATGTGGAATTCACTCGCTCATAGCTGTTGACCTTTGAGTCACAGGACAAACGGCATTCACTAATGCATAATTGATTGCTATACGTTGTTAAAGTCTCAGTATCTCCTGGTACCTCAATGGTTGCCAGTTACTTCGGTCAGAGATTCACAAGTTTGATTCACGAGTAAGTGGGCGTAACCTAGCTTAGGTTTCTTTTCCCTTGTACAATAGGTATATATATTGGTATATAAATTTTATTTTTTCATGTATACACCTATGACGTCGAGTACGGTGTATTAATAAATAGGTTTTGTGTTTTATCTATCATAAGGTACGAGAGGATTAGATAGATAAGATAAGTTTATTTCGACTCCATAATCAGCAGACAGGCGATAAAAGTGGGTGGCCAAAACGGGTGGAGGCTAACTCGCCATGCGACGGCGGTTAACGGGTATGTGCCTGCAACAGAACGAAGGCTCTTCTTGTAATGGGAAATGGATAGGCTGAGATGGCTGTTTCACTTACAACTTCAATAGTGAAGATAAATATATTCAATTAAATGTGTTTGGTTAGAATACCGTTCAAGGGATAACAAAGTGACAGGAAAACGTGCTTATACGTTCCGGTACCGAAAGGCATACCGGTACCGTACGGTACTCGACACGAAAAGGATGTCTCAACTTATCCTTTTCCTCTGAGCATGCTAAATATATCATCGTATTAGCCCTCATACCCGTTAACCGCCGTCGCATGGCGAGTGGTTCATGACGAGTTAGCCGTCAGCCAACAAAACCGTGGATAAGGTTTAAAACGTACAGAATATAAGATGGAAGGTATTGCCAAAAAGAAGTGGTACGTGTTCACTCACCTAAAACTACTGAATCAAATCATTCACACTCACACACACACAACCATAGGGCATTAATAAAATTAAAAAAAAGAGAGAAGCTTTAGATAAATTATATGGTAACCAAAAAAAAAATGAAAATTTGAATAAAAGATAAGAAATGTAATAAATAACAAAAATTGTTTGCCACACCATTTTGATAATTTTGTAAAGATTCCCAAACAAGAGCGAACAATATTTAATATAAGGACAGGATATTTAATATAAGGATTTCGGCGAAATGTTAGAATTAAACCTTCCCAGTATCTTTAGGAGCCCATTACATTGTACGTTACCGTGTCCTTTACCTAATAGTCTAAATTTTATTGAACCTTGTACAAAGTATGGGGAAGCATTGAGAACTACTCTTGATGTGCAAGACTCTCTGCTTTGGCTCTTCAAACTGGTGTGTCACGGTCACAGGTGTTTAAAAAACGTTATTACTTATCGATTTTAATCGGTAAGTATGTTGATAGGTATTTGTCTGTCTGTCTAACTGTCTGTATGTCTGTTTGTATGTCCGTCTGTTAGATGCACGCGATATCTCACGAAAGCGAGATTGAATCTGCTCCAGATTTCGCATGTGCATTCATCTTATCTTTGACTAGAAGCCTATTGATTTTGGACGAATTATGTCGTATAATTAGCGAGTCATTAATTAATTAGTGATGGGACACAAGGTGTTACTATGGAGTAAGAGCGCTGTTTTGGGGGATCCCCTAACTTTCGATCGATAAGTCTTCGGTCTCTGACCGATATTCTCGTTAAAGTATTGTCAAGAAAAGATTCTAAACAGATGAGAAAAACAGATTCGTACTTGACGAAGCTAAACGTTGACTGAGAAAATTTTAGTCAGATAAATAAAGATGTTTAAGGTTCTATGTTAACGGTAGTGAGAGAAGTTAAATCTGGTTTAATCTAATCAGTTATTAATGACCGGGATTGATAAGAAGTGCATTTGAGCAATAATTGTTCCATTAATGGTAATTCGAACCTAAGCGAATTAGTGTTTATATTTGGTTGTAGTTTTAGACTGCTATGTGAACCAAGATGGCGGACACCGGAAAATAGTATGTGTACCAGGTTAGGGTTAGGCCACAATTTTATTCAAATTTTCTTTATTTTAGTTCTATTACGAGTTCAGAGAATAGCCCCGTAGTATTTGTACCTGAAATTATGGCCTAACCCTAACCTGGTGCACATACTACGTTCCGACGCCCGCCATCTTGGTTCACATACTATAGGAGTACTACGGCTAGTAATTAGAATCAAAGATAAAAACGAACTTCTTTTTA
The DNA here is from genome assembly GCF_964204865.1 of Styela clava. Taxonomy (NCBI): domain Eukaryota; kingdom Metazoa; phylum Chordata; class Ascidiacea; order Stolidobranchia; family Styelidae; genus Styela; species Styela clava. Next base: position 25,068,877 of record NC_135253.1, on the reverse strand, counting down.
ACACATTTACTATAAAATTATGAAGTAGAAAAATTATGGAAAATAGCTTTTAAATCAGAATAAAATGTAATAACACAAATGATATAATGTACGAATATCAATACAAGACACGTGGCACCGAAGTAATTTTATGAAAAACAATTTCGAAACTTGCAAAAACGCACTTTTCGTGCTTTAAATTATACTTTTTTTCACAAGATAATCTTTGTAAAGAAAAAGAAATTTAAAATTCACACATTATTAAAAAATCAATTGTTTATAGAAAGTAGGAATTTTTTTCGATTAAATCAAAGCTTTGAAGGGGTTTACGGAAATGCGTAAAACGATTTTCTATAACTTGAGTATCAGGATTGTAAAATTTATTTACAATCGGGTCGATCAAAGCTTTGTACAAGCAACCACTGATATGTTATTTCCCAGTGTTTCATGGAGAAAGATATATAACTTGTCTAGACCCTTGTATCTTAAAGACTTGATTTATTTGAAGAAATAAGTTTGAAATAAAAATTCTTAATCACTGAATACACAGTCAACTACGGGTAATAGATCAAATTTATGAGGTGTTTTGAGTTTCGCTCCGATCAAGGCTTCGTGCGATCGTTGTTACCTAAAGTACTACTAAATCGATGCCTTGGCATTATTGACGCACTGAGTGGGGTGATGGGTATCCAACATTTTATGGCCGCAAGTCCAACATAGTTGGTGCCAACCGGTATTGTGCGATACGTCTTTGCGCGATACGTTTCCATACTTGATCAACCATAATTTCTGGCTGAAGCTGCTGATATAAACCTATTTGGGCAAACTCGATTTAGCAATTATCAAATTATTTCTTGTTATTTTAATATCGTCATTCTTAGCTTTATCAATTGAATAATCTTCAGCATTCATCTTCGCTTCCAACGACATTTTATACAATTCAATCGCTTTCTCCATATTCCCCATTCTACCATACGCTACTGCTGCATTATTAAGACAATGTCCATATATTCGATATGTTTGAGGTTCATCTAAATTTCTCTTTATGAGCTCGATCCCGGTTTCGTTTATGTTCGCAAATTCTTGATATTCATCGCAGTAATAGTAGCAATTACCGATGTGAAATAAACACCAGGCCTCCATATCTACTCTGACTTTATGACTCGAACATTTGATCATTCGCACAAACTCAAAAATTTCATACATGAGTGGTATCACGTGATCTATGACAATCTTTTTCATTGAATCTTGTTTTGTCATATTTTCAACGACGAGTGGTATTTGGTAAACAGATTGTTCAATTCCTATCACCGATTGATCTCCCTTGTTATCAAGCCCATGTAGTTTAGCAGCGACGTAGAATGAAACTACAGATGAAATAAACTTTTCTTCTGAATCGAATTCTGTGGCTTTGCTTATTATTTTTTCGATAAACTGACTGTAGTTTGATATTGATCCAATGAAATCAGTCATTTCAGTAATGAGGGACATCACGTGACTCAAGGTTTTTGTTTGTTTCTGTTTTATCATTTCTTCGATGACCAAGCTTATTTGTTCAATGCAAGATAAGATACCTTGCGCGGATTCGGGGGTTTTGTTTACCAGCTTATGTAATTTGGCAAGAGCGTAGTAAGCAACTACTGCATGGGTGGTTTTGCCTTCATTTTCAAAATGTTCAGCTAATTTCGCCAGTTTCCTCGTATCTCCCACAAACTGTTCAAGTCGTTTGTCTTCGACGCCGTTTTTAAAGAATTGAGAGAGGAGAACAAGGTAGGTATTCGCCGTGTCACCACAACTTTTATTAGGAATATTCGATAAAATTTTGAAGAAAATATTTCTCCACATGATCACGATTACGGTGAGGAGGGGTCGAAGGCTCCACGGTATATTCAAGGTTGAAGCTGTGAAAAGAAACATTCATTTCAATACCTTGAAATAATATCGATATTCACTGATTTTTGGTTTCGTATATAATTAATACTAGCAATTGAATGCATCGAATTAAGCTATATTAGATAGGTTTAATGTTTTTATATTCAACATTTATCGATATGACATTTTTGAATCAAACTATTTTGAAGTTTAAACTTTGCACTTCTCCATCTCAGCCACGCCAAGTCCGCTTTTTCTTCTGATTCAAGTATCTCAAAAACTCTCAAGTATTGTGGTATAGTCACATCTTAGCTCACCTTCTCTGTTATACATTTCAATCATTTCCAACGAGGATTCTTCATATTCTTTGCTGTGCTCAGCACTAGCTTCAGTGGATATGCCATTAGTTTGAGAAAAAGTAGCAATTGTTTCCCTCTGATCGGTTTGAAATTCATTTTCTTGGAAAGTTTTAACCAAAGTCTGTGTCGGGGTGTTCGTCTGTTGTAGAATAGTTGTCTGGGTGTTGTTGTCGAGAGCTTGTTTTGGATCCGTCTGCACATACATTTCAGTACTGGCAAGTGCATGTCCAAAAACGCGTACAGCAATGTCTGGCCTTGTCTGAGTGTCCATATCTAGATTATAATTGTCTGTTTGCAAATGTCTGTCTCTTGTACGACGTTTGTCCGTCTGTGCTTCCGTATCGTCAGTTGGCTTCTTATCCGTTTGATTCATTCTATCCCTTCTGTGAACGAGACTGGTTTGAGACTCAGATTCGGTCACAGGATTTTCGGTTTGCATCATCCAACCTAAATAAAAACAAAAACGAATATATTTAGCGCCACGAACATTGCACTTACTGGCGTTCAACTCAATGCTAATCAAATTGAAATTTGAGCTTCTCGTGTCCTTGAATATTACATGATCTATCAAAAATTTAAAAAAAAATTGATAAGTTAAGCCCCGCATCCCAGCTGAGAAAAAACGTGTTCTATTATCTTTCAAAGAAATAAACTTCTCATTATCTGTTGAAATATTTATTTGCCTTTTGCTAAATATTCGCTGCTTACGTTGACCCAATTTAAAAAAAAAAATAATTCATGACCAAGTTTTCAAATGGAGGTCGTTTTATAAAAATATAGTTATGATATTTTAAACAATAATGGGGCAGAAGAGCGTCATCTCGCTTTAAATACCAGTACTGAGATTGCTGGCACCATTACACGTCCAATCCATCCGCTCACGTTACTGTTATCACCGATTAAATACTTGGACATTACCGAGTTTCGCTCGTGTAATCTAATGATTTAGGCGTGATATACATTTGCCTCTCCGTTCACTGTCTAGCCCAGTAATTTCCAACCTATGGGTTGTGACCCGAAAATGGGTCGCCCGAAAATCTTCAGGTGTGGCTTTCTTTTTCAACATACTGATTATATACTGGAAGTATCACATCGTAAGAACCAGGCATTATTTATTTGCCACCCATGATTCAAGGGAGTCGCTGATGACAAGCAAGTGCTGCATTCCCACTTTGAAGTGATTTATGGTGAAATAAATATAGAACGATTGTTTATTATTGGTAATTCAGTTTGTCAGCCATAAAATCAATACAGTATTTATTGGACACGTCAGTGGACATAACGATCGTTTTGCATTTTATGCTGGCACTCTTCTTCTTTTTGTTCTTGTTCTTTGACACGTTTTTAAAAAGTCGCTTTTCTCTTTGACTACTGGACCGATCCCCTCAAAATTTTCAGTGTTTAAAGATTAAATTTTTCGCTAGAAGGCTATTACTTTTATTTATTTCAAATATTTAGGTGAGCTGCGTGGGATTCGTTTGTTTTTTTGTGTGCTATGGAGTCATCCGAATTTGCCACTAGGTGGGGCTGCGTGTCATGTATTTGAGAATAGCTCTCTTGTTTTAAAAAAAACACATTTGAATCGCTTAAAAAAAGTTTGAAGCCCCTGGCCACTATAGTCTATCTATATCATTGGTCTGGGTGAAGTCTTACATAAAGCCATATTTTCTGTGATCAAAGCTCTGGACAAACAAGATTGTAAGATTGTAAAGACTAATATTCGGATAGCGATTAATATATTTCCCGCGAGTGAGACGGGTTGATGGACCGGGATGTTTGTCCTACCAGGGTCAGAAAGGGCAAACTTACTTCTGCGAGATTTTCTTCCTGCTTTTCTAGTAGACGTCGATTTCTTATACGATCTGTATCTTTGATGCGAAACTAAACTTCCAACGCTGCTCAAGGTGCTTTCACTGTCGCTTTCTGAAATTAATAATCAGGAATATGAAATATATTTGTAACTTTACTAAATTGCTATTTTTGGGTGTCGGGACTTGAGTCGGAGATGCTTTTGGTACCAACGGTAAACACCTCCAAGGGACCCGGTTTAGGCATCTTGTCTGCCATCTATATACCAGGCAAATAGTTTTTTTTTGCAGGAAAAGATTCCAGCCCTGTTGTAACATCATAGATTGAAAATCTTACCTTTATTCGATTCAGTGAAATTGAAAGATTCGGCGCTGTATTCATATTCGCTTGTTTCATCCAATTGGGATAAATATCTGGCATCTGTAATAATAAAATATTTATGTATATTCAGAAAATTGATACCTTCAATATTAAAACTATTTAGGAGAGGTCATCAGCCTTGTAAGCAACATTAAATGGTACTCCCGAAGTATGTGAACCAACATGTCGGGCACCTAAACGTAGTATTTGTACCAGGTTAGGCCATAATTTTATTCCAATTTTCCTTATTTTAGTTCTCTTACGAGTTCGGGGACTAGCCAAGTGACTCCGGTACTAATTGTACCTTAAATTATGGCCTAACCCTAACCAGATACACATACTAAATTCCGGTGTCCACCATTTTGATTTACATACTACGGGTTTACTCATTTAATTATTTTGCTGCAAATGCAAACACAGATATGGGATGGATGAGGCATGTTTAAATTAATATTGGAGCAGGAACCAGATCGTATTTCAAAACTTATGTATGGATTTATAGTCAGAGTGAAGATTTGAACTCCCCAGAGTTGGGAATTAAGGGAATAATCAAAAATTAATTCCCGATAGAAATTTAAAAATTATTGTTTTGACTTGGCATTCTTAACAAAAAATAAAAAAGTTTGCGTAAAAAAAGCTTTAGGGGTTGTAGTTGGAGATGGAGTCAAAACTTTTCAATCCACGTGTTCATCCTCTACGACTATACAAATACGAATGTCGTCAGAATTTCTAGAGACCAACCTGTACTTCTTGAACGTGTACGATCTGTTGGAAGTGTTCGCTCATTTCTTTGATGTGTTTGAACAGGAGGTTGAGATATCGATCTCAAAGGTGACTGAGGTTGGTGAGATGCCGATCTTTTTGGGCCTAGGATGAAAGAAAAGTAGATTGTAACGGGGGCCGAAGTCAAAAATGGAATAAAAAGTTTTTGAGCATATTGTGAAGTTGACTCTCTGAAATATGAATGGTGTTGACAAGTTATGCTTGGTTTATTAACTAATACCTTAATTTGAATTGAGATTTAATGAACCTTTCCCCGAGCATCGACTTCCTTGTTTACTTCATGACATTGTCAATCAGCAAGATGCAAAAAGTGACGTAACAATGCTCCCTTTTCGCATCCGCTCAGACACTTTTCTCACTCAGACAGATTTTCTGGCGTGGTACATATGATACCAAAGGAACACAACAGAATAGTCTTATTGCATTCTAAAGCCATGAGACGCACTTGGAATATTCTTTTTTGAAAAATGGATCATGCCTCTTATATGTATGCATCAGGTAGTGCTTTAGCTTTATTGCCAACACTGAAAAGGAGCAGCAGCACTGTTGGCGTCTTATAGTCCGATTCTGTACTGGTGCGGCTTATTTACCTGTTGTTTTGGGTCTTGCTCCTGTTGCTACGTTCGCATTTCTTCTATTTGAAGGTTCAGGTGGAATTAATGGAAATGCTTCTGATCTTTGGGGATTTGAAGGAGTGGCACTTCCTAAATATAAATCAATTTAATCAAGCATTTGTAAGCAGAATGAAGCGAACTGTAGTGTTCGAACCTCGGCAAACCTCACTCCACCTATATTTCAAATTTCGGGCCCAAGGATTTTGGAGATCTCATTCGTCAAGACTAATGGAATCATTTTCATTTATATTCCTATATAAATATATCTTTTTGAACTTGGGTTGGAGGAATAGATAGAGTAATTAGAATGTAGACCAAAGCCAAAACATGAAAAAAAGTTTTTTTTAATTATTTATGGCATTAAAAAAGATTGGGTAATCATGATCGGAACAATCTTTTACTAAAAACCCATTTTATTTGGAATTTAGGTTTGACAAACTCAAATGAAAATCTAAGAAAAAGACAAATTGAAGAAGTAGATATACTGAATGGTAACATAATCACTCAGCAAATGTCATGTGATAAAAGATCAAATATACACAAGTGAATGACAAATCGCCGCAAGATGGCGCCATTTAACTTACAATTCACATATGTGGAAGGGAATGAAAAAAATGAAAATGCAATGGCACGCTTGGCAATCTTGTTCAAAACGGTATCAATTTTTATCTGTAATGGGGAAACCAACAAACAGAATTATATTAGATATTTGCACCTGTTGTTTTGGGTTTTGCTACAGATGCCACGTTTGCATCTCGTCTATTTGATGGTTCAGGATAGGATAGGATTTACATATTTATCCCGGGGGAGAGGAAAGCCGATAAGACGGCTTATCCATATGGCGAACCACGGCCTCTCGTCCGGTTACCATTCCAAGTCGGGTATGGGATTAGTTTTTACTGTATTGTTTGTTTTCGGAAGCATGGACTTGGTGGTGGAGGAAGCCGTAACCGACCAGCGGTTACGTGAACCACCCAACGACGGCGAGGAGTCCAGCAATCCTCTCGCACATAACCATCCCTGCATGGGATTCGAACCTGCGAACCCATGCAGAGTGACTAGAGGTGCGGTGGCGAGCGTATTCCTAACGCTTAGCCCGTTGAGCCACACCGCCGCGCCGTTCAGGTGGACTTCTCGAAAATGCTTCTGCTATTTCTGGATCTGATGTAGTGGGGTTTCCTAAATGTGAATCAAGTATTTAAACTTGAAGCTGAATAAAACAGAGTGTAGTGTCGGCACCTCAACTACTCCGCTTCACCCAAATCTTAATTTTTAACTATAACTAGGATTTTAAAATTGAATGAGGTCACTACAAATGAGTTATTTTCTTTAAAATCTCTAAAGATATCAGGATTCAAAGAACGCGAACTTTTTAGCACTTAACTACAGTCGAACTTTTTAGCACTTGACTACAGTCGATCTACGGTTGAATATACTGAATTACCTGTTTTCGAGACTTAGTGAATAAGAAGTAGACCCGTCAATCAATTTGATTTTTTTTTCATACATACTCGGACAATCGATCCCAAATTTTCAAAACTTGGAGTTTGAAAGCGCTTGTCGGCCATAATTAATTCCAACATTTTTATAAAATCCAAGATTTTTCATCGAAAATTTTACTGTTTTGTCCCAAATCATGGGAATATTTAATGGAATGTAAGATGAATGATTAATAGAACGAATTTGAGGTACATCCGAAGTATGTGAACCAAGATGACGGACAACGCAACGTAGTATGTGTACCAGCTTAGGGTTGTGCCATAACGTACAGCAGACAGGGCAATATATATGCCAGTTTGGATAAGATTTTCCACGTATAATGACGTCGAATATTGATACTTACCAACTACTTTTGGAGTCGTGACATTAGGATTCAATGTTTCTTCGCCAACGAAACTTCTTGCCACAGGTGAACGTGGTGTTGGTGCATACACTGGTTCTCGATAGGAACCTGAATATAATGATAGAAAATACAACAAAAATCATAAACTCATCTGCATCATATCCGAATTGATTGTCAAAGAAAAAGAATTTAATTGAGTCTAGAATTCATGTGATGGTGAAACACTGTCAATAAAAAAAATTCGACGAAGAATCAAGATTGAGAAAGAGCGTTTCAACCATAACAATTCGTATTTGACTTATCACAAGGCCAAATTGCCTTTACTTCAACTGCTGGACATGCTTTTAACATTTTTTGTTTCACCTTGAGGTTCTGTGGCAGGCTTTGCAATCCCCAGCATCGATCAAGGATTTGGGAGGCGGCCAATAATATACTCAGAGATAATATTATTTTAATCGGAACAATTGCAGTTTGAAATTGCATAGCAAATTCATTACAGCCTGCGATAGCATTTAAAAAATATTTCCAAAGGTTTCACCGTGGTTTGTAAATTTTGCTCGTTTTGAAAATAATTGGACCACCACTTGGCTATGAGACGTTCTGGTGTTTATGACATAATAATGCTATTTTCACCTCCTCTGTTTGATCTTCTCTTTGATTTTTTCTTTTGTTTTATTGAATCTAATACTTCTGGTTCACCGGTTGGCACTGTCGCCACAATCTCTTCAAGCTGTTCGTTTCCTGGTGAAGATATCTGCTCTTCTGGTGCGGGCAATGCGAGGGGTTGATTGATGACTGGAATTCTACCAGGATGGATATCTACGCAACAAAAATTAACATTATTTTCATGCTCACTGTCAGATTATTTTTGAAGCAGTGCTATGGGCCAGTGGAATTTACACCCAACTTTAAATTACGAGTCATTTCAAAATTATAAAAATTTCTATTCTGGCTCTCGAATACAAGTTGATCAGAATTTTGACTCCAGCGCCAAACACGGAAGAAAAAAAATTGATAACAATTGCTAGGCCTTTTAATTTTTCTCTTGGGTATGCTTAGTAAACTGAACAATGCTTTGTGAATTCAAGCCGAATTTTTACTTCGATTCGACAAAATTACAAATTCGACCTCGACTTTCAACACATGCGAGTTTTAAAATACGACTCCAGTTTCGAATCCAATATTGATGAATACAAGTCAAACTCCATGTCCCGGATTTCGGTTCATATTTCAATATTATGAGATATTTCTCGCCGACGAGCACGGCCTGCTGGTATCTGTGGGCCACCCTCTATTGTCGTTTGGTATAACTTAACTCAATCGTGCGAATACCGCGACAGCGGAGGCAATTATTTAGGCCACAATTTTATTCCAATTTTCCTTTTTTTAGTTCTTATGCAAGTTCTGGGACTACTCAAGTTACTCCGATACTATTTGTACCTTAAATTATGGCCTAATCCTAACCTGGTACACATACTACATTCCGGTGTCGGCCGTCTCGATTCACATACTACGGGAGTACTCATTTAATTATTTTGCTGCAAATGCAAACACAGATATGGGATGAATGAGGCATGTTTAAATTAATATTGAAGCTGGAGTCAGTAACGGATTTCAAAACTTATGTAAGGATTTATAGTCAGAGTAAAGATTTGAACTCCCCAGAGTTGGCAATTTCAGACACGTAAGGGAATAATCAAAAATTAATTTAAGTTAGAAATTTAAAAATCATTGAGTTGTCTTGGCATTCTCGACAGAAAATAAAAAAGTTTGCTGTCGTTGGAGATGGAGTCAAAACTTTCCAATCCAGATGTAGATCGTCCACGGCTCTAGAAACTCGAATCGAAATTACTCAGAATTTCTAAGAACCAACCTGTACTTCTTGAACGTGTACGATTTGTTGGAAGTCTTCGCTCATTTCGTGGATGTGTTTGAACAGGGGATTGAGATATTGAACTCAAAGATGGCTGAGGTTGGTGAGACGTTGATATTCTTGGACCTGGGTTGAGGAAAATAAATATATTTCACAATGTTGGCCGTCAAGGAATGGAATAAACAGTTTTTAAGCATATTGTGAAGTTGACGTTTTGAAATTTAAATGGTATTGAAAACTTTTGCCTGGTTCACTATCTAACATTAATATCATATCATATTCTGAATCTAGGTTCATTAAATCCGTACCAAGAACTCAAGAATAGGGAAAACTGAAAATGTGATGTAATGAATAATAAATAATACGATAAATTTGGAGATACCCACAGATAAACGATCGAATAGGCTCGGATGAATGGAAGCAAATGACAACTCGCCACATGGTGGCGCAATTTATTCCAAATTCACATGTGTCAGAGAATTTAAAAAAATATATGAAACGCAGTGACGTAGTGGGTAGCGTTGACCTGAACTGTGCTAATTGACGTAGCCGATAATTCGCCATGTGGTGGCGCAGTTTCAATTAAAATTTACTTGGTGCCTGGTGGCAACGAAAATTGAAAAAAAAAAGAAATGCAATCGCATAGTGGGCAGCGTTGTCCCAAACTGTGCTGATGAACGCGAACGATGGTTCGCCATATGGTGGCGCGATTTTAGTTAAAATTGAAACTGGATGCAACGGAAACTTGAACAAAAAAATGACAAAGGCATAAGGCTTGGGTGTGCAACTTTTATCACAGGAGGGTCAAATACAAGTGACTGGGTGAAGCCGCTGGTCGCACCTGAAAACTATACCTACGAAGATCTCAGAATTCGAAAAAGTAGTAATTTTTATTCGGTATTACTCTGTTCTTTCTCCTTATAATGTGTTTTTTTAAATTTTGAGTTTAAATTTTTTCAATTACAGGGGCCTAATTTAGTAAGCAGAGATTATACTGTAGTTGAAAGCACAAAAATTTGTTTGCTTTTTTGTTATTGACCTTACGGCATTGTTAGGAGGGGTTCTTGCAGAAATGCTTTTTCAAATTTAATTTCACACCGACTTTCTACAAATTCAGTGAGAAAACAAGCCCTTATAACATTGTGTATTTTCAGGATTTTGCTAGCTAGAATTACAAATATGACAGTGGCACTCAGGTACTGGCACCACGTTTCCCCCCAAATAGGACTGACTCTTAATTTTCTTCCAAAAATAAAACATTAGGGCTTAGTTCCGGGGGATGTCTTATATTTTCATGTATCAAACAAAAAAATACAAAGTAGAGAATTACGAGATTTTCGAATATACAAAATATGAAAACCGATATGCATCTACATATAAATAACACGTTTTAATTCAAACTAACTGCAAAATATAGATTATCAATCACTTGCAACGTGTGAGAAAGATTTTTTGCTATCGCCAAGGTAAAACAAAATTTGCGTTAAACTCAAATGAAAATCCAAGAAAATGACAAACTGAAAAAGTTGATATACCGAATGCTAACATATTCAATCAGCAAATACCCAGGGATAAACGATCGTTTATACACACAAGTGAATCGACGCAAGATGGCGCCTTTTTACTTGCAATTCAGTTAGATGCAACGGAACTTGATGAAAAAAAAATGAAAATGCAATGACACGGAATGTAGGGTTGTTCTAAAGGTTATCAATAGACGCACACTTCAAATATTTTTAATCCAAAAATGGATAGTGTGTCTTATATGTATGAATCAGGTAGTGTTTTATGGTTCATTGCCAACACTCAAAACTAGCACAGTACCGATTGCGTCTTATTGTAGGGTGCGGATAATGTGTGAAAAGACAATGTAAGCATTCTGTTGACAGTGCGCCGTATCACCCGAACACCTTATGGTAAGGAACATATTTATACCTGTTGTTTTGGGTCTTGCTCCAGATGCTACGTTTGGATCTCGTCTATCTGAGGGCTCAGATGGGAAAGCTTCTGATATTTCTGAATTTGATGCAGTGGCGCTTCCTAAACATAAATCAATTTATTTAAGCATTTGAGTTTGAAACAGAATAAAGCGAATTGTAGTGTTCGAATCTTGACAAACCTCACTCCACCTCTATTTTGGGCCCAATCAGAAGGATTTTAGAAATTACATAAGTCAAGACTAATGGAATCATCGTCATTTATCTTCCTATATCTAATTGAAATCGGGTTAAAGTAATAAATATATTAGAGGTATAGATATTGTAGAAATGACAAACTGAAAAAGTTGATATACTGAATGCTAACATAATCAATCAGCAAATGTCAAGGGATAAAGGATAAAGAATACACACGTGAATGACAAATCGACGCAAGATGGCGCCCTTTTACTTGCAATTCAGTTAGGAACTTATGCAAAAAAAATGAAAATGCAATGACACAGGCTGCAGTGTTGTTATAAACAGTATCAATAGACTTGAAAGACGCATAGTTATGCAATTTTCAACTCGATAGCATACCGACAACATAACATACCAGTAAAAAACATTATTTGTCGAAAAAGTGGGCTCTTTTCACGAGTGGCCTGCCTAATTGCGTCGACAGTTGCATAAAAATTTTAGGATTCGTTACAATTTACCCTTTCCCCCAATGGTAATATCAACCTTCGCATTATCGAATCTTTCTTCATGACATTTTGTGTCGCGTTAATATGCAAAATTCTGGTTGATAAAGCCTCGGAAAGTATTTCGGGATCCTTTGTATAAAGATTCTTTACAAAAAATCTGGTCTGGTGTTTACGACATAATACTGCTATTCTCACCCCTCCTGTTTGTCCATTTTTTTGATTTTTTCTTTGATTTTATTGAATCTAATATTTCTGGCTCGTTGTTTGGCGTTGTCGCCACAATCTCTTCAAGCTGTTCGTTCCCTGGTGAAGATATCTGCGCTTCTGGTGCGGGCAATGCAAGAGGTTGATTGCTGTCTGGAATTCTGCCAGAATGGAGATCTACGGCAACAAAAATTAACATTATTTTCATGCTCACTGTCAGATTATTTTTGAAGCAGTGCTATGGGCCAGTGGAATTTACCTTCAACTTTAAATTACGAGCCATTTCAAAATTATAAAAATTTCTATTCTGGCTCTCGAATACAAGTTAATCAGAATTTTGACTCCAGCGCCAAACTTGGGAGAAAAAAAATTGATAACAATTACTAGGTCTTTTTAATTTTCTATTGGGAATGCTTAGTACACTGAATAATGCTTTGTGAATTCATGTCGAATTTTCACTTCGATTCGACAAAATTACAAATTCGACTTTGACTTTCAACACATGCGAGTCTTAAAATACGACTCCAGTTTCGAATCCAATATCGATGAATACAAGTCAAACTCCATGTCCCTGATTTCTGTTCATATTTCAATATTATGAGATATTTCTCGCCGACGAATAAGGCCTGCTGGTATCTGTGGGCCACCCTCTATTGTTGTTTGGTATGACTTAACTCAATCGTGCGAATACCGCGACAGCGGAGCCTGTAGTGTCAACCGTGATAAGATCGACTAAACAGATGGGACGACAACAAAATGAATGTTAACGATGTGACCATAATTTGGTGGCCCATTTGTGCTGTAGAATATATAAGTCGGCGAATCGCCGCTTGGGAAAAAATGAGAGAGAAAACTGTGACACTGTATCTGACAAAGAAGACCTAAAGAAAGTATAGCACACCGTACTGAGACGTCAATAAAGGGTAGAAGAAACGACACGCGTCTTTACGGTCCCTGCAGGCCACTTATATTCAACACAGATAACTGCAATGATTAGGTAGAATCCGAATCTTTCCGGTTCAGAATTGCCTACTCAATTTATTGAAATCCGGGTGAGGTGGGCACACGGCTTATGAACCCGACATGCGATAACAACACAAATTATAAAATACAAGTCTGACGATTTAACCGACAACAAGGCCATCGCGCCCGAATGTTTGGGATTGTAAAAAACGCAAAATACAGAGCCATGGCTTTGCCGCATTGAACGGTTCTAAGTTTGACGCTAATTGGTTGTGACAAAACTAATCTAACACAAACCTTCTCTTTCTCCTTCTTCATGCCAAGGTAAAGCAGGTCGTTGTTCAGAACCACCTATCGCTGGTACCTGAGAACTACCAGATGATCCTTCACCGAGCCAGGCTAGAGCTGCTTGTGCCCCTGGACCACCGATTGCAGGAGGTTGTTGTGACCCTAGAACGTAAAATATGAGTTTTAAATTTACAGCAAGAGATTGGGATATTTTTAATTTTACACGAAGCGTATTTATGGGTATTTCATCAAAATCATTGATGTTTACTTATTGACCATCGTTGACGATGGTTGATTGAAAGGAGATATTTAAAGAGGTGTCTAAAAATTTCATTGGCTGGTTATAATTATTCTCACTTCGTTGTGCATTTCACTTTAATTTTCAGCCGATCGTAGTTTAAACCAAACCATTAAGTTTTAAATAGTGCGCCACCATGGGTTTTTCGCCACCAATTTCACAGACAATCACGATCAGACGATGGCGGCCGTTTATACATTTTTGAAATGGGGGAGTTTGTAGATGAATATTTACCTCCTACAGCACCAATGTTTGCGTCTCTTATTTCCGATTTTGACCTGGAAAAATTGAAAATGAAAATTAAGATAAAGGTGAATGCAACATTGAACACATAAGAAACTTTGTATTAGTTTGCTTATATTTTCAATCATTTAGATTGGTCAACACTCAATAATTTTTTCCAAATTGCAAATGATGCCGTCTTTCCCCAATTATTGGTGGCTAGTTACGTCTAAATGGCTATTTGTTGGAACCATTCATAGCGAGAATGCATAACATATCATAGGTTTAAAGTTAATGGTTGAAACTGGCAATGTGTATATCCAATCTGCATAATGCAACGTTATTTGTAGCACCGACAACTTATTTTGATAACATGAATTTTATTTCTAACTACGTTATAACTTATAGGTATACCTCGAAAAGTGACTCGCTACTCACAATAGATACTTGTACAGAGCATGGTATTTCTGCGAACATGGGGAAAAATATCAATTTGAAAATATGCATTTGTATTATTCAGTTTGGGTGTACTGGATGTCTCATTATCGATATGATTGTCATGCGTACATGAGTGAGAATTATAGCAGATCCACCGATTTTGTCACTAGTTTTAGATATTATTACAAGCTTGAAAGCCTAAATATTATTCAATACAGTAGACGAGTATATGTCTGACACAACAAGCGACAATATTTGCATTGGTACGCGTCATTAATTTGATACGAGGAAATGCCGCTCCTTTGTTTGCTTTAATCTCAAAGAGCCCGTACAGCCTCTGTGCATATCAACATATTTTATAACACGTCGTCCGCCATAACTCAGCCGCTACATATAATTTTTAAGTAATATTTTCAAGTAGTTGAAATATTTGCTTCTACATTGGATAATTTGAAGTGGAGTGCAATGCAATTAGGTAAATGTATATAATTGCGACTATTTTTCTACAGAAACTATTTAGTTTAGTTTGTCTGGATCAATAGCTGAGAAATTTATATCCTGAAATAATAATCTTCAATTGTCGACAAGTCTAGCAAATGTATTATGCGAGAGCTAGTTAGTTAATGCTTGAAATAAATTATACGATCTTCTCTTCTAGAATCTCTACAAATGAACCTCAGCCGACCGTTTATTAACAAAATTATCATTTACCAGTGCATTAATCCTGCCATAATTTTTGCAAACCAATGAGCCTGATTAAAGTTAAAAAGTAAAACTGCAAAGATAGAGTTCATTACCCACCCTACGACATCTCCTTGAAATACTGCGTTTTGATAAACGGCTCCCTGATAATACAGGTTGCGATGATGATGGTGATGAACGTGTTGTTGTATGACGACAGATTGTCCACCCTGTGTGGCTGGTAGGTGTTGAACTGCTCGTTGTTGTGCATGTTGCTGTTGTACCGGCTGTTGTTGGGCTGGTTGCTGAACAACTGCGGGACCTGAAAAAAATATAGTTTTAGCGACTGTTCATTTAAGTCAGCATTATCTTTTTTTTTTCCATCTCAATAAAGTATAAAACAGTGAAGCTTAATATCTCACACGTATATCTTGAATCAGCTGGATTTATTTTCTGTCCAAATAACACTGAAGGATTTTATGAAATACAACCCAGCGCTTGGCCGCTTTACAGATTTTTTTAAAAATAAATTGCTGATGTAAAATAAAGATTTACTTTAAACTTTGGAGACAGAAACGATTTTATCAGTCTTACTTGAAACTTTTACCACGGCTCGGTTATTGTAAAACTAGGCATCAAAGTTCTACATTTGAGAACCTAAGTCGATCAACAATTCTTATAAATTATTTTACCACGCCATTGCCATTGCTGTTAATTTTGTAAATATTATTTGAAATCTACCGAATCCCAAATTGCAATAAAAATAATTTAGGCACTGAGTCGTTTATCAACAGATATATGAACTTGTTGTGTATTTGTTACACTTTGAGTAAATGTCACCTTGTATACAATAGCTGAATTATTGGTACCCTGTGAACCAAGATGGCGGACACCGGTACTAGTATGTGTACCAGTTTGAGGTTAGGCCGTGATTTCAGGTACATATACTACGGGAGTCACTTGGCTAGTCGCCGAACTCGTATTAGAACTGAAATAAAAAAAATTGGAATATAATTTTGGCCTAACCCGAACCAGGTACACATAATACGTTCAGGTGTCCGCCATCTTAGTTCCCATACCAAATTATGTGCAATATCGAAAAATTGAATTTGAAATCATAACTGTACAATATTGTGGTCATTGAGAGTACAGCAGTGTCTAACCACTTACTATTTCCCTATGTTTTGTATGCACCAACTATCAGCTATTATTGCAAACGACTTACTCAGTGATTAAAAATTGCTTTTACGTTTTTACAAAATGTAATATATATGTGTGATTCATACGAACATAACTCTAGTATTGTCCAGTATGTAAAAGTCTCCGTCGGTCTAAGACTCTAGAAAAGTTTATATCTAACCAAACAAAACGTTACTAAAGATTCCTCACCTTCGCCTGGTTCTTCAACTTGATATTCCTGCCCTGAACCTTGCTCTTCATGGATCTCATCCTCAGGACCCAAGTCCTGAATCATAGGTCCATGTTGATGTTGTTGTTGATATTGTTGTTGTTGTTGTGGGGATTCGTTTCCTGAATCGTCGGTGTCATTGCTGGAATTGTTATCAATGATATCGGACTCGATTAGTTGTTGAACAGCTGGATCCGCCTCGATTGTTTCTGGGCTAGTAAAATTGGATTTGTCTGTTTGTTGATCGATAGATTCGATTGTTTGTTGATCGATCAAACTGGGAACGATTTGTTGTTGTTCTGAGTCGGACATTATTTTAGATTCCTACTAGACTATATTTCTGTGACAAATAAAAAATATCTCAGCTTAGTCAAATCTGTTAATATGTATTCCACCACCTTGTACTAAATGCTTCAGCACCAAAACAGTGAATATAGAAATACTTTGATGCATCCAGTAATGGGCTCGTGTCATTGACTTGTTTCCATCATATTATATCAAAAAATAGCATGAAAGAATGTTTTTTTCGACAACGATAACCAGGTAATAATTATTCACCATTGCAATGTAATACAGCATAATTTTGATTTTAAAAACATTTTCTTGTTTGTCAAAATATGTTTATACTGCTCAACCAAATCAACTGATTCCAGAATCCGTACAAGATCTCAAAATGTATTTTCTTTTACAAAACACTCACCTCCACCTTGGTATAAATTTGAATCAAATCTGCTGGGAAAACTGTCTGACTATTCACAAGTCCCCATAATAATAATAATATACCTAAACATCAAATACGCAAAAATCATGCTCGACATTCATCTTCGGGCTTTATTTTCAGCTAGCGATGTGCATTCAAATCATCCTAACTTTTAAATTTTTTATACAGAATATGATTTTCAAGACAATGAATTTAAAAACAATGACTTTGAGATAAAGCAATAGATGACAACTATTACAAACGCATATTTCTGATTATTACGATTATCTTACTTTTTCAACCAGCTTAGGCTAGATCTGAACATAACCACGCTCTCTAATGTAGCATTATTTTCCCGCTCTTTGCAAAAGTTAATAATAGCAACACAACACAAACCCGATGAATATAAAAAAACTAAATCTCAACCCCACAAGCTGCATTCATCAAGCGCTCGATTCATGCGACAGTTCCCTTCTGCATCGTCACATAACTTGGTTATAACTTTCCAAGCAGCAACAGCAAGGTTGCCAGATTGTAAATAGAAGAAAACAATTACATTTACTCAATTTCAACAATAAAGTTGAAGAAAATAAACGATGCTAGAGGTTATTCGTTACGCTTTATCAATTTTACACTGAAATTTGATTCAAAGGAAAAATAGTCGAGTTGTCGTTAAGGTGAAACCGATAAAAATTTAAATTCAAATTACTACATTAGTTAAATAAAGTCCAAATTGTTTCAATGTCGCGATAAATATAATCAGTTTTATTGTGGTCACGTGATATTTCAAAATTTTAAATATCCCGCCATGAACATTTGTACCATGTCAATACAGCGTGGACAGGCTAATAAATGTTTCTCATTTCAAATGGAATTTAAAAGCGCAGTCAGATATTGACGGGACTCTGTAAATCTATTTGATTTCACCGTAAATCTAGGTTGATGTGCGTCGGATACCACTTTACACGGCAAAATATTTACATGGAGTTTTTTTTTGCTAAAAATTGTTTGAGCACAAATACTCACATAAATTAAAAAATGATGGAATAAAATGAGAAGAACATTTGGAAAATCATACAAATCGCGTAAAGTGACAAGGATTGGTCAATAAAAGTCATATTCATTACTGAATTATTTTTTTTTCTGATAAAAATCATTTGCATATAACCCTGTTAAAGTTGAAAAGCTTCGTTGATAAAAATTCGATAGAATAATCCACGCGAGTTTTTTCATGTTTGGTATTTACAGTTTTACAACAAATTATAAATTCTTCCTAAATAAATTATTGTATCAGGCATGGACAATGTATTGATCGCACAATAATTATAAAAACTATATACGACCATTATTATCAATTATCCTGAGAACTTTAAAATAACCAACAAATTCTTATAATAGTAAATAAAGAAATGTACGTAACCTCTGTTTTATATTAATCCAAGACTATTGGTATTTGCATGAGCATTAATGATAAACTTATTTTCTAACATGATATTGTTCATTCTCGATATATTTATTGGGTTTCGATCTGACATAACTTCTTGAGAATATGTAAAGATTATATGTATTCGTGTACTCTACTGTGAATATCCTGAATATGAAAATGGAATAAAAATACTATTGCACCATAAATTCACAAGTGGATTTGTTCAAAGTAAACTAAAATTTCTGAAAGTTTAGTGAAGTTTTTGCCGATTCGTGCCAAACTGGATTTAAATTTTTTTAGTCGAATTTAACTTCGGGCCCCCCATTGTTTCTAATCGATCAATTGTAAAATACCGATGTTTTTCTTCCAGGTTTGAATCAGCATATTTCTTATTGATACATCAGAATCATGTGTGTTTTGTATAAATTTTGTGATTTCTTTTCAAAAAGATTGTTTACTCTGGATTTTCTTATATTTATTCCATACAAATTAGAGCAATTTTCATCTGCTTTTTGAAGAAAGCAATGTCAGGTGTTTTTTTTAAGTATGATAGAATTTCTCATTATTCCAATTTTATATCGCAGTATTGATAACAAAAGAATAATTGCATTCAAATCTACAGTAGTCATCAATTAATCTATATGTGGTAATGGTCAGATAGGGCTTTTCAAATTCCAAAATCACTAATTCACTCTAGGTTGTCAAGCACAACTACAAATACTCTGACGCACACACATTAAAATTTTGCGCAACTCTAGCGCCATCTGAAGTTTGTGAAATAATTCAAGTTGCAAATTATAAATAGAGGCCTCAGTAAACTATAAAAATGACGGACAATCCGAGGTGAAATATAGGGACAGACGAGGAAACAAAAATTGAATTATAAATAATATTGAATAAAATATAAAAACTCGAAGTTATAGCAGACCGTTTTTGCATTTGGATACTAAGAGTTTGAAATTGAATAGTCCATTAGTTGCTGAGAGAAGTTGCTAATTTTTGGACCAAAAAATCTCGTTTTTTTCATCTTTCAGCTAAGTTACAGGCACGTAATATGAAGTAAAACAGACGTATATCTGCGCAAAGTTACGGGCACTCACCTACAGGAAAGTAAATTTATCTCTGGGCAAAGTTAAGGGCACTCACGCAGAAGTAAAAAAACTCATCTCTGAGAAAGGTTACGTGCACTCAGAAGTAAGGGGGAATTGTTTTTGACCAGTTACGATGTAGATACTAAGATGAAAATAATGAAAAAGTTCAATTCCATAACATATAAATATATATATATATGGATATGTAAATTTATATACTGAGCACCAAACATACTTGGCCTGAAATCTTGTAAAAACATTTTTTCCTCTAGAAAGCACGAAACAATGCTTTTAATACCTGTTCAATTTACCTAATAACTTAATAATCATTAACCTAATAACATTCAATTTTGGAATGCAAGTAACCTCGGTTTCATATTAATCCACGACTCATGACATTAGCACAAGCATTTAAACAAAATATTGACAAACTAAAATATCATAAGTTCCAACCTAACTGTTAACATTTGCATAACATTATATAAATAAAATATTAATAATAAAATTTGATACTTTTGCACATACACACTTCATTGAAAATTTTTAGATAATTGTTCTTTTCTTATTTCTAACCTGATATAACGACTACAAACTAGGTTTGGTTTGTTAGAAGTTGCTGAATGAAACTTGCTCTGTTTGTACTTATGTGTTCAGTGTAATCTGCAATGACATTTTTCATGGTTCTAATAAAGCGAAAGTTTCAGCAATAAAAGATTCTTAATTGCGGATCTTCCAGTCAGTTTGATCTGAAATAGCCTAATACAAATGTAAGTACAATAAATAGAAACAACTCATTTACGTTAAAATGTCGCACTTTTCAAAAAGTCTGTCATATTGTCAATAAATTTGACCATTTGCTACGAGGTACCACTCAGAATGCTGTTCATGTCTCGTGATAAGTGGGACAAGCTCTGGCGGTTGTTTCGTAGAAATTGATATCTTCGCGAACAATTATACTCGTGGAAATTTTATCCGATGTATAGCGTTGCTTCTTATTGTTCAATACAATGGAAACAGACGTAATACGCTCATCGTCTGTTTAGTTTAGGATATGCCCATTTATCCAAGACAGGGCTGAATTTATCTCCAGACAAAGCAGACTGACATCTAGAGGGCTCGACATTCAATTATGATCTCTTATTCATTCTAAGACGTTTTTAAATTGTGATGGCTTGTTCCAGAATAACCCCGGTATTGAAATGCCATAAAACTGATATTTGTTTAATTTTTTATTCAGTTTTTATTTATCAGTATCAGTGTTTATCGCCTGATGCTTCCACAACAAACGCAAATTTTAATGTTTGAGCTAAAAATGGCTCAACGATTTTGTAGAGATTGCGATTAAATTTAGTTTTGGCACGAGGCCTAATTGTTTTTCACTTTTGCTTTTGTAACAATGTAAAAATTGCCCATAAAATGTAACTTTTCACGTAACGCACACATGGCCCGCCGGTCTAGGTGGGCAAATTTTTTGGCCCCTCGTCCGGAAATCTTGCCCTCCCCTTTTTTAGACCCACAAAAAACACCACGCTAAAATGTCGCAGTTTTCAAGAAGGCTGTACTATTGTCATAAATTTTGACCATTTGCTACGAGACCACATAATTGTTTTAAATCAAGTTTTTTTTACCTGTTTTGTTTGAAATGGCTGTACTATTTGATTTTTTGTATTAAATAGGTTGAAGAAAAACGAATGTAAAAATTTACCAAGCGATTCTTATTTGCAATAAATTCGTCAAAACGCCACAAATATCGATAGAGGCTCATACACACCTTATCAAGCTGTATAGTTCAGTGGTTTGCGCAGTAAGACGCAACCGATAAGCCATTACGTGAACGACCCTGCTACTACGAAGCCACCTGGCGAAAATTGAAATGCGATCGAATAAATGAGGTAATAAATTTGTCAACCAGTGCCAAACACACGGGCTTGTTTATTTAGGCTGGTTTGGTTGTGAATATTTTGTTTAGCGATGACATCAGATTGAATGCAAATAAGATGAGCAATTTATTAAATTCTCTATACCGTGGACGAGGTCGTGGACATGGGAACAGAGGATGTGTAACAGCGAAGTCAACACATTGGTAAATGGTAAGTGCTCTACTTACTTTGCAGCGTTGAAACCTTGAAAGGATTATATCCACATGCTGTGTTTAGAGATGGTAGAGGCTTTTGTTTTTGCTGGGACAATTTGTCCATAATAGAATTAAATAACCATAATTCGAAATTGATTAAATTGAGGTTTAGCCCTGTGATTCCCAATGTGGGCGATATCGCCCCCCTACCCGCAACCCCTAATCTAGAAACCACTCGCGAAAAATTACTGGGGTCATTCTGCATACCTACATCACCTATTCATGACAAATCGTAATTTACTGAAATTATGTCAAACATTTAACCAAACATTTCAATTAGATTCGCATATCGTTTCGAAATAGACTTTGTCATTTCAAATTCTTTCATTCATGCCGGAAAATTAAAAGTGCTTATAAAAATATTTGATGCTCCCGAAGTATGCGAACCAAGATGGTGGACATCGGAACGTAACATGGGTAACAGGTTAGGGTTAGGCGATAATTTTTTTCCAATTTTTCTTATTTTAGTCCTATTATCAGTTCGAAGACTAGCCAAGAGCCTCCCGTAGTATTTATACCTAAAATTATGGCCTAACCCTAACCTAGTACACATATTACATTCCGATGTCCGCCATCTTGGTTCGCATACTTCGGGAGCCCCAAATATTTTTTAAAGTTTGGCAGATACCAACATTTGGGACCTGCAGAAGAATGCGCACCATGATGGCGCACAACCTGAACATAGTATGTGTGTACCGGTTAGGATTCAGGTAGTGCGACATCTTGGTGCGCATTCTTCTGGAGCACCAAGATTTGAGATTAATATTTCAGATATTACGGTTTTTAGTGCTTAAATATCGATACTACAAATTGAATGTTGGAAAATTGAATACAGTTATTTATCCCTAAGAATTATTTATCCTTACCCTTTAGATTTTATTTCTAATTTGGTAAAGCTAAACTATTATGTTGTTTTATTCGAATAGAACTTAGCTTAACAGCAATTGTCACGAACCTTTTATTTACATTTGGTTCTTGTTGTGTAATTTGAGGACCTTACTGTGAAAAATATTCAGCTATTTTACTTGCGTAGACCAGTGATATTTATACTTTGATATTTTGAATCTTATTTAATTGTATGTTTTATGATTGACTAATCAAGCATGGTTCGTGGATAAAGCAATATTTCAGAACGTAATCATCTATGGATCATACTTGATCTTGTTGGGAATTACGAACAGAACACAACTATACTTGTAAATATTGGTTGATTTGTTGAATCTTTTAAAACTGAACTCACTTTAGAATTTTACTTGAAAGAAGGTCTAATCTGTTTATATATTTTACAATTTCTGACTAAGATTTCAATTTTTCCTTATTTTCCCTCAAATTGTATCACAAACTGTTAGAAAAAACATTTGATAATTTGAGTGCTTTAATTTTTCTGTTTTTTTTTAGCAACTGAATTAAGCAATTTGGGCCGAATAAAACGCGTGAATGTAGAATCCTATTTGTTTATGTGTATTCTGTCCAAACCTGTTAAAAATATCGTAACATTATCATGTATTGATACGTGATAAGTCTGCGAATGACAAGAGGTGAGTGGTGAGGTATCAGCCTAGGTTTATTGTTATCGAAAAGTCTCACGAAACGTTTATCTAATTTGATGTTGCACTTTATTATTTTTATTTTTATTGTATCCTACAGACCCAATATATCACCAAAAAGTTTACTGTTCAATTTTTTTTCATGGGTACACTTTTATATGAAAAGAGTTCCTGAAGAGCTATTAGTTTCCTATTTCCATATTTCTTCAAGTCACACGGGCCCAAATTCCACCCAAAATGTTTCTTTTTTTAAATCATGGAAACACTATTTATATGACATATACTATGATGCCATATGAGAGATTTGCACTTTTGTATTCATATATTTGAGCATTGCTCCCTTGTTTAGGATTGTGGAACAATTTTTTTTGTAACAGATTCACTCAATGAAAAGAATTTCGTTTTGTGTATATTGTGTTTATTCCTAATTGAGTAAATTTACTTTATTATCATTGTATTTTTTACCCATTTGATTATTTTCTTGATTCGAGTCATTTACTTTAATTTAATGAACTTGAAGTTTTTTGTCCAACAGGGTGCAATATTCCTTACAAATTTTATTGTTTCATTTTGATTAATAGGAACACTTTTATATAGCATATGGGAACACTGTCATACTGAGGATGTCTATTACTTTAATATTTTGAATCCTTTGGGGCCCAATATTGTTTCCGGAATTTGCTGTTTCATTTTTGTTTATGGGAACATTTTTATCTGGCGTATATGAACACTTGAATATGAAAAATTCCTTAAGAAAGATGTTACCCTCACTTTTTTTTAAATTTCCCTCAATAAATTAAGGGCCTGACATCCCAACTCAAAACTTTACTGTTTTATTTTAATTTGAGATATTATTTTTATGCCATATGGCAACTCTTCTATATTGGGGAAGTCTCTAGAAAGCTATTACGTTATTTTTCATATTTTAGTGATCGAATATACACTGAAAATATCAGTTTTATTTGAAATCATGGTACCATTTACATGGTAAAAGTTCCTAGTGTTCTACTCTACTGTTTTTTCATCTATGGGAACACTTTTTATGAAGTATGGGAACATTTTATCAATGGGACTGTTGACGTTTGTCTCCATGTATTTGAGCATTTCTCTTTCGTTTACGATTATTGATCAATATTTTTATGGAACAAATTTACTAAATGAAATGAACTATTCTATCGGTGACCAGCGCCCGATGACGTTACAAATGAGATTGCATTTTGTATTCGTAACATGCATGAAGCCACAGAGCAAATGATAGAAGCCGGTGGTCGATTTAAAACTATATGAGTAGATTACGGAATAAAATACATAACGGAAATGCTGGATGATATTCGCGCAATAGAAAACGCCAGTTAATAAAGCATTGAAACAGGCTTGGTGCGCGGGTTACATAAGGCAGTGGTTCCCAAACTGTGGGTCGCGTGAAGATTTTCCGGGGTCGTCTAATATCTGTCAGACATGCGCACACAAGTGATTATGATTTGAACGTTGAAAAGTGAAATTTGTGCTGGTCGGCAGGTACTGGAAAAGTGCCTAACTTCGGATAAAATGGCATTGTTTTCAGCTTTAACGCGACCATTTATTGTCCAAAATTGCTCGATAGGGCATTCATTTGGTAGGCTATTAACCTTTCCAGCTGATCGACAGGTATTGGTGTTAGTCAATACAATTGAGTGAGAGTGTTACGAGCTCAAATAATATTTCCTTTTTATAGTATTTTTGATCATGTTACATCCGAATGAGTAGTTGATCCTAGTCAAGTGGTTCCCAAACTTTTTAGAGTTGGGACTCACTATTTATTACCACAGCTTATGGCGACCCACTTAACTTTAGTTTAATTTTCTTTTGTTTTGTTATGACATAACACTGAACACAGCAATGGCTAATTATCGCAAAATTACCGTGTTTCCTCGAAAAAAGACCTGGCCTGAAAATAAGATATTAATTTGAATTTTCAAAATGATTTTAATTAAACCCCACTCTTAACATAAATTTAAAATGTGTGGGAGAGGAAAGGTTCATTGGCCTGAGGTAAGGTGAAGATCACACCACTATCCAAGTTGTGTGATGTCACAATTATGACATTTGTCACTTGATTTTTGTATAGGATATACAAATAAAAACAATGGATGTCGGTTTTGATATAATGTTTAGTAAAACATCTTGTGATTTCCTACAATGTAATTTTATTCTTGATAAATGAATACAAAAACCTCTTCCAAAAAAAAAACATATTGTTATTCTTCAAAAGAAAATAAATCTAAATCTTGTCTAAATTTCGGGAAAACACGGTATGAAGTGTTGTACAGTGTACAAAACTGCTATGCGTAAAACAGCCACATGGTCATTTTTTGTGTAGCAAATTTTTGTTCCTTTGAGAAGATCGCAAAATGGAAACTTTCACAGACTAGATTTTTTTTTGAAGATTTACGCATTCGAGTCGCCATACCGATCCTAATAACCAGTATAATTAATCAATGCTTTCTACATCTTGTCACGACCCGCTAAGATTCCTTTTGCGGCCCGCCAATGGGTCGCGACCTAAAGTTTGGAAACCGCTGCCCTAGTCCTTATCTTTACATTCATGATTAATTTGGGTAATGATTTATGAGTAATTATCACGAGTTGAAATTGTGAATCTTGAAAATAATAGCGTGGAGGGGGGAGTTGAGTGAGCTGACCGCCTGGTCATATCACTCCCTCCTCTCTATACCAAACTAATTAAAACTAAACTATTATTTTATTTTGGTCGACGAAGAAAAAAAATTCTCTCTCTCAGTAACTGCAGGCTAAACCGATGTCCCACCCGCTGGTTCGCGAACCGGATTTTTAGCCAGGCTCCGAAAATTTATGTTGGTTTGTTCCTCTGTACTAATGTAGCCGCTTGAGTATCGAATTCAGAAAGCAAATTTGCTTCATTGGCGATTGGCCCTTGATTAGGTGTTTGGCGGGTATTATATATATATAGATTGTCAGACTTGTCCGAGAAATCACACGTTCTAGCATAATAAAAGGCACTTGGATGATTGAATTTTGTGGAAGTTTTTTTCTATTTCCTACTTTCATACTATGTTCTACTTTTGAATTAATATTGGAGAAATCTGTAATATGTTGACATTAAAATACAAAAGACATTGTTGGAATATAATAAATAGGATTTTTAATTTATGTAAATTTAGAAGCAATCTTATTATTTCCGAAGTATCGTACGCTTCCTTACAATTTACCGCATTTTATCAAGTTTGTCTATGTTTTGCCAAAGAACCGTTGTAATTCTGATCTAAGAGATTTTATACCGTGGTTTTCATACGATTCCATGTGTTATTGAATTTCCCCGTTTCCCGGTACATTGCCGGACTCGTCCATATAATTTTTGTGACAATGTTAACTGTCAACGTCCACTTGCCGTCCATAAACAGGTACATTGTTCCAAACGAGATAAATAGAATTGATATAATGATTTTTGAAGGTCGCGAGTACCTGTAATTTTATGAAATTGGGTTCGCGAAAAAAAAAGTTTGGGAACCACTGACATAGGGGATATCTATTTCATGACGGATAAATATGAGAAAAGTATAAAATGTTTACAAATGAACTTGAGGTTCTTGAGCAACAGTTCAAACGCTTCAAAATATCGAATCTACTCATTATCGTTGCGTGGTATCGGTGCATCATATTTTCTTCTGCAGAAATATTTGTGAGCAGAATCTTATTATGTTAAAGCAAATGATGTTCATGAAAAGGTCACTGATTATGAGAATGAAGCTGCGATAGAGAAAGACATTCAATTGGCAAAAACTGATCTCAAATACACTCGCGCAAAATTACCCTGCATATTCGATAATTGAAAATTTGTTACAGATCTTAAAATCGAAATTCAAAAAGTATATGTAAAATTGAAAGTCATTGGCTTCCCCATACTACAGAATAAATATTGGAAAACCGAATACAGGTATTTACTCTTAAGAATAATTAGAATTTATTTCTAATCCGTTGAAGATTATTATTATGTTGTTTCATTCTAATAGAATTAAGCATAACAGCAATTCATAATTTACCAAATTGTCTCAAACTTTTATTTACATTTGGTTCTCGTTGTGTCATTGACGACCTTACTGTAAAAAGATTCGGCTGTTTTACTTGCGTAGACTAGTGATTAATATACCTTGATATTCTCAATATCTCATTACAAGCACATGTCTTATGAACAGCTGATCAAGCATGGTACATAGGTAAAGCAATATTCCAGAATGTAATCATGTATGGATCATACTTGATCGTGCTGGGAATTAGGAACTAAACGCATTTACCTGTAAATGTTGGTTGATTTGCTGAATCTTTTTAAATTCGATTCACCCCATAATTTTACTTGAAATGAGTTCTTATCTGTTTATATATTTTACCATTTCTGACCAATATTATAATTTTTTTTTCACTTTCCATTAAATTGCATCGATAACCGTTAGAAAATACGTGATAATTCGATTGCTTTACTTTTCTCATTTGATTATTTTTCGTGATTCGAGTGATTTACCCTTGTTTTTGCTTTTAATGAACGAGTTTTTTTGATTTTTTGATGTGAGTTAACGTGAACAATTTTCTTGCCAGATTTTAGTGTTTCCTTAATGGGAACACTTTTATCTGGTATATAAAATTACTTAAATATGGAAAAAGTTTCAAAAAAAAATATTACTTCAAATTTTTTTTTTAAATTTCTATCGATAATTATAGGCCTGCTATCCTAAATACAATCCTAAAATCTTACCGTTTTATTTAAATATGGAAACACTTTTATATGCTATATGGCAACTCTTCTATATGGAATTAGACTCTAGAAAGCTATCACATTATTTTTTTATATTCATTTTTAGTCGTTCGGGCCCCGAATATACACTAAAAAGATCAGTTTTGATTCATGGGAACTACTTCATCCTTAGTTACAATTACATGTGAATGCCAGTGATTTTGTTGTATTTTACACAGTATGATTGAACTAACGAGTGATCTTTATATCTAATGATTCAGAACTTTTTATCAGATATATCTGAAATAAATCAGAATTATAATCAAGTGCGGCATTGAGTTATTCTCAGGGTTTAGCGATACTTAGCTTATGTTGGTTCATAAATACTCATCAGCACTCAGTATTCTACGTTGGGTAATGTTTGTTATGCAATATATCGACACGCACCACTTCTCGTTTATGTAATAATACAGCACATGACCATACGCTATATATTGGTAGACAGCTAGTTTGACGCAAAATAGTGAAATTGTCTTTCGAATCTTTCCACAGAAGGAAAAGCATCTGCAGCGCGTGGTCAAATGGGGAATTGAACAAATGCCGGCTGTGGTAACTTCCTTAATGACAAGAGGTTTTCACATGAGTGGCAAGAACAGATTGACCCATACGGCTGAAAATAAATATTTCGTGACTCGTTCTTGCAACGGCAATATTAAAACGGATTTTGACTACCTAATGCTGCCATCTAGCGATAGCAAAACTAGAGAATAATTCAATTTGTTTTCTAAATATCACCTAAATAAAAGTAATTTTGTTCACCGCCGTCTTGAATCAAAACAACTCAATTCCACAACATCTGACATTGAATTAAATCATCCTAATGCTGATGCTTACATCAGCGAAAAATAGCGCGGTTCCCATCCTCTTAATTAGGATCAGTTATTTACGCCCATACCTTACTAAACGACTCCACTAAAATGTTTTCGCTTTTCACTGTCCTTGTCTCGGTGTGTGTTAATCTGTGTAAATATATAAAGCGCGATGCGTAGCTAAATATTACGGTCGCAAGTCAGAGTAGTATTGGTGCGGGTCAAAAAAAAACAAGTCTCGGGTTTGTCGGAAAAGCTGTTCAATGCATATATATGAGACAAGGTCAATCCGTACTTGAGGTGCATTGTACGTTTGAGGCAAAAATAATATTGGTTTCTTCGTCTCAAACGGACGAGAAAACTATAATACTAACAATCTGAGTAAGACGGGATCGCAACAAGAATTTTATTTAACCCTGAACTTTGCAAAGATGTGACCGATACATTCTAACCTCGTTAAAAAGTTTTCGAAGCTTCTTATTGAGAATTAGCTGCAAGCGTGTTCGGGGTATGGACCGCAACTAGACCATTTACTGTGGTCCAACATGTGGCATTTCCTTTTTCCATGATAAATTTAAAAATCGTACCTGCAGATAATATTAGGTCAGTCGTTATGAAATATCTTGTAGCACAAACTGAACTATCCATGGTGGCGGTAAAACGCCCAAGTTGAACTTTGTCTAGTACAGTATTTTATTGCGAGGAATGTTTACTTGACATTTGTAACATCTACTTCAATGTTGTTGTATGTTGTTTACGGTAAGTGGGAGCGTGCTATTTTAGATTTTGCCTAATTGATACACACGGTTTGGCGCCATTTTGCACACGGAACAAGATGATGGAACGAAGCATATTTAAGTACAAGGTCGTCAATTGCTAACAAAGCGCGCAAGGGAGTTCAGTTATGTTACATTCCGCGTCGTGTCTAGGTCACTACAGTACAATACTTTAACCGCTGCTTTTAATCGTCGCTTATATTTATTTTTTTATCTGCTTCATTTTAAACGTTTTTAAGCACCACTCCTAACAAGTACTTTACAAGCGGATACTGACATTGTCTATTTAATTTTCTTCAACTCGGAGGTTTGCAATCGTTGAACTTAAACTTGGGATGACACGATGGCTTGGACAAACATTTTTAGGCCATTGCAGCCATATCTCAATGAAAATTTTATTGAAAATTCTTAGGAACACCTAAACAACTGAATTAGTTTCAAGTCCTATTCCTTGACCTGGACTTCTTTGAATCTAATTCCAACCTATTGATAAATATTATGCTTCCTCGCGATAGAGTGTTTTGTCATCCTGCCAGTATACCTAACCATTAAAAAAAAATTTATGTTAATAATTCCTTCTCAGAAACTTTAGTTATGAGGAGTTTGTTATCTCACAAAGTTAACTTAATTCTTGTGTTTACTTTTCAGTGTTTTCTCACCGAGATGAAGCCTCTTTGCTTCTGAGTTACCAAAATTTTACTCAGAGACGAGTCTACTTTATTTCTGAGTGAGTGCGCGTAACTTTGTTCAAAGATGAGTGTCTTTTACCTCTAAGTCAAATATTCAGTAAAAATCACCGTTAAAACTACCTTCACGCTGGAACTACAAACGAAATACGCCACAGGCTAGACGAGATATAATCCCTCATTAAAAGATAAGAATCGGGTTTAGATTTAAAAATATTTGTGAACGAGAAAAAAAATAGAGAAATAATTTTCACAAAACTTGAAGCCAAGTTCCCGTAGTTCTCTGTACCAGGAAAGGAAAAAAAATATTTTTGAAATCCCTCATACTCGTGTTCATCTGGGCATGTGGCTTCATGCACTCGTGTAAATCGAATTCATCTGGGCGAAGGCAATAGTTATTTCGTTCAAACAAGACAGGGGAATTGGATTTGGAGTCAAGTTTCTTTAACGGAGTTGGAAACCGGATATGGAATGAACCTAGCTTGAGTGGAAGATCTGGATTCGAATTTTAGAATTTTACAATCGTAATTCATTCGATTAAGGGACTTGGGAAAATCTCACTGGTATCATATATAGGCCATAGATAATCATTTTTATTGGGCATTTTGTAATTTCTTTCCGAACAAGGCTCTGTCAAGCATTCATATGTAATGCGATATTAGAGTTCGATATATTGAATGTCAAGAGCCTTGTATTTTACAATTTGAATTTATTTTTATGGCATACTTTGAAATCATAACTCAAGTACTTTATCACTAGATACGATATCGAGTATTGGCCTTAGATATTCGTTTTTATGTGACGTTTTCACACTTTCTCTTCGAACAAGGCTTGGTATAAGCAACCACTGATATGTGATGGCCCACTATTTCATAGAGAAAGATATATAGCTTGTCCAGAGCCTTGTTCTTCAAACACTTATTGATTTGAAGAAATAAGTTTGAGGTAAAAATATTTTGTCACTGATTGATTTGAAGAAATAAGTTTGAAGTAAAAATACTTTGTCACTGAATACACAATCAACTATGGGCCATAGATGAAATAAGATATAAGTAAGGTTTTACACTTTCGCTCCGAGCAAGGTTATGTACAGCTGCCGAAACGTAAAGTACTACTATCTATATAGAGATCGATGTCTCGGCATTATTGAAACACTGGGTGGGGTGATGAGTATCCGGTAATTTATGGCTGCGATTCCAACATAGTGAGGTCCAACCGGTGAGTCTTGCACGATTCATCTTTGGCCCACACTCGATCTATCTTTATTTCTGACTGAATCTAACAATAAATTTATTTGGACAACTTGGATTCAGCAATTCTCAAATTCTTTCTTGTACGTTCGATGTTGTCATTCTTATCTTTATCATCTGGATAATCTTCAGCATTCGCATATGCCTCCAACGACATTTTAAACATTTCAATCGCTTTCTCTATATTCCCCATTCTATCATACGATATTCCTGCAATATTAAGAAAATGTCCATATATTCGATATGTTTGAGGTTCATCTAAATTTCTTTTTATGAGCTCGATCCCGGTTTCGTTCGCAAATTCTTGATATTCACCGCAGTAATAGTAGCAAAGACCGATGCGATATAAACACCAAGCCTCCATATCTACTCTGACTTTATGACTCGAACATTTGATCGTTCGCACGAACTTAAAAACTTCATACATGAGTGGTATCACGTGATCTATGACAAACTTTTTCATTGAATCTTGTTTTGTCATATTTTCAACGACGAGTTTTATTTGGAAAACAGATTGTTTAATTCCTATCGCCGATTGATCTCCCTTGTTATCAAGTCCATGTAGTTTAGCAGCGACGTAGAATGAAATTACAGATGAAATAAACTTTTCTTCTGAATCGAATTTTGTGGCTTTGCCTTTTATTTCTTCGATAAACTGACTGTAGTTTGATATTGATCCAATGAAATCAGTCATTTCAGTAATGAGGGATATCACGTGACTTACAGCTTTTGTTTGTTTCTGTTTTATCATTTCTTCGATGACCAAGCTTATTTGTTCAATGCAAGATAAGATACCTTGCACGGATCCGGGGGTTTTGTTCACCAGCTTATGTATTTTGGCAAGAGCGTAGTAAGCAACTACTGCATGGATGGTTTTGCCTTCATTTTTAAAATGTTCTGCTAATTCCGCCAATTCCTCTGTATCTACCAAGAACTGTTCAAGTCCTTTGTCATTCACGCTGCTGTTGAAGAATCGAGAAAGGAGAACAAGATAGGTTTTCACTGTGTCATCAACACTTTTATTCAGAATATTCGATGAAATTTTGCAGAAAATAACTTTCCAGAATATCGCGATCACAGTGAGCATTGGTCGGAGGTTCCACGGCCTATTCAGGGTTGAAGCTGAGAAAAGAAACATTCATTTTAATACCTTGAAATAATACAGATATCACTGATTTTTTTTATTTGGATTAGAAATCAATACTAGCAATTATATTAGATCGGTATATTGGTTTTTTCATATAGCATTTATCGTTATAGCATTTTTTTATTCAACTTTATCAGATTTTGAAGTTTAGGCTTTGCAGTTTTTCCTCCTATTCATAGTCGAAACCAATTACCTAATGCAACCGATCAAAATCGCAACCTAAAAATAAGTGCACACTTAGCACTTCCACTTAGCTCACCTTCTCTGTTATACATTTCAATCATTTCCAACGACGATTCTTCATATTCTTTACTGAGCTCAGCACTAGCTTCGGTGGACATGCCATTGGTTTGGGAAAAAGTAGCGATTGTTTCTCTCTGATCGGTTTGAAATTCATTTTCTTGGAAAGTTTTAACCAAAGTCTGTGTCGGGGTGTTTGTCTGTTGTAGAATAGTTGTCTGAGTGTCGTTGTCGAGTGCTTGTTTTGGATCCGTTTGAACGTACATTTCAGTACTGGCAAGTGCATGTCCAAAAATGCGTGCAGCAATGTCCGGCCTTGTCTGAGTTTCCATATCTAGATTATAATTGTCTGTTTGCAAATGTATGTCCCTTGTACGTTGTTTGTCCGTCTGTGCTTCCATATCGTAAGTTGGCTTCTTATCCGTTTGATTTATTCTATCCCTTCTGTGAACGAGACTGGTTTGAGACTCAGATTCGGTCACAGGATTTTCGGTTTGAATCATCCAATCTGAATTTAACACAAAAACAAGTATAATTAGCGCCACAACATTTCTAATAGACGTTCGAGTCAATATTAAAAAGGATTGGCTTTTGAGCTGCTCACGTCTGTGAAATTTACATGCTCTACTGAAAGCTTGAAAAAAATTGATAAATCATGTCCTACATCCAATCAAATCAAAAACCTGATTTTTATTTTTTCAAATCAAGAAACTTTACATTGAACTGTTGAAACTATTGTTTGAATCCTTTGGAAACAAGGATCATTCTCTAAATTTTCGCTGCTCACTTCGACGCAATTTTTTAAAAAAAAATTTATGACTAAGTTTGAAACGGGAATCTTTTAGTTAAATTATAGTTACAAATATTTTAAGCAATAATGTGACAGAATAGCGCCATTTCGCGTCTAATACCAGTACTAAGATTTCTGACACCATTACATGTCCAATGAATCCGCTGACATTACTGTTATCACAGATATGTCAATACTTGGTATTCACCGAGTTTCGCTCGTGTAATGTAATGAATTAGGCGAATATGCTGACTGGATATTTAACTTTCTCTCCGGTCACTGTCTAGACCAGTACTTTCCAACCCATGGACCGTGACCCAAAAACTGGGTCGCCTGAAAATCATCAGAAGGGCCTTTTTTCGGCAAAAAATTAAGATACTGATTTTAATTTTTCATTATTTTTTGTCTGTTTATTTTATATTGGGTATTGCGGTATTTCTCAGTCTATTTTGCCACCCACGATTAAAAAAAAACTCGCTGATAACAAGCAAGTGCGGCATTCCCACTTCGAATTGGTCTATGGGAAAATAAATATAAAACGATTGTTTAGTATTAATAATTCAATTTTTCAGCCATCAAATAACTACAAAATTTATTTTCTAAGAAAGTTTGGGTCGCTTGAGAAAAAGTTGGGAATAACTGGCTCAGCGTATATCATTCGACCTAAGTGAAGTCTTATACAAACAAGGCTTGAAGTTAGTAAGATTGTAAAGACTAATACACGAATAGCCATTATTACATTGCCTTTGAGTGAGACGGTTTTATTGGAATGGGTGTTTGTTCCACCAGGGTCATTGCCTCGTCAGCATGATTGAACAAACTTACTTCTGCGAGATTTTCTTCCTGCTTTTCTAGTAGACGTCGATTTCTTATACGATCTGTATTTTTGATGCAAAACTAAACTTCCAATGCTGCTCAAGGTGCTTTCACTGTCGCTTTCTGAAATTAAGAATTAGGGATATGAAATATATTTGTAACTTTATTTAATTGCTTTTGAGGTATTTCTAAACTCATTGCTGTAGAGCCGAAGGTTGACCTGTTTCATATGATACGGAGGATGAGTTGCATTTTTAGTCTTCACAGAATCTGAAGTAGGATGCTGAATCTCATTTCTTTATGACTGAGCTTTAATTTTAGATGTTCAATGAAGATAATCTAAGTCAAAAATTTCAGTCGACAAGCATTTCCAAAGGATGAATTTAGGAATATTGGGTGTGACTCTATTTTGATTTAAATTATTTCTTTTTTTATTTTGGGCGAGAGGCAACATCTCTGTGTAACCCGGAATACGCATTTTGTCTTTCATTTATCTACCAGGCAAATCGTTTTTAGGCCAAGGAACACGTCCATCCCGTTGTAACATTATAGATTGAACATCTTACCTTTATTCGATTCAGTGAAATTGAAAGATTCAGCGCTGTATTCATATTCGCTTGTTTCATCCAATTGTGATAAATATTTGGCATCTATAATTAATAAATATCCATGTTTCAACTTTCCATTCAGTTGAAATTTAAATCTCTGAATTCTATAATATTAGCTTTATTTAATATTTAAACTTTTCAAATTAGTCTTCATTCTTGTGAGCAACATTCAATTATTTGGTTGCAAATGCAAACAGAGACATGGAACCGGAGTCTGGCATGTTTTCATTTATATTGAAGCCGTAGCCATAATTTTATTTCAATACTCTCCAAGTGAGGCTTTGTAGCAGGAGTTGGAATTCGGACCCTATGAGTCAGAATCTCAAGGCAATGATCAAAATTAAAACTATCGATAGAAATTCAAAAATTATTGAGCCGTTTATTCTTAACATAGAATAAAGAAAAATCCTTAGTTATTATAGTTTGGAGTCGGGAGTCAAAACTTCTCAATCCGGATTTGAATCCTCCACGGCTCGAGTGATAAGAATGCAAATATACTCAAATAAAAAATCAGCAAACTAAAGCACCAACCTGTACTTCTTGAACGTGCACGATTTGTTTGAAGTCTTCGCTCGTTTCTTTGATGTGTTTGAACTGGTGATTGGGATATCGATCTCAAAGATGACTGAGGTTGGTGGGATGCTGATCTTCTTGGACCTGGGTTGAAGGAAATAAATAAATCTATTTCAACATGGGCCGTCAAGGAATGGAATAAAAATGTTCTGAGTTTATTGTGAAATGGACGCTTTGAAATGGTATTGAAAATATATGCTGGGTTCACCATCTAACATTAATATCACATAATATCAAATCATATTTTGAATCTAGGTTTATTAAACCCACAACAAAAATGTGAATGTAATGAATATTAATACGAATATGAAATGCAATAGCATAGTGGGTAGCGTTGTACAAAACTGAGCATATGGACGTAAACAATAATTCGCCACTTAGTGGCGCAGTTTCATTTAAAATTTACTCAAGTGCAACGAACTTGGAGAAGAAATGAAATACAATGGCATTGTGGGTAGCGTTGACCGAAACTGTGCTAATGGACGTGAACAATAAATCACCTCATGGTGGCGCAGTTTTATTTAAGATTTACTTAAGTGCAAGAAAATTTGAAAAAATGAATGAAATGCAATGGCATAGTGCGTGGCGTTGATATATTTTGTGCTAATGGAATTAACAGATAATTCGTCACATGGTGGCGCAATTTTAGGTAAATCTACTTACGGCAAGTGCAAAGAAATCTTAACCAAAAAAATTGAATGCAATGGCATAGTGCATGGGTGGGCAACCTCGCGTGCCAAAATCGACAAAACATAACGACAAAATTCTTCAGCGTGCCGAACAAAATTAAAAACTTTACTTTGCGACTTCCAACGCAAAAATTCTTAATAATAAACCTTTAACATGTACAGACAGATTTACTATTCGGGAAAATATCAGTCCCACAAATAAATTTGATTGCTTTTCATTTACTGTATCAGCAAGACTTCGGCTACTGCATTACCGCTGATAATGCTTTAATAATGGGTTTACATTCTGTAACTTTCAAAGGAATATAAAAACTACCGGTTTCATCCTTCAGGATAATCCTATTACGAGACCTAATAAAGTTCATAACTGAGAACAGAGATTCACTAGCATATGTAGATTAAAACATGAAAAGTAATGCAATCGCAAAGTTTTTGAGACACGAAAAATGTTCGGTAACAGCATCCCAATCATGCAATAGTTTTTTTTTCGCACTTCTCTCTTGTATATCCTTCCCTAATCGCTCATATTTCATTCGAAATTAATTTATAACCGTATTATCACCCGAACTGTGCTAATGGACGTTGGCATCATCCATCCAAAAAAGGGCTTTTAAAGTCGTCATCCAAATTATTTAGCTGACCATTACAAAACCAACCTTTTAAAATAATTAATGCTGAATTAACGACCTTATACATGTAAAGGTCAGATTGCCTTAAGTCTTGTTTAAAGTTAGAGTAAAAAGAAATACATAAAACACCAAAGGACAGAATAGTTTTATTATATTTTAGAGCAATGGGATGAACTTGGAATATTCTTTTCCTAATAATGGATCATGCGTCTAATATGTATGAATCAGGTAGCGCATCGCGATTTATTGCCAACACTGAAAAGTAGCAGCAGTAATGTTGGCGTCTTATAGTCCGATTCTGTACTGGTGCGGCTTCTTTACCTGTTGTTTTGGGTCTTGCTCCAGATGGTACGTTTGCATCTAGTCTATTTGAAGGTTCAGGTGGAATTAGTGGAAATGCTTCTGATTTTTGTGGATTTGAAGGAGTGGCGCTTTCTAAATATAAATCAATTTAATCAAGCATTTGTAACGAGAATAAAGCGAACTGTAGTGTTCGAACCTCGGCAAACCTCACTCCACCTATATTTCAAATTTTGGGCCCAAGGATTTTGGAGATCACATTCGTCAAGACTGATTGAATCATTTTCATTTATATTCCTATATAAATATATCTTCTTGAACTAGGGCCGGAGAAATAGATAGAGATATTGTAATGTAGACCAAAGCCAGAACATAAAATAAATTTTTTTTTAATTATTCATGGCTTTAAAAAATATTGGGTTATCATGATCGGAACAATCTTTTACTAAAAACCTATTTTATTTGGAATTTAGGTTTGGTAATTTCAAATGAAAATCTAAGAAAAAGACAAACTGGAGAAGTAGATATACTGAATGGTAACATAATCACTCAGCAAATGTCAAGTGATAAAAGATCAAATATACACAAGTGAATGACAAATCGCCGCAAGATGACGCTATTTAACTTACAATTCACATATGTGGGAGAGAATGAAAAAAATGAAAATGCAATGGCACGCTTGGCAATCTTGTTCAAAACGGTATCAATTTTTATCTGTAATGGGGAAACCAACAAACAGAATTATATTAGATATTTGCACCTGTTGTTTTGGGTTTTGCAACAGATGCCACGTTTGCATCTCGTCTATTTGATGGTTCAGGTGGACTTCTTGAAAATGCTTCTGCTATTTCTGGATCTGATGTAGTGGGGTTTCCTAAATGTGAATCAAGTATTTAAACTTGAAGCTGAATAAAACAGAGTGTAGTGTCCGCACCTCAACTACTCCGCTTCACCCAAATCTTAATTTTTAACTATAACTAGGATTTTAAAATTGAATGAGGCCACTACAAATGAGTTATTTTCATTAAAATCTCTAAAGATATCAGGATTCAAAGAACGCGAACTTTTTAGCACTTGACTACAGTCGAACTTTTTAGCACTTGACTACAGTCGATCTACGGTTGAATATACTGAATTACCTGTTTTTGAGACTTAGTGAATAAGAAGTAGACCCGTCAATCAATTTGATTTTTTTTTCATACATACTCGGACAATCGATCCCAAATTTTCAAAACTTGGAGTTTGAAAGCGCTTGTCGGCCATAATTAATTCCAACATTTTTATAAAATCCAAGATTTTTCATCGAAAATTTTACTGTTTTGTCCCAAATCATGGGAATATTTAATGGAATGTAAGATGAATGATTAATAGAACGAATTTGAGGTACATCCGAAGTATGTAAACCAAGATGACGGACAACGCAACGTAGTATGTGTACCAGGTTAGGGTTGTGCCATAACGTACAGCAGACAGGGCAATATATATGCCAGTTTGGATAAGATTTTCCACGTATTATGACGTCGAATATTGATACTTACCAACTACTTTTGGAGTCGTGACATTAGGATTCAATGTTTCTTCGCCAACGAAACTTCTTGCCACAGGTGAACGTGGAGTTGTTGCATACACTGGTTCTCGATAGGAACCTGAATATAATAAAAAAAAAATAGTAAAATAGAAATTACAACAAAAATCATAAACTCATCTGCATCATATCCGAATTGATTGTCAAAGAAAAAGAATTTAATTGAGTCTAGAATTCATGTGATGGTGAGACACTGTTAATAAAAAAAATTCGACGAAGAATTCAGATTGAGAAAGAGCGTTTCAACCATAACAATGCGTATTCGACTTATCAGAAGGCTAAATTTCCTTTCTTTTAACTGCTGAAACTAATTTTAACATTTTTTGTTTCACCTGGAAGGTTCTGTGGGAGGCTTTGAAATCCCCAGCATCGATCAAGGCTTTGGGAGGCAGCCAACTATATATTCAGAGATATTATTATTTAATCGGAACAATCGCAGTTTGGAATTGCATACTTAATTCATTACAGCTTGCAACACCTTTTCAAAAATATTTTCAAAAATTTCCACGGAGTTTAGTAATTTTTGCTCGTTTTGAAAATAATTGAACCACCACTTGGCTATAAGACGTTCTGGTGTTTACGGCATAATAATGCTATTCTCACCTCCCCTGTTTGTTTTTTTCTTTGATTT
Source organism: Styela clava (assembly GCF_964204865.1). Classification (NCBI taxonomy): domain Eukaryota; kingdom Metazoa; phylum Chordata; class Ascidiacea; order Stolidobranchia; family Styelidae; genus Styela; species Styela clava. The sequence continues at coordinate 25,029,029 of NC_135253.1, read as the reverse complement.
TTTCTTTGGCTTTATTGAATCAAATACTTCTGGTTCGTTGGTTGGCACTGTCGCCTCGACCTCTTCCAGCTGTTCGTTTCCGGGCAATGCGAGAGGTTGATTGCTGACTAAAATTCTACCAGGATGGAGAGCTGTGGCGACAAAAACTAGCATTAATTCCATGATCAACATCAGCCTATTTTAAAGCAGGAATGCGGGCCGAATTTACACTCGAATTCGAATTACAAGCCATTCCGAAATTATAAAAATTTCTATATTGGCTCTCGAATACAAGTTGATGAGAATTTTGACTCCAGCGCCAAACTTGAGAGAAAAAAATTGATAACAAACTAGGCCTTTTTAATTTTCTGCTGTGAATGCTTAGAAATCTAATTAATGCTTCGTGGTTTTATGCGGAATTTTTCACTTTGATTCGACAAAATTTCAAATTCGAACGTGAATTCCAATAATAGTTTTGAAATTCGAGTTCAGGTTTCGATTCTAATATCAATAAATACAAGTCTGATTTCAGTTGATATTTCACTATTATGAGATATTTTTTTCGCCATCGAATAAGGCTGACGAGCGGCGATTATCAAGAAGAACGCTCACATGTTCAAAATCTTTTGGGCTTTCAATATTACTTTCTGATCATTCCTATTCACAGCTTTGGTGAGGTGGGAGGCCAAATGTTTGACTGTCACTAAATATTTTACATGATACCCAATCACGCCTTCTGCTCCTAAACAAGGCTAAGGCTAAAAAGGGAGGCCAAAAAAGGCCACTTATGCGCAACAATGAAAACTGCAATTATTCGGGAGAACCCATACTTTCCGGTTCAGAATTGCCTACTTAATTCATTAAACCCAGGGTGAGGTGGACACACGACATATGAACCCGACATTCGATACTAACACATAACCAGATACATATCTCACGATTTAACCGCTAGCAAGGCCATCGAGCCAAATATCAGAATTTTCGGGATTGTAAAAAAAAAATACAGAGCCACGGCTTTTCCACATTGAACGGTTATAAGTTTGACACTAATTGGTTGTGTCACAGCAAATCTAACACAAACCTTCTCTTTCTCCTTCTTCATGCCAAGGCAAAGCAGGCCGTTGTTCGGGACCGCCTATTGCAGGTACCTGGGAACTACCAGATTCCTCTTCACCAAGCCAGGCTAGGGCTGCCTGTTCCCCTGGACCCCCGATTGCAGGAGGTTGTTGTGACCCTGGAAAAAAAAACAAGTAAATTTTAAATTGACAGCGAGAGATTGGGATATTTTTAATTTTACACGACGAGCATTCATGGGTATTGAATAAAAATTATTGATGTTTTACTTGTTGACCATCATTGACGATGGTTGATTGACAGGATATTTTTAAATAGATGTTTTAAAAACTTCATTGGCTGGTTATAATTATTCTCTTTTCGTTCTGCATTTCACTTTAATATTCAACCGATTGCAGTTTAAACCAACATTAAATTTTGAGTTTTAAATATTGCGCCACCATGCGGATTCTTCGCCATCAATTTCACAGATGATCACGATCAGACGATGACGGCCGTTCATACATTTTTGAAATGGGGGAGTTTGTAGATGAATATTTACCTCCTACAGCTCCAATGTTTGCGTCTCTTATTTCCGATTTCGATCTGTAAAAAATAAAAATTCAGATAAAGGTGAATGCAACTTTGAACACAAAAGAAACTTTGTAGTCGTTTGTTTATAATTTTAATCATTTTAGATTGATTCACCACTCAGTAAATTTTGCCAAATTGCAGATGTTGCTGTCTTTCCCTAATTATTGGTGGCTAGCTACGTCTAAATGAATATTTGTTGGAAGCATTTATAGCGAAAATGCATAAAATATCATAGGTTTGCAGTTACCGGTTGAATCTGGTAAAGTAAGGTTATTTGTAGTACCGACAACGTATTTTGACAACATGAATTTTATTTGTAACTACTTTATAGGTATACCTCGAAAAGTGACTCGCTACTCACAATAGATACTTGTACAGAACATGGTATTTCTGCGAACATGAGAAAAATACATCAATTTGAAAGTCTGCATTTGTATTATCTAGTTTGGGTGTACTGGATGTCTCATTATCGATATGATTGTAATGTGTACATGAATGAGAATTATAGAATATCCACCGATTTTGCTCACTATTTTTAAGTATTATTACAAGCTTGAAAGCCTAAATATTATTCAATACAGTAGACGAGTATATGTCTGACACAACAAGCGACAATATTTGCATTAGTAAACGTCATTAGTTGCGCACGCGGAAATGCCGCTCCTTTGTTTGTTTTAATCTCAAAGCGCCCGTACAGCCTCTGTGCATATCAACGTATTTTATAACCCCTCGGCCGCCATAACTCAGCCGCTACATATAATTTTTAAGTAATATTTTCAAATAGTTGAAATATTTGCTTCGACATTGGATAATTTGTAGTGGAGTGCAATGCAATTGGGTAAATGTATATAACGGCAACTGTTTTTCTACAGAAAAAATTGAGTTTAGCTTTGTCTGGATCAATAGCTGAAAAATTTTATATCCCGAAATAATAATCTTCAATTGCCGACAAGTCTAGCAAATGTATTATGCTAGAGCTAGTTAGTTAATGCTTGAAATAAATTATACGTCCCTCTCTTCTAGAATCTCTACAAATGAACCTCAGGCGACCGTTTATTAACAAAATTATCATTTACCAGTGCATTAATCCTGCCATAATTTTTGCAAACCAATGAGCCTGATTAAAGTTAAAAAGTTCATTACCCACCCTACGACATCTCCTTGAAATACTGCGTTTTGATAAACGGCTCCCTGATAATACAGGTTGCGATGATGATGGTGATGAACGTGTTGTTGTATGACGACAGATTGTCCACCCTGTGTGGCTGGTGGGTGTTGAACTGCTCGTTGTTGTGCATGTTGCTGTTGTACCGGCTGTTGTTGGGCTGGTTGCTGAACAACTGCGGGACCTGAAAAAAAATATAGTTTAAGCGACTGTTCATTTAAGTCAGCATTATCTTTTTTATTTTATTTCAATAAAGTATAAAACAGTGAAGCTTAATATCTCACACGTATATCTTGAATCAGCTTAATTGGATTCATTTTCTGCCCAAATAACACTGAAGGATTTTAAGAAATACAACCCAGCGCTTGGCCGCTTTACAGATTTTTTTAAAAATAAATTGCTGATGTAAAATAAAGATTTACTTTAAACTTTAGAGACAGAAACGATTTTATCAATCCTACTTGAAACCTTTACCACGGCTTGGTTATTGTAAAACTAAGCATCAAAGTTTTACCTCTGGGAATCTAAGTCGATCAACAATTTCTATAAATTCTTTACCACGCCATTGCCATTGCTGTTAATTTTGTAAATAATATTTGAAATCTACCGAGTCCCAAATTGCAATAAAAATAATTTAGTCACCGAGTCGTTCATCAACAGATATATGGACTTGTTGTGTATTTGTTACACTTTGAGTAAATGTCAACTTGTATACAATAGCTGAATTATGGGTACCCTGTGTACCAAGATGGCGGACACCGGTACGTAGTATGTGTACCAGTTTGAGGTCAGGCCGTGATTTCAGGTACAAATACTACGGGAGTCACTTAGCTAGTCGCCGAACTCGTATTAGAACTGAAATAAAGAAAATTGGAATATAATTTTGGCCCAACCCTAACCTGGTACACATAATACGTTCAAGTGTCCACCATCTTAGTTCACATACCAAATTATGTGCAATCTCGAAAGTATTGATTTTGAAATCATAACTGTACAATATTTGGGTCATTGAGAGTACAGCAGTGTCTAACCACTTACTATTTCCCTATGTTTTGTGTTTTGTATGCACCAACTTTCAGCTATTATTGCAAACGACTTACTCAGTGATTGAAAATTGCCTTTACGTTTTTACAAAATGTAATATGTGTAATTCATACAAACATAACTCTAGTATTGTTGTATATGTAAAAGTCTCCGTCGGTCAAAGACTCTAAAAAGAAGTTTTATTCTCACCAAACAAAACGTTACTAAAGATTTCTCACCTACTCCTGGTTCTTCAACTTGACATTCCTGTCCTGAACCTTGCTCTTCATGGATCTCATCCTCAGGACCCAAGTCCTGAATCATAGGTCCATGTTGTTGTTGATATTGTTGTTGTTGTTGTTGTGGGGATTCGTTTCCTGAATCGTCGGTGTCATTGCTGGAATTGGTATCAATGATATCGGACTCGATAGTTTGTTGAACAGCTGGATCTGCCTCGATTGTTTCTGGGTTAGTAAAATTGGATTTGTCTGTTTGTTGATCGATAGATTCGATTGTTTGTTGATCGATCAAACTAGGATCGATTTGTTGTTGTTCAGAGTCGGACATTATTTTAGATTTCTACTGGACTATATTTCTGTAACAAATAAAAAAGATCTCAGCTTAGCCAAATCTGTTAATATGTATTTCTATCACTTGTACTAAATGCTTCGGTACCAAAACAGTGAATATAGAAATACTTTGACGCATCCAGTAATGGGCTCGTGTCATCGACTTGTTTCCCTCATTATATATCAAAAAAATAGCATAAACGAATTTTTATTTCGTCAGCGATAACCAAGTAATAAATATTCACCATTGCAATGTAATACAGCATAATATTGATTTTAAAAACATTTTCTTGTTTGTCAAAATACGTTTATACCGCTCAACCAAATCAACTGATACCAGAATCCGTACAAATTCTCAAAATGTATTTCCTCTTACAAAACACTCGCTTCCACCTTGGTATAAATTTGAATGAAATCTGCTGGAAAAACTGTCTGACTATCAACAAGTCCCCATATTAATATTAATATGCTTAATTCATCCTCGGGCTTTATTTTCAGCTAGCAATGCGCATTCAAATCATCGTAACTTCTAAATTTTTTATACAGAATATGATTTTCAAGACAATTTTAAAAACAATGAATTTTAGATAAAGCAATAGAGGACAACTATTACAAACGCATATTTCTAATTATTACGATTATCTTTAATAATAGCAACACAACACAAACCCGATGAATAAAAAAAAACTAATTCTCAACGCCACAAACTGCATCCATCAAGCGCTCGTTTCATGCGACAGTTTCTTTCCGCATCGTCACATAACTTGGTTATAACTTTCCAAGCAGCAATAGCAAGGTTGCCAGATTGTAAATAGAAGAAAACAATTACATTTACTTAATGTCAACAATTTAGTTGAAGAAAATAAACTTTCAATTGAGGGGAAGACAATCTAACTTTGCCGATATCCACATAATCTATAATAAAATGAATTCAGTCGTAAAACGGTGGTCTATACATTGAGCATAGTGTTATAATCTGGCAACTTTGTGCATTCGACGTCATTGGCTCTTTGTTTACTCAGCAAGAGGCGACCGTACTGAATGTTTACCAATGTTGCGTAATTTTATTTATCTTGAAATTTAACGATGCTAGAGGTTATTCGTTACGCTTTATCAATTTTACACTGAAATTTGATTCAAAGGAAAAATAGTCGAGTTTTCGGTAAGGTGAATCCGATAAAAATTTAAATTCAATTTACTACATTAGTTGAATAAAGTCCAAATTGTTTCAATGTCCCGATAAATATAATCAGTTTTATTGTGGTCACGTGATATTTCAAATTTCTAAATATCCCGCCATGAACATTTGTACCATGTCAATAAAGCGTGGACAAGCTAATAAATGTTTCTCATTTCAAATGGAATTTAAAAGCGCAGTCAGATATTGACGAGACTCTGTAAATCTATTTGATTTCACCGTAAATCTAGGTTGATGTGCGTCGGTTACCACTTTACGAGGCAAAATATTTACATGGAGATTTTTTTGCTGAAAATTGTTTGAGCACAAATACTCACTTAAATTAAAAAATGATGGAATAAAATGGAGAGAACATTTGGAAAATCATGCGAATCGCGTAAAGTGACAAGGATTGGTCGACGAAACTCATATCCATTACTGAATTATTTTTCTTTCTGATAAAAATCATTTGCATATAACCCTGTTAAAGGTGAAGAGCTTCATTGATAAAAATTCGATAGAATAATCCACGCGAGTTTTTTCATGTTCGGTATTTACAGTTTTACAACAATTCATAAATTCTGCGTAAATAAATTATTGTATCAGGCATGGACAATGTATTGATTGCACAGTAATTATAAAAACTATATTACGACCATTATTATCAATTATCCCGAGAACTTTAAAATAACCAACAAATTCTTATAATGGTGAAAAAAGAAATGTACGTAACCTCTGTTTCATATTAATCCAAGACTATTGGCATTTGCCTGAGCATTAATGATAAACTTACTTTCTAACATAATGTTGTTCATTCTCGATATAATTATTGGGTTTCGATCTGACATAACTTTATGATAATATCTAAAGATTCTATGTATTCGTGATTGGAACTACAAGTGCTGTACTGTGAATATTCTGAATATGAAAATGGAATAAAAATACTATTGCGCCATAAATTCACAAGTGGATTTGTTCAAAGTAAACTAAAATTTCTGAAAGTTTAGTGAAGTGGATTTAAATTTTTTTAGTCGAATTTAACTTCGGGCCCTCATTGTTTCTAATCGAAAAATTGCAAAATACCGATGTTTTTCTTCCAGGTTTGAATCAGCATATTTCTTATTGATACATCAGAATCATATGTGTTTTGTAAAATTTTTTATTTCCCTTTCAAAAAGATTGTTTACTCTGTATTTTCTTATATTTATTCCATACAAATTAGGGCAACTTTTATCTGCTTTTTAAAGAGAGCAATATTAGGTGTTTTTTTTTCAAATATGATAGAATTTCTCATTATCCTAATTTTATATCGCACTATTTATAACAAAAGAATAATTGCATTTAAATCTACAGTAGTTATCAATTTATCTATTTGTGGTAATGGTCAGATACGGCTTTCAAATTCAAAAATCACAAATTCACTGTAGCTAATTAAGCACAACTACGAATACTCTAACGCAACCAAACACTTTAAAATTTTGCGTAACTCCAGCGCCCTCTGAAGTTTGTGAAATAATTTGTATGCGAATTATAAATGGAGGCCTCAGTGAACTATAAAAATGACGCAAAATCTGAGGTGAAATATCGGGAGAGACGAGGAAACAAAAATTGAATTTTAAATAATATTGTATAAGATACAAATACTCAAACATATAGCCAACCGTTCTTGCATTTGAATACTAAGAGTTTAAAATTGATTAGTCCATTGTGAAGCGGTGTCCTAAAATGTAAAATGATACAGCTACTTAGAGGTTTACAAACATAGAGCAAAAGCTGTTGAAAAGGTGATAAAAAAATAAGGCACTGCTATATAATAATATTATGAGCTACTGGTGAGACACCTAGGTGCAAAACAGCAAACTTTTAGGCCAGTTAGGATATGTGTTTGAGAAATAGCAAGCCATCACATTAGCTTATGATACTGAATTTCTTAAGATTTATATTCAGTTGGGCAATATTGTCAAAATAAAGAATGGCAAATTCCACTGAATCAATTTTTATGAAGACACAGAAGACACGAGGTCTCATATTTACACTAACCTCATGATGATACTTCGGAAGATTTTTAAATCTGGAAGGAACTGCATCTTCCCGGACCCGTACTGTCTGCCTAGTCATATCTGAATTTTTCTCTTTAAAATGATCAGAGCATAACAGGGAATACTGTGTGGGCAACTAATATTTTCTGCGACATTTTGCTATCCATAAAGACCGGCGAGATATATCTTTTGGAAACCTAAATAAAATACACATTGGTGTCTTAAAGGAGGCAGAATGATATTTCTCGATTATTTGATTGTACATGTTTAGTGAATATTTCGGTGCTCCCAAAGTATTTGTACCAGGCATTTTCCCTTAGGGTACTTTGCCTTACTAATCACCACTTTGGTACGAATACTTCTGGAGCGCCGATATTTCTGTTCATATTAATCTGTCAAAGTATTGTCCAATATCTTCTCAGGGAGAATTTTTAACACTGTTTAATATATAAATGCAGATCAATGTTTTCTACATAATAAGTCTTACTGTGACCTAATAGAGGCGATTTAACGCTTTTTTCAAACCAGAAAACAAACATGCAGAAGATTTTATTTTCGGCATATGACGGCTACGACCCTCACCACATTAAAAACTTATTTACATTATATATAGCCTATATATACACTGAAACATAATAAATTGGATAATTTAACCTTGAATGAAAACAAAGATGGCCAAGAAGAAGAACTAAATTTGTACTGTGTATACATTATTCAAGAACTAAAAAGTACTGTGTATTCATTATTCACTGTCAAATTTATTACATATGTAAAGTTGTGAGAAATTTTCTTTTGGCTAGGCTTTCCTCATCATCAATTCCCTCTCTGTCACTTCTGGGTCTTTCTATGGCCTTTCTTTTATTGCACCCAACAGCTACGCAATACCTTCCCCTGCTCCTTTGTAATATTTCCTACAAAATAGTGACATGAAATATTTTGTAAATATAAATTGTAAAATCCTCAATGACTAAGACAGACACTTTTCATGGTAAAAAAGTATATGATCGACGGTTTGCGCCTCATGGACGGCGTTGGAAATATGCTTGTCACCACACCTTGATTAAACTGCGCGTCAATGCCAATGCATCTGAATCAAACGAAATTAAACCCATACCCGAAATGGACTGAAGTGGACGGGAGGGGTTGGTTCGCCGTATGATTTGGCCATGTTATGAAAAAAGAGACTCACAAAACAATATTTACACTGAGTAAGTTCGACTAACATCGTTTTGTTTTGGTCCAATTGCAAGGCCGATAACGATCACCGAGGCTCTTGATTCGATGGAAAATAAATAAGTCTGCAACAATTCAGAGACAGCGAAATTTGATGGAATATCTTAGCCCCGGGATAAATATGGAAATCCTATTTCTATCAAAATCCTGTTGAATATAAATTTACTTTTTTTAATGAAAGCGGTCGTAGCTGGATTTACAATTAGATATGATCACTTTATCTTAATTACCAGTCCTGGTTGTGGCCCGGTAATACCATGTGTCCACATATAGTTCATAGGTAAAACACGTAAAACACTGCAATCTGGTTTACAAAAAAAACTACAACTGCATACTTTTGTGCTTCATTCCCCCAGAAGTATAGCACGCTAAATACCGAAAATTTTTGATTTATGTTTAAATACATTTAAAGCCATTTATTTTTATTAGAACGAAATTGATCATTTCATTTTGAATGTATTAGGAATGTGGTTATTGAACAATTACAAAAAATAACTACAGACACGTTCTTTTCAGAAGGACTTGCAAATTGGAGTTCTGTTTGCGGCATACCACTTCGGCCAGACCTTTGAAAATCAATAAATAAGACTTTCATTAATTTTCGCGATAAACAACAGCGTGGAGAAGAGTTTACCAGCATTGGTGAGATAAGCGATGGAGAACGTAGGCTGTAGTTTCGTTTGATTCGAACGTAGTTCCATACCACGTATGATGATTGCGTAGAATCATCGTCGTGGAAATGATTTATAAGTTCTTATATTAATAATACCATAGCCTATGTTGAAAATAAGCGTTGAATTGTTTTTCATTGGTAATTTCATAGAAAACCAATATTAACGTAAATTTCTCCGCCTTGTTTTGCTTGTTTATCGATAAGATTAATAAAAGAGTATTCATAGATTTTCAAAAGTCTGCCAGAAATGGTATGCCGCAAACAAAGCCGCCCCCCCCCCCCCCCCCCCCCTCTCTTTTTTTTTTGAGGAAAACGGGTTTCTAGTCATTTTTGACTCTGAAACATTAGAGTGTGACTTTTTGGCACACTCATAGAAGTACGACAAATCGCAGTCAATTATATTGTCAGGTTAGACATAGTTTTACTGTATCGATGTTAGACATAATCATGATAAGTTACCTTTACAGTCGTTTTCAACCTACTAAAACTCCAAACAAACGCTTTACAACAACTTTCTCATATAAAACTTGATATAGTAACGCAACCTAAATGAAAACTCACTACAAGCATTGGATGATACCCGATGCATGGTATATTTCACAGCATACAACATTCCAAAAGCCTACCATAAATGGAATGTCGCAAACAAAACTCTAATTTAATAATAATATTTTCAGATAAGGATCATGTACATGCCAAATCGTTGCCACTTAAAGCTGAGCATGCAGTATCATCGTCGTTGAGTTGATACAGTTTGGGCCATCTGATAAAGTGTGAAACTTTCTGATATTCACCGAAATAGAACTACCGCAACCTGTGCAAACCTGACTGTCGCATTGTTTTTCATTGTTTGTTTCATAACACGCCAATGTTGGCAAACAGTTCTCCACGTTGTTGTGTTTGTCTAACCTCCGAAAATTTATGAGAGTTAATTTATAGATTTAAAAAAAAATATCAAAATGGTATGCTGCAAACAATGCATCAATTAACAGATAAATTTATTGTACTGCAAGAGTATACGAAGGGAAATAGAGACTAGAACTGTAGTATATTCTGCCGTTAGATATTTACGACAAGCACCAAGTTTCTATTACAACACTACTTTATTGTAGGAGTCAAGCACTTTAAAATAGATACACCATAGCACTATCAAAACTAAACAGCCAGTAACACGCAACATGTGCACAGATAGAAATACAATGACAACCTTGGGTATACAACAGTGCTCTTCAACAGGGATTCCGAGTTTATAGGGTTCCTCGGGGGTTCCGCGTTTTTTTTGTTTCAGGAAAATCATTTCTTGCTTCAGCATGTTGATGCGTCATTATAAATATTCTTAGACCACCGTGTCTCATTCAAACTCCAAGTAGGCCACTTCGTTAAACAGGAGGTTCAGGCACAGTGCAGTTAATAGACAAAAGAAAAATATTTTCGGTTGTTGTACACTTTAGTCATTGTTATGCAACTAACAAGAACGTTATTGTTGCACCGTAGTTACATGATGTTCAAAGTATGTAGATATTGCTCGAGACTAGAGAGAGGATATACCACAAAGTACAAACTAGAGTTGTTGTTCAGCTTTTGTTGGAATATAGTAAAAATAGTGTGAAACCCAACTTTTTTAGTCAATACAGATGAAGCAAAATAGTATATTTTCTTATGTGAGGCGGAATAATAACAACGGTGAAGATCAGTACGGCAATGAGCAAAGTAGTTCAAATGCAAAAGCGGCACCTGCTACTCCTCCGAAGCGAACCAAATGTAATTCAATTGCCAAAGTTAAAATAAAAGTTTTAATTTTGTTAATTAGGGTTCCATAAAAAACGAAAAATTATATCAGGGGTTCCACAATAACTAAATAGTTGAAGAGCACTCGTATACAAAGTCAAATACAATACCAACCCCGTGCAACTAACTTGTCTCATTATGGCGTCATATGGACGCCATTTTCGATCATTCGGCTCGAGTAGTGTAACGCAAACAAGCCTAATTTTAGTAATTTTAAAAGACTATTGGGGCAGATTTAAATCAGTAGTTATATTCCGAGGGCACAGAAATCCGATAGGATGTCTCAATCAGTATCGAACCCAATACGGGGCACTTACATTAAAAACCCACGCCGCTCGGTAACAAACATAATATAGACGCAACGCACGGTTAGTAAAGTAAAGTTTACTTTGATTTTCCGTAACACTAAAACAAATATATAGGCAATGCAAGTCAACACACACACATATAGCCTTCGGGAAAGTAGGCAAAATCTAAAACTATTCAAGAGAAGACCTGATGATGCTAGGGCTACCAACCGTCCCGGGAATGGCCGGGACAATCCCGGATTTGACGTCTGGCGTCCCGGAATTTGCTGACAACCAAGGCGTCCTGATGGCGCAACAAAACCTCCATGTTGATTTTCCTATTAGAATAGTAGACACACACAGTTTCACACTACAACAGGCCTAAATGACTAAAACGAACTAAATTTTTCGACAGTGAAGGCGACGTCGAATGGGACTGTAGCTAAATATTGATGTCAATGTTACATTAGAAATTCGCCCTTTTTAGACACTCCAGCTGCATAACTGAATTGTAAACGTCTTTACACATGGTAGTACAATGAGAGAAAGATTTTATTATTTTGTCAACCAAAAAATACAGTTATCAATAAAATAGCCACAACCACAATTTTGAGAAAAACGCAAAAAACAATTTGTATTTTTTTCATTTTTGAATATCTAGCTAGATATTCACACTTGGTAAAGACCTGAGCTCTGGTTATTTTGATGTGCATGAGAATATCTTTGTAATCAATATTTTTTGGCACTTCAGCTTCAATTCCTTCCTGCTTTTTACCCCTATGAAGCTTTTTGGCCCATTCTGTTCTCAACAATTTCTGAAATTTTTTGCATGGGATGAAAGGTAAAACAAGGTGACTTAGGCCTAAGTTGCACTGAACAAATTTTTGGGGATGTAAGTTTCGGACATTTAATTTCTCATGCCCATCATATTTGAACTTAGGACTATCTTTTTTCAATATTTTGATGTTTCGAGCCATGCTCTACATTGTATTTATTTACATTTATTATTGAAAAATTCAGGATTTCAAGATCACCACCTTGTAGAGTCTACAAGATAGTGGTCTTGAAATCTTGGATTTCTCAATAATAAAAATTTTAGCTGGACTTGGGCCCATTCTGTTCTTAACTTCTACAAAATATTATAGTCCCAAGTCCAGCTAAAATTTTTATTATTGAGAAATTCAGGATTTCAAGACCACCACCTAGTAGAGCATGGCTCAAAACCCCAAAATATTGAAAAAAGTGAATTTTCCAAAAATGTGACCTGTTCTCATCCGGCGATACACGCTGAAGTGATTAATATTAACACTGAAAAATGACTAGTGGCAAAACTTGAACTGTTACGATAATATTTTTACAATAAATTTGTGAACAAAATGAGGGGATGTGATGGAAAATTATACTTAACTGATAACTAAATTCAATGGGGTTTGGACGATAATAATCAGAAAAAAAAAAATATATATATATACAAAGTGGATCAGGGACAAAAAAATAAATGTGATGAGAATGTGTCTGAACGTGAAAAATAATAAATAAAATAAAGTGCAACTCAGTGGACATACACATTACACAGTATTGAAAAAAGTAACACACTGGAAAAGGCAAGAGGAATTCTATTCATAGGTTTGTCATAATCTGAAAATGTTTAAAAAATGCATGAACTTTTTATATATGTTTGGAATTTTTGCGAACTTGCACTCCACATCTTGGGAATCGTGTCTACAAAGCAAAGCGAGCAATGATCATCATAGGAATAGTGAACATTTTTATTTAAATCTCTGGTGTTACAGTATGATTCATGAAACCATTACAAATAAACTAATAGTCCAGATCAATTTGGAAATAATTTGATTAACCAATAAAAAGAAATAATACTTATCAAATAACAAAGACATGAGAAATGGACCATTTAATTGATCAAGAATAGTATGTAAATACCTTAATATGAAAGACATAGAAAAGAAGTGCTATTCGATTGACCAACAATAGAAATTTCAACAATTAAATAACAAAGACAGGAAAAAGGTACAATAATTGAAACTTCAGCAGTATGTGTACCAAGTGACGGTTAGGCCCATATTTTATTATGACCTTCCTCATCTTAGTTCCAATACGAGCTCTGGACTGCCCATGTCAGCCAAGCGATAGCGACTACATATGAGTGGATGATTAAAAACGCAAAAAATGCCCCCCCCCCCCCCCCGTGTTATAATGAAAGTGTTATGTTGTTTGATATCGCAAAAAACGATTAGAGGGAAATACCCCCCCCCCAATTTTCGTATTTTTGTGCTTTTTTATATGACCCAACATTATAAGTTTATGACACAACTGGTTCGTCCTGGAGTCGGATGTTTCAATCAAACCTAAAACGTTTAAGAAATGATTTACAAACATTCAAACTGGCAATTAGAGTTTACTTTGGCATTCACAACTCACTGTAGGGCTATTGTTATTTTTTGAAACTTCATCTCAGTCAATATTTTAGTTAATTCAGGTCTTGATGATTTGAATTATTTGGTGGATTTGGCACATCGAATATTGTCATCCCCTTTTATTTAGATTTTTTTCCATTTATCCGTACTCTTCGGATCAAATTGGTATTCTTCAAAAATGAGTCTGAAAAAGGAATAAGTTGTAGGTTACACAATGAACGTATTTTCAAAATAACAAGCGTTCAGCATCCCATTTTTAACACAAAATATAATTGACAGTGACTTAACGAAACACGCATTCAGTTCAGAAATTCATTATTTCAACTAAGCTCCGAATTGTCTGTCTACTCATAATGCTGCTAGGTACTATAAATTTTTGTTACCGCAGTGCTTTAAACAATCGTGACAATGAATCTGATACATTCAATGCAATGTTCTGACTTTGCATTACTTAGGAAGATTTGAAAACAGTTTTTCCTAACCTGACACCTGAAGCCAGCATTTAGAAAATCTTACTAATTTAACTCTCAACTTTCCTGGGGTCATCAGAGCTAACTTAAATGAGTCGAATCGGCAATGTGACATAAATAATTAAATATGACATCATCCTAAAACTGTGTACAACCTATCTTTCCTGGTGTTAGTTTGACATTAGGCCATTCGTTTGACTAACCTCACACAAGGAACTGCCTGGGCCAGATTTCCAGCCTTTACGTCGCCTACAATTATTTTCCCATTTCCTCCTTCTCTGCATCTGATGATAGCTTCAATAGTTGCACTGTTTTGCTATTCCCGCTGCAATTAAGAGCCGAACGGCCTTTAATTCTATAGCAGAAAGCACCAGCCTAGCCGCGGATCACTCAGAACCAGGGTTTCCAGATCCCAGCGATCAAAAAAAGCCAAATCAAACCTAAAAAAAGCCAGAAAAAGCCAACAATTTTACCAAGTACAAAAGCCCATAATTTTTCGGATTTGAAGCCCTTGGCACAATACTGATGTAGAGCCATCAGTTCATTTAGTGAGCCACACAAATGTCTTTTTCTATTATTAAAAGTTGTATTTTCGGTTGCTATCGTGTTGATTTCCACTTCAGCGGGTTGAAGGGTTTTTAAAAGTAAAAAGGATTAATTAAATGGCAGCACCAGAATCTTCATTCTACGCAATACAGTCAAGCTGACACTGTGACATCTATATGAAAATAAATATGTGCCTAGCATATGTGGTGACAGAGCGCGTGCGTCTCCCTTTAATACTATGTTTTAAAAATCGTTATTGGGTTTACCCGTTGTAATTTCCGCGTTCAAAATTTAATTTAAATATTTTGAACTAATTCATTATCTTTTTAGGAGTTACTACGTCCATTTCACCTTTTTTTTCGAAGTGCCCACCGGTAACAATTTATTATTCCTAAATTCCAGTACTAGACTCAAGTGCATCTATTGGATATTTGCCCAGGCTAATCAGTGTGGGTGAAATTTTTAATACTCTGTCTTTTATTGGTGATAATTCCGATTTTCTTCTTTTTTCAAAGTGCCTAAATATGTGCCTAGCATATGTGGTGACCGAGCGCGTGTGACTATTTTAATACTACGTTTTAAATATTGTTATTCGGTTCACCCATTGCAATTTGCGTGCTATACATTTAATTTGACAATTTTTACCTAATTAATTATCATTTTAAAAGTTATTACGCCCATTTCACCTTTTTTTTCGATGTGCCTAAATAAGTGCCTAAAAAGTGCTTACCGGTAACAATTTATTATTTCTAAATTCCAGTACTAGACTCAAGTGCATCTATTGGATATTTACCCAGGCTAATCAGTGTGGGTAATATTTTTATTTCCCTGTCTTTTATTAGTGATAATTGCCATTTTCTTTATTTTTCGAAGTGCCTAAATATGTGCCTAGCATATGTGGTGACAGAGCGCGTGCGTCTCCCTTTAGTACTATGTTTTAAAAATCATTACAGTATTGGGTTCAACTGTTGCAATTTTCGCGTTCAACATTTAATTTAAATATTTTGAACTAATTCATTATCTTTCTAGGAGTTACTACGTCCATTTCACCTTTTTTTCGATGTGCCTAAATAAGTGCCTAAAAAAGTGCCTATCGCTAACAATTTATTATTTCTAAATTCCAGTACTAGACTCAAGTGCATCTCTTAGATATTTACTCAGGCTAATCAGTGTGGGTAATATGTTTATTTCTCTGTCTTTTATTAGTGAATATGCCATTTTATTTAATTTTCGAAGTGCCTAAATATGTGCCTAGCATATGTGGTGACCAAGCGCTTGCGACTGCCTTTAAAACTGCGTTTTAAATATTGCTATTGAGTTTGCCCGTTGCAATTTGCGTTTTCAACATTTAATTTGACCATTTTCAACTAATTAATTATGTTTTTAAAAGGTATTACGCCTTTTTTACTTTTTTTCCAAAGTGCCTAATTTGAAAGTGCCTACTTTTAGTCCGTCCCCTAACCACGTGCCGCTTGCAGGCAGACAGGGGGACTGACTACTGATAATGTGATAGCTAATTTTAGCGTAGTTAATCACATCGTTCGTAAGACTAAATTTTGATTACTGCAACTAAACTAATGCTCCACGTAGCCTAAGTCATGATGAAAATTAAGTTATACAACTATTTTCTGGAAACAGAACTAAAAACTGACAAACAACACGCAAAACTATAAAAACGAGATAATTTTCACAACCCAGCTTGAACATCTGTCTGAGCGGCTGCAGAAACTGCGATTATTTCTTATTGATTATGGTTAAGCGTTAAAGTAATAAACAAGGAATTCGATGCTCGGGGAAATCCAAAATGTTAAGTACCTAAGCTAAGCAATAGGCCATTGTTACACATAAATATTGTATTTCATGTGATTTTAATGATAGATACTAAAATAGACTCAAAAAAAGCCAAAAAAACGCCAAAAAGCCAAACGGGAATTCTGACGCCAAACGCATTTGAAAAAAGCCAAAAATGACAAATTTGGCGTTAAAAAAGCCAATATGGCAACCCTGCTCAGAACCGCCGTAACCTCGCAGGCGATGTTGATCGAAAATGGCGGCCAATTTCCATTGTTGCGCAACTTAGGTATATATGGGCTTTGACAATACGGGTCAATAGCTCCACCTAACGATATTACAATATATCACATTATTATACAACAAGAACCCTACAAGTTTTATAGTTTTGTTTGAGACATCATTCTTGGTAGGCTTTCGGAATGGTATATGCTGTTGACTATCTCACGCATCATTGCCACAATTTGGTTTAGTCGATGCATTCAAGACTCAACTCAACGCCAATGTTACCTAAAAACTTTCCAGCACCTAATTCTTTTGAGATATTTCCGTAGTACATCTGTTCTGACTTTTTATTTCCAGGTCAGAGTTTTCTTCGATGTTATGTGTGTTGGGTATGTTTGTTGGTCGTGTAGTATAATCTTCAGTTGCATTGCTACTGTTTGCTCGGTATGTATGCTCGCGCTTATCAAACAATGTACATTATTATGACATTCATTCTCGGTAAGCTTGTTACTTATCGATCTTAAGATCGGTAAGTAAGTTGATAGATATTTGTTTGTCTGTCTTTCAGACACTTTCGTATGTCACGCGATATCTCACGAAAGCGAGGTTGAATCTGCTTCATTTTGCATGTGCATTCATCCTATCTCGGACAAGAAGCATATTGATTTTGGATGAAATATGTCGTACAATTAGCCAGTTATTGATTAATTAGTGATGGGACACGCGGTATCGCTATCGAGTCAGAGCAAAGAATATACCCCGCTAGATCGATAAGTCGGCGGTCTCTGATCGCTATCTCGTTTATATATTGTTTTATATGGATTTTTGACAAATAACACCATTGGCAGTAAAAGTAGCAGGCTGAACACCCATGCCTTGATTAGTAATATATGGAATTTTGTTGACCTCGACATAAATCCCCTGCGCCCCTGTACGATGTCGAGGAACGTATGGCTGATTCGGATGCCATTGGGTGTATATATCTGGAGGAGTCGTCTTTCGTGTCTAAAAGACAAGGTTGAAGGGAATATAAATCATGTAACGTTTAGCTTATTATTGGTACAGACAGAGTTTTCAATGGTACCTTAGTGTTTAATAAAATGATTCGAGTTGGACAAACGATTGAGGATCAATTTTTGATTTTTCTTTACTGAAGTATCGCCCTATATCTATATAATGCAATGTGAAAACTATTTCCAAAAAAAAATTACATGAATTAAATACAACTTCGATTCGATCAGTAATGAATACTGAAACTTACGTATTTCATTTCAGATAACATGAGACACTAGTTTGAATATTATTACTTTATATATAGGGCACAAACCTCTTCTGTGCTTAGGTTGAGTCCTCTAAATTGCATAATCGTGCCCATTGTCAGACAATCACAAGTTACTTACCGCCGGGTCGTATAAACCGCCAACATGAACAAGAATTGAATTCCGATTTCTCGGAATTCTCAGTCTCGTGTTGAACATAATTAGCCGGTAAATATCGGCATCTTTGACGTAGACGATATAAAACCCGAGGGCGATACACTTCGACATTGCAGAGATGAGTGTAGAGCTTTTGTATGAATCCACAATAGCCCAGTAGCAAACAGTGTTTACGATGAAATGACATTCACCTGTACAAAGAAAAGTCTTGTTAAAAAGGTTGAATCAATGAAGATAACCTAACTCTTCCCACACGCCAGGTCTATGACTATAGATAGCTTGAGTTTTGAATTGCGTATATATCATCTTAATCTGATAGCAGAGGTGTTTGTAATCGGAGTTTCATTTACTAACAATTGCAGCAGAGGTGTGTGCAGCTTGAGTTACATTTTCTCTCAATTGCAGTTTTTTGCTGCCGAGTTATTTGGAATTAATACCGTCTTTTTTCTGCAGTTTGACCCGTCTTGTGGCAATTCCATACTTACATACTTGGGTGTTTCATGAAATTGTTGTCATGTTTATTTACCTCGTTCAATAAGAGATTGCTTCAAGAATGTTGAGATTGATCTGGGCACTGAACGGCTTCTGAATGGTGTAGTAGGTTCATCTGTAACTAGAAATGTCACAAACTACCGTATGTAACGGATCTTCTTTTATTATACGACACCTAGACCGTACCGTTGCCGATGCGCGACCCCAGTGTTCATATATTTGGATATTGTTTGCTTGTTGGACACGAAATCAAGTTTTTTTATTAATATGTTGTTGTAAAAAAAATCGCCTTTCTCTTCAATTACTAGTCCGATTGCTTTGAAAAATTGTATTTGTTGCTAGAAGGCTATAATTCTTTTTATTTTTTGTGGGCTCTATACAACTCGTTTTTCACTTGTAAAATTTGTCTGATGACGTCATCAAAATTGAAAAATGCGTGGCGTGTCGTGGTTCGCATTTTAGCGATTTTATGGTCGGGTACTGTACAAGATTTTTACCACTTCGATTTTTTTAAAAAAAAACTTACTTTGCATCGTCTTTGTTGTAGTAATCGTCTGCCAAGTTGATGGCATTATTGTTGGTGCATATGTTGTAGAAACCGCAGCCTTACCTAAATTAGATGAAAAACGGGTTATGTTATGTGAGTTGTGCAGCCCACCTACTCAACGGTAACTGATGAAGTGGCCCACGATAGCAAATAGGTTCGACACCTCTGCTCGAATACCATGCAATGAATGAAACAATACCAGTAGTTCAATAAAGATACCCATGTTTTACCTTTACTATATTCTCTATCCATGGCTCCCAGCTTATCATCTTGTTCCTTGTTTTTCGATTCAATAGCTTTAATTTCTGAAAAAAGATTTTACTGGGATTTTTTGCACCCGTCAGCGGAGTTTACTAATCAATTAAATTGTAAGTTTGGACATGTGAATATTTCGTTCATGATTCTACTTTTTAACGCACCTTTAGAATATAGAAAACCAAACTTTAAAGGAATGAAACTAAAAGATTTCAATACTTTTATACCGTCGTTGCACTCATGGGTTTCAAGCATACGAAACCGTAACAATTCAAGTAAAGCAAGTTACCATGAAGTAGATCTTTTTTTATTCCATCCAACTTTGCATCTTGTTCTATATTTTGAGTTTTCAGCAGTTTAATATCTAAAAAACAAACATTTCATTTATCGAAAAATGTCAGCTAATTTTACTCGACAAATTTATAAATCTGGTTGTAAACATCGTATATATTTTTTAAATTAAATGTATAACATTGTTGTCAATGTGATTTTGTGGGCTGTAAGTTTAGTTGCATTATTTGAAATCTTCCTTGGAGAAGATCAAGTCCTGAGCTAGTTTAGATTAGATGACTATAAAAAAGATATTTCAAAACCATTTCGCATTAGCGCATTTTTTATAAAAAAAAAGCAATGCGGACACGAATGGTTAATATATCTACTCAATTTTCAGCGAAGTGGCAGTCAAAGTTATTAATTGTACTAGATATCACAATAAGAGTCATGTCGAATGTAATTATGTTATTCCTGTAACTTAAAAATAAAAACTGGCGTAAAATACCAGTTACATGTAATTCACCATGTGGTATCCCTGTTAAGATTTGAACTAACTAAACAATTTGGATTCCAATTTAAAAAACACCTCGGAATCTGATACAACTCATCAGTATAGTGAATATTGCCAGATTGAACCATGTTAAGTATAAGTGATTTTTAGTCAGTGATTACCTCGTTGAAACCCTTAATTTTCATCTTTCAATTTTTCATTCGTTGCTTTTATTTCCTTTATTTTTTATTTCTGCAAAAAAATGTTTATTTCATTTTATTGAACAATAGCTACGCAAGGAAATAGGGTGGAAGTTGTCGTTTGCAAATAAGGCGAAAGTCAACCTAACCCATGTAAAAGTCTCTATATTGATATTATTATTTGATTGAGGAAAAAAAAACTTCAGGCTATCAAGTTGCTAATTAATATCAGAAATATTGTAATTACCTTGTTGAAGTTCCAAATTTTTGTTTTTCAGATTTTTATTTGTTGTTTTTAATTCGCTCAAACCTGCCGCAAAAGAAAGATAAATACTTGTTGAGTTGTCTGTTTTCAGCGCTGTTAAAATTTTTGATTGATGACATCTCGATTAAAAAGTTGCTCTTAGTTTTCACGTTCTAAACCGTCCTTCCCTCAATTAAAATGAGAACAGGCCATTGAAATGAGTTTTGCTAAAGAAACCGTTATATAGCGAAGCCCGTTTGAAAAATCGGCACTCCCGAACCTATGTGAACCAAGATGGCGAACACCGGAACGTCGTATGTGTACCAGAATTTCAGATACCTAATTTCATTTAGCTAGTCTCCAAACTCGTAATTATGGAACTAAAATAAGGAAAATTGGAATAAAGTTATAGCCTAACCCTAACCTGGTAAACATACTACGTTTCGGTGTCCGCCATCTTGGTTCACATACTCGGGAGTACCAAACTTCGACCTAATTCTTTAAAAGTTTGATAATTATTCCGAGGGATTTATAAATTTGTTTCTTGTTTAAAAAAAACTCTCCGGTTCTCATTGCTACATCAGTAAAAGGGAAAAATGTGGGTATGAATGTTTCCCCAAGCATCGATTTCCTTGTTTATCTCCGTTAATAATGACCAATCAGCACAAAGTCAAAGATGACGTAACATTTGCAATTTATGCTTCCGCTCAGGCACTTTGTTCGCGCAGAAGCATGGTTGTAAGTGTGACGACCCTTGTTTTATCTTTTAAATGTTGTCATGTGATAATATTGCTATATTTTGTATTTTAACACTGAGGGCGCTTTGACACTGTCGATTTGTTTTTTTTTGGTATCCTGTTAGCCTATGCTGTGGTTTGCAGCAGTGCAGTTGTGATTGTTTCAGTTAGATTTTGAGTGTTTAAGAGTATTTTATATCTGCAAAAGTGCCTCTAAGTCTCAAGTAGGTTATCAAAGATGTTTACTCTTGGTTTTATGACTATTAGATTGGGATTGTTAGATATTTTGATGCTAGACAGTAGGATGATATTATGGTTTAAGTACCGGTACAGTGCAATTACAGTAGTTTTGGCGTTGTATTTTTAGTTTATTCATGAAATTGGCTATCAACAGTGCTGTTCAAATCTTGTGCACCTGTGGAATTGTTTGTGGTTTTTTTAAAGTGCCCGTCATGGGTTATTCTCAGCCTATTTTGCAAATTGTAAGTAGCTGGTTTAGTGTACCGTATTATAGGGATTATTCTGGCTGCTATTGAAAGTTGTCTTTGATTTCAGGGTCCGTCTCTAATTTTTATTGTTTTCTCATATTGTACTGCCTGGTATTTGTTATTTTTATTGTATGCTTTTCGTTTCATTGATTTCATTGGAGTATTTGGTTGTATTAAGATTGTAATTAATAAATAGAACAAAATAGTATAAATTGAAGTGAATATTGGGAGGAAACTTGACGTCAGATCATATTGGAAGATATTCTGAACTTGGATAATTATTACATAGACTGCCGGTACGCTACAATTTTTGGCGAGAGCACGCCAGGATATCTTCTAAACATAATATGTCACGCAGAAATAGAAAGAAAGCTCAAAGGAAGGGAGAGGATGACTTCGTTGCTCGAATGAAGGTACTGGAGGCTAAATGGACAACAATGGAAGCGCGTGGAGAAGGAATCGAAGGAGCAGTAGATGAACTTGGGAATGATGTAAAACAGTGTTATGACAGTGCGATGGTACTTAATCAAGATGTGAAAGATTGGCGAGAGGAGCTGCAAGTGACACTGCATGGTTTTCAGGAGAACGTGATTGAGACATTAGTTAAAAGCAAAAGTGCCGAAGTCGGTTTGAACGAATCCGGAGGAATAGCTGAAGGGGCAGGCAAAATGGCACCACAGAGTTATGTGATGAGGGAGGACCAGAGTGACAAGGCAGAGCACACTGAGTCAAAAGTTACACCACCTGGCAACAACTGCGGGAGTAGACCGATGCCGGAAATGGAGTCTCCACCTATCATGCCCAGGTATCCGGTTGGTTTTTCTACCCCTATGACAAAGGGTTGTACTAGTGCATGTGGGATTATGTTCAGGCCAGAAAGACAGCCGGAGAAGTTTGATGGATCGGAGCCTTGGGGCTCATTTCTATATCATTTTAAAGCTATAGCCAAGTCTAATGGTTGGGATATGGACACGATGGGGAGCGAATTGCGCCTTTGCATGGTAGGCGATGGCCTGAGTCATTAATTAGAATTGTCTATGGATGAGCGTGAATGTTTTGAGTCGATTGTACGCCATTTTGAGAAGTATTTTGAAGTGGAAGGTGGTATTGAAGCGCTTCGAGCCGCTTTTAGTCAGCGCGTGAAGTTGGCAAGAGAAACCTATAATGAATTTGGCGTTGCATTGAGACAGCTTGCTAGGCGAGCTTATCCATACTTGAGACCCGCTGACCGAGATGACTTGGCAAAATTGCAATTTTTGCGAGGATTAGACGACAAAGTTCGTTTGCACATTGGTCTTTTGCAACCCGCCACATTGGAAGATGCAATGTCGTTGGCTACCAGATATCAATATTATGAGAAGTCATGGGAACCCGCAAAAGAGGTGATCAAACCAAGGGCTACTGTTGCAAAGATTTCTAGCGATAAGGCCGAGGTGATATTTGGAGCTGATATTGTCCAGGAGATTTTAAACCGCCTGGCACAACTGGAGGCCTTAGTTGCGGAAACGTCGAGATCCCGCGTATCTCCGACTTTTCGTACCTCTTGTTTCAGATGCGGACAGGTGGGGCATAGGATCAGTGATTGTCGCAGTCCACAAGCTCTTACACTACCGTCCACACCATGTCCCCGCTGTAAGCAAACGGGTCATTGGGCTCGAGATTGTCCAAACAACACGGGTGGACCGACTTGTTTCCGATGCGGACAATCAGGGCATATTAGCCGAAACTGTTCCCAGACCACTGAACAAAGTTCAGTAAGTAGTGCTCCCACTCCCAACCAGTCTTTAAACTCGGAACAGCAGGGATGAGGTCCGCACTCCCTGCTAACATGATTTTAGATGATGATATGGACCGACTTCTCTCGACTATGATTTCTTCTCTTACATGGACTAATGGATGGCATGTCAAGGCTTTGGTCAATAACGTGCCTGTTTTGTTTTTGATTGATACCGGTGCGGGTGTCTCGCTCATTGAGACCGCTGTTTACTCGATGTTACAAAAAAATTCGTACATTCCAGAACTGCATTCTTTTCAAGTACCACTGCGTACTGCCAGTGGCGAGTCATTAGTGTCTCATGGTGCACTTGATGTCAACTTGACGATTGAAAGCTGGTCTGTGGAGCACACGGTTGTTGTCGCTGATCTAGGGTCACGAATGGGCATTCTAGGTATGGACTATCTTGGCAAATGGGACTGTGTTCTGTATCCCTCGTTGGGTCGCTTTGTCCTTGGGGGACAAGATGTTACTGTGCAGCACCAAACATCGGTTCCTTGCTGTCGTGTGACGGTAGAGGAGGATGTGGTAATACCGGCACGCTCTGGAATTGTTGTACTCGCTCAGCTACAGCAGCCGTGGCCCGTCCAGAGACCTAACATAGTAGCCGTTGTTGAGCCAGTGGAGATAGGCAACCTCAATTTGGTCGCTTCGCTGACGTTGGTTGACCCGTCTAAGAAGGAGGTACCCGTTTGGATGAACAATGAGACCGACTATGATGCTGTCCTACCCACAGGATCTTTAATTGGCATAGCTCAACCATACTTTGTCCGTGAAACAATGGTGGCGCCAGTCTCTGAAACGGCGGAAGAATTCAATGGATTACCTGACCATCTTCAGGACTTGATTACATCGACGGAAGGACTTTCGGCTGATCAGTACCGACAATTTTTTTTTTGTTAAGAGAGTTTAAGGACATATTTGTCGGCCCCGATGGAGAACTCGGGCGTACATCGGTTGCTCGCCATCACATAGTAACTACAACACCGCAGCCTATTCGGCAGGCTCCGCGACGTTTGGGCTGGGCAAGGAGACAAATAGCACTGGATGCTGTTGACAAGATGCTGGATGAAGAGGTTATTGAGCTGAGTGACAGTCCATACTCGTCACCCATTGTTCTGATACCAAAAAAAGACGGCACTACTCGTTTTTGTATCGATTTCAGATTACTCAATTCAATCACGTACAAGGACGCTTACCCTTTACCTCGTATCGATGACATCGTGGAGTCCCTTAGCGGGTCAAGTTGGTTCTCGACGCTTGACTTGGCTAGCGGCTACTGGCAGGTGGAAGTTGATCCGTCGGACAGAGCGAAAACTGCTTTCAGTCTTCCGGGAAAAGGACACTATCAATTTGTAGTCATGCCCTTTGGTCTATCCAATGCACCTGCAACCTTCGAGCGGATGATGGATCGAGTGTTGGGTGGAATTATCGGGAAAGGATGTTCTAATTATTTGGATGATGTTTTAGCCCACGGATCCGATTTTGACACTTCATTGAGCAGTTTGCGGGAGGTTTTCCTTCGCCTTCAGGGTGCTGGTTTGAAACTCAAGCCGACTAAATGCCAGTTGTTTCGTAGATCAGTTACCTACCTGGGGTACGAAATTTCTGCTGAAGGGGTTCGCTGTGATTCTCACAATGTAGCAGCTATAGTCGAGTGGGAAACACCTCAGGGGGTATCAGATGTTAGAAGTTTCTTGGGAACTGCCAACTATTATAGACGTTTTGTACCAGGTTATGCCACTATAGCGTCGCCTTTAGTCCGCTTGACTCGAAAGAATGTGAAGTTTGAGTGGAGTGGTGACTGTCAGGAAGCATTTGGAATCATTAAGCGTCTTTTGACATCTGCTCCTATCCTGGCTTTTGGTTCAGGGAGAGTTTATTTTGGACACCGACGCAAGTGGCTCTGGTACTGGTGCTGTGTTATCACAATTGCAAGATGGGGAAGAATCTGTTATTGCTTATTTTAGCAGAACTCTATCCAAGACGGAACGCCGATACTGTACCACTGAAAGGGAGTTGTTGGCAGTGATTCAATCCGTACGACATTTTCGCCATTATTTGTGGGGAAGGCACTTTTTGATTCGCACTGATCATGGTGCCTTGAAGTGGCTTTTAAATTTCCGAGAACCCGAAGGGAAGGTGGCTCGCTGGATCTCTACACTGTTCACGTATGATTTCAGCATTGAACATCGAGCAGGGACTAAACATGGTAATGCCGATGGTCTATCTCGTCAAACCAGACGCTGTAAGCGCCCGGACTGCCCAGATTGTGTGTCTACTTCACAGGAACCTGATATCAATGTTCGTGTAGTAGCACCTCTGTATAATGCTGATTTGCCTGGGATACCAACAAGCTGTAACTGAATGGACACATACACGGAGGAAAGGATTCGAACTTGCCAAGCCGAGGACCCTCATCTTCCTGCAGTTATTGCCTGGAAGCGCCGTTCATATCCTAAACCACAGCCACAGGATTATATGCATGAATCTCTAGAGACCAAGCGTTATCTAGCTCAATGGCATTTGCTATATTTGACTGGTGAAATTTTGTATCGCAAGTGGATACCCGAAACATTGGCTAGTGCTCCCGCCTATCAATTTTGCATTCCTGGGGCATTGAGAAGAGAAATCTTCCAGCATTTACACAGTGCCCGTACCTCCGGACATTTAGGCTCTATTAAAACATTCAAAAGTGTTCGTGCTCGTTTTTACTGGCCTGGTTTTAAAAGAGATATTTTGCTCTGGTGCCGGTTTTGCAAACCTTGCGCTGCGGCTAAGATGACTCACGGGCGCAAACAGGGGGATCTACGACAACTGCTCTGCGGATCTCCCATGGAACGGGTCGCCATGGATTTCTTGGGACCACTACCACGTACCAAGAATGGAAATGAACATCTTCTGGTGCTATCAGATTATTTCACCAAGTGGGTGGAGTGTTATCCACTTCCCAATCAGACTGCAGAGGTAACAGCCGATGTGCTCACCCAGTTCTTCGCAAGATTTGGAGTTCCTCGGATTATTCACACTGATCAGGGTCGAGATTTTGAATCTCGGTTGTTCACCGAGATGTGCGACTTGTACGGTATAGTCAAGACGCATACGACACCTTATCACCCTCGATCCGATGGACAAGTGGAGAGGTTTAATCGAACGATTCAGCAAATGCTCACGCCTTATGTGAACGATCATCGAGACGATTGGGATGACCATGTTCCCTATCTGTGCATGGCTTACAGAGCTACAGTGCATGAAAGTACGCAGTTTACACCCAATCGTCTTATGCTTGGCCGAGAGATTGACCTCCCTATCGATGTCATGTATGGACGTCCGACTCAAACTCCTCTACATTCTTGTTATACCGAATATGTGGAATGGTTTAAAGATGTCACTGAGGAATCTTTTGTATGGGCCAGAAATCAGTTGAATCAAGCTGCCTTGCGACAGAAGAGAAATTTTGATGTTCATGTGCAACCACAGAAGTTTGAAGAGGGAGACCTTGTATGGTACTATTACCCACCCAAGAAGAAGAAGCTGAGTTCTTCATGGCAGGGTCCTTTCACAGTTAGGAGATGTCTCTCAAATCACACTTATGAGATACAACGGAATCCAGGCGACAAGACGCGTGTGGTTCATGTGGATAATTTGCGACCTTTTATTCATGAAGAGACCCAGGAACCAAGTGCTTACCTAGATGATAGCCCGGCGGATTCGGGGGAACACACACCAGAAGCGCCGGATTCGGGGGGACAGACATCGGAAGAGGCGAATTCTGCGGAACACACACCAGGAGGGGCGGATCTTCAGCCTTGTGAGGAAATAATACCTTGGTACGAGTTGCCCAATCCAGAAGGACAAACTTTAAGGATGTCTAAGCGTGAGCGTAGACAACCTGCATATTTTAAAGACTTTGTGTAAATATTTTGTGTTGACTACTGCTTCTTTTGTTGTTTAATTTTTCTAATGAAGATGAAAACATTCTGTCATAATGTTCCATCTAGAAGAGGGGGGTAATGTGACGACCCTTGTTTTATCTTTTAAATGTTGTCATGTGATAATATTGCTATATTTTGTATTTTAACACTGAGGGCGCTTTGACACTGTCGATTTGTTTTTTTTGGTATCCTGTTAGCCTATGCTGTGGTTTGCAGCAGTGCAGTTGTGATTGTTTCAGTTAGATTTTGAGTGTTTAAGAGTATTTTATATCTGCAAAAGTGCCTCTAAGTCTCAAGTAGGTTATCAAAGATGTTTACTCTTGGTTTTATGACTATTAGATTGGGATTGTTAGATATTTTGATGCTAGACAGTAGGATGATATTATGGTTTAAGTACCGGTACAGTGCAATTACAGTTGTTTTGGCGTTGTATTTTTAGTTTATTCATGAAATTGGCTATCAACAGTGCTGTTCAAATCTTGTGCACCTGTGGAATTGTTTGTGTTTTTTTTAAAGTGCCCGTCATGGGTTATTCTCAGCCTATTTTGCAAATTGTAAGTAGCTGGTTTAGTGTACCGTATTATAGGGATTATTCTGGCTGCTATTGAAAGTTGTCTTTGATTTCAGGGTCCGTCTCTAATTTTTATTGTTTTCTCATATTGTACTGCCTGGTATTTGTTATTTTTATTGTATGCTTTTCGTTTCATTGATTTCATTGGAGTATTTGGTTGTATTAAGATTGTAATTAATAAATAGAACAAAATAGTATAAATTGAAGTGATTATTGGGAGGAAACTTGACGTCAGATCATATTGGAAGATATTCTGAACTTGGATAATTATTACATAGACTGCCGGTACGCTACAATTTTTGGCGAGAGCACGCCAGGATATCTTCTAAACATAATATGTCCCGCAGAAATAGAAAGAACGCTCAAAGGAAGGGAGAGGATGACTTCGTTGCTCGAATGAAGGTACTGGAGGCTAAATGGACAACAATGGAAGCGCGTGGAGAAGGAATCGAAGGAGCAGTAGATGAACTTGGGAATGATGTAAAACAGTGTTATGACAGTGCGATGGTACTCAATCAAGATGTGAAAGATTGGCGAGAGGAGCTGCAAGTGACACTGCATGGTTTTCAGGAGAACGTGATTGAGACATTAGTTAAAAGCAAAAGTGCCGAAGTCGGTTTGAACGAATCCGGAGGAATAGCTGAAGGGGCAGGCAAAATGGCACCACAGAGTTATGTGATGAGGGAGGACCAGAGTGACAAGGCAGAGCACACTGAGTCAAAAGTTACACCACCTGGCAACAACTGCGGGAGTAGACCGATGCCGGAAATGGAGTCTCCACCTATCATGCCCAGGTATCCGGTTGGTTTTTCTACCCCTATGACAAAGGGTTGTACTAGTGCATGTGGGATTATGTTCAGGCCAGAAAGACAGCCGGAGAAGTTTGATGGATCGGAGCCTTGGGGCTCATTTCTATATCATTTTAAAGCTATAGCCAAGTCTAATGGTTGGGATATGGACACGATGGGGAGCGAATTGGGCCTTTGCATGGTAGGCGATGGCCTGAGTCATTTATTAGAATTGTCTATGGATGAGCGTGAATGTTTTGAGTCGATCGTACGCCATTTTGAGAAGTATTTTGAAGTGGAAGGTGGTATTGAAGCGCTTCGAGCCGATTTTAGTCAGCGCGTGAAGTTGGCAAGAGAAACCTATAATGAATTTGGCGTTGCATTGAGACAGCTTGCTAGGCGAGCTTATCCATACTTGAGACCCGCTGACGGAGATGACTTGGCAAAATTGCAATTTTTGCGAGGATTAGACGACAATGTTCGTTTGCACATTGGTCTTTTGCAACCCGCCACATTGGAAGATGCAATGTCGTTGGCTACCAGATATCAATATTATGAGAAGTCATGGGAACCCGTAAAAGAGGTGATCAAACCAAGGGCTACTGTTGCAAAGATTTCTAGCGATAAGGCCGAGGTGATATTTGGAGCTGATATTGTCCAGGAGATTTTAAACCGCCTGGCACAACTGGAGGCCTTAGTTGCGGAAACGTCGAGATCCCGCGTATTTCCGACTTTTCCTACCTCTTGTTTCAGATGCGGACAGGTGGGGCATAGGATCAGTGATTGTCGCAGTCCACAAGCTCTTACACTACCGTCCACACCATGTCCCCGCTGTAAGCAAACGGGTCATTGGGCTCGAGATTGTCCAAACAACACGGGTGGACCGACTTGTTTCCGATGCGGACAATCAGGGCATATTAGCCGAAACTGTTCCCAGACCACTGAACAAAGACCAGTAAGTAGTGCTCCCACTCCCAACCAGTCTTTAAACTCGGAACAGCAGGGATGAGGTCCGCACTCCCTGCTAACATAATTTTAGATGATGATATGGACCCACTTCTCTCGACTATGATTTCTTCTCTTACATGGACTAATGGATGGCATGTCAAGGCATTGGTCAATAACGTGCCTGTTTTGTTTTTGATTGATACCGGTGCGGGTGTCTCGCTCATTGACACCGCTGTTTACTCGATGTTACAGAAAAATTCGTACATTCCAGAACTGCATTCTTTTCAAGTACCACTGCGTACTGCCAGTGGCGAGTCATTAGTGTCTCATGGTGCACTTGATGTCAACTTGACGATTGAAAGCTGGTCTGTGGAGCACACGGTTGTTGTCGCTGATCTAGGGTCACGAATGGGCATTCTAGGTATGGACTATCTTGGCAAATGGGACTGTGTTCTGTATCCCTCGTTGGGTCGCTTTGTCCTTGGGGGACAAGATGTTACTGTGCAGCACCAAACATCGGTTCCTTGCTGCCGTGTGACGGTAAAGGAGGATGTGGTAATACCGGCACGCTCTGGAATTGTTGTACTCGCTCAGCTACAGCAGCCGTGGCCCGTCCAGAGACCTAACATAGTAGCCGTTGTTGAGCCAGTGGAGATAGGCAACCTCAATTTGGTCGCTTCGCTGACGTTGGTTGACCCGTCTAAGAAGGAGGTACCCGTTTGGATGAACAATGAGACCGACTATGATGCTGTCCTACCCACAGGATCTTTAATTGGCATAGCTCAACCATACTTTGTCCGTGAAACAATGGTGGCGCCAGTCTCTGAAACGGCGGAAGAATTCAAAGGATTACCTGACCATCTTCAGGACTTGATTACATCGACGAAGGACTTTCGGCTGATCAGTACCGACAATTGTTTTTTTTGTTAAGAGAGTTTAAGGACATATTTGTCGGCCCCGATGGAGAACTCGGGCGTACATCGGTTGCTCGCCATCACATAGTAACTACAACACCGCAGCCTATTCGGCAGGCTCCGCGACGTTTGGGCTGGGCAAGGAGACAAATAGCAGAGGATGCTGTTGACAAGATGCTGGATCAAGGGGTTATTGAGCTGAGTGACAGTCCATACTCGTCACCCATTGTTCTGATACCAAAAAAAGACGGCACTACTCGTTTTTGTATCGATTTCAGATTACTTAATTCAATCACGTACAAGGACGCTTACCCTTTACCTCGTATCGATGACATCGTGGAGTCCCCTAGCGGGTCAAGTTGGTTCTCGACGCTTGACTTGGCTAGCGGCTACTGGCAGGTGGAAGTTGATCCGTCGGACAGAGCGAAAACTGCTTTCAGTCTTCCGGGAAAAGGACACTATCAATTTGTAGTCATGCCCTTTGGTCTATCCAATGCACCTGCAACCTTCGAGCGGATGATGGATCGAGTGTTGGGTGGAATTATCGGGAAAGGATGTTCTAATTATTTGGATGATGTTTTAGCCCACGGATCCGATTTTGACACTTCATTGAGCAGTTTGCGGGAGGTTTTCCTTCGCCTTCAGGGTGCTGGTTTGAAACTCAAGCCGACTAAATGCCAGTTGTTTCGTAGATCAGTTACCTACCTGGGGTACGAAATTTCTGCTGAAGGGGTTCGCTGTGATTCTCACAATGTAGCAGCTATAGTCGAGTGGGAAACTCCTCAGGGGGTATCAGATGTTAGAAGTTTCTTGGGAACTGCCAACTATTATAGACGTTTTGTACCAGGTTATGCCACTATAGCGTCGCCTTTAGTCCGCTTGACTCGAAAGAATGTGAAGTTTGAGTGGAGTGGTGACTGTCAGGAAGCATTTGGAATCATTAAGCGTCTTTTGACATCTGCTCCTATCCTGGCTTTTGGTTCAGGGAGAGTTTATTTTGGACACTGACGCAAGTGGCTCTGGTACTGGTGCTGTGTTATCACAATTGCAAGATGGGGAAGAACATGTTATTGCTTATTTTAGCAGAACTCTATCCAAGACGGAACGCCGATACTGTACCACTGAAAGGGAGTTGTTGGCAGTGATTCAATCCGTACGACATTTTCGCCATTATTTGTGGGGAAGGCACTTTTTGATTCGCACTGATCATGGTGCCTTGAAGTGGCTTTTAAATTTCCGAGAACCCGAAGGGAAGGTGGCTCGCTGGATCTCTACACTGTTCACGTATGATTTCAGCATTGAACATCGAGCAGGGACTAAACATGGTAATGCCGATGGTCTATCTCGTCAAACCAGACGCTGTAAGCGCCCGGACTGCCCAGATTGTGTGTCTACTTCACAGGAACCTGATATCAATGTTCGTGTAGTAGCACCTCTGTATAATGCTGACTTGCCTGGGATACCAACAAGCTGTAACTGGATGGACACATACACGGAGGAAAGGATTCGAACTTGCCAAGCCGAGGACCCTCATCTTCCTGCAGTTATTGCCTGGAAGCGCCGTTCATATCCTAAACCACAGCCACAGGATTATATGCATGAATCTCTAGAGACCAAGCGTTATCTAGCTCAATGGCATTTGCTATATTTGACTGGTGAAATTTTGTATCGCAAGTGGATACCCGAAACATTGGCTAGTGCTCCCGCCTATCAATTTTGCATTCCTGGGGCATTGAGAAGAGAAATCTTCCAGCATTTACACAGTGCCCGTACCTCCGGACATTTAGGCTCTATTGAAACATTCAAGAGTGTTCGTGCTCGTTTTTACTGGCCTGGTTTTAAAAGAGATATTTTGCTCTGGTGCCGGTTTTGCAAACCTTGCGCTGCGGCTAAGATGACTCACGGGCGCAAACAGGGGGATCTACGACAACTGCTCTGCGGATCTCCCATGGAACGGGTCGCCATGGATTTCTTGGGACCACTACCACGTACCAAGAATGGAAATGAACATCTTCTGGTGCTATCAGATTATTTCACCAAGTGGGTGGAGTGTTATCCACTTCCCAATCAGACTGCAGAGGTAACAGCCGATGTGCTCACCCAGTTCTTCGCAAGATTTGGAGTTCCTCGGATTATTCACACTGATCAGGGTCGAGATTTTGAATCTCGGTTGTTCACCGAGATGTGCGACTTGTACGGTATAGTCAAGACGCATACGACACCTTATCACCCTCGATCCGATGGACAAGTGGAGAGGTTTAATCGAACGATTCAGCAAATGCTCACCTCACGCCTTATGTGAACGATCATCGAGACGATTGGGATGACCATGTTCCCTATCTGTGCATGGCTTACAGAGCTACAGTGCATGAAAGTACGCAGTTTACACCCAATCGTCTTATGCTTGGCCGAGAGATTGACCTCCCTATCGATGTCATGTATGGACGTCCGACTCAAACTCCTCTACATTCTTGTTATACCGAATATGTGGAATGGTTTAAAGATGTCACTGAGGAATCTTTTGTATGGGCCAGAAATCAGTTGAATCAAGCTGCCTTGCGACAGAAGAGAAATTTTGATGTTCATGTGCAACCACAGAAGTTTGAAGAGGGAGACCTTGTATGGTACTATTACCCACCCAAGAAGAAGAAGCTGAGTTCTTCATGGCAGGGTCCTTTCACAGTTAGGAGATGTCTCTCAAATCACACTTATGAGATACAACGGAATCCAGGCGACAAGACGCGTGTGGTTCATGTGGATAATTTGTGACCTTTTATTCATGAAGAGACCCAGGAACCAAGTGCTTACCTAGATGATAGCCCGGCGGATTCGGGGGAACACACACCAGAAGCGCCGGATTCGAGGGGACAGACATCGGAAGAGGCGAATTCTGCGGAACACACACCAGGAGGGGCGGATCTTCAGCCTTGTGAGGAAATAATACCTTGGTACGAGTTGCCCAATCCAGAAGGACAAACTTTAAGGATGTCTAAGCGTGAGCGTAGACAACCTGCATATTTTAAAGACTTTGTGTAAATATTTTGTGTTGACTACTGCTTCTTTTGTTGTTTAATTTTTCTAATGAAGATGAAAACATTCTGTCATAATGTTCCATCTAGAAGAGGGGGGTAATGTGACGACCCTTGTTTTATCTTTTAAATGTTGTCATGTGATAATATTGCTATATTTTGTATTTTAACACTGAGGGCGCTTTGACACTGTCGATTTGTTTTTTTTGGTATCCTGTTAGCCTATGCTGTGGTTTGCAGCAGTGCAGTTGTGATTGTTTCAGTTAGATTTTGAGTGTTTAAGAGTATTTTATATCTGCAAAAGTGCCTCTAAGTCTCAAGTAGGTTATCAAAGATGTTTACTCTTGGTTTTATGACTATTAGATTGGGATTGTTAGATATTTTGATGCTAGACAGTAGGATGATATTATGGTTTAAGTACCGGTACAGTGCAATTACAGTTGTTTTGGCGTTGTATTTTTAGTTTATTCATGAAATTGGCTATCAACAGTGCTGTTCAAATCTTGTGCACCTGTGGAATTGTTTGTGGTTTTTTTAAAGTGCACGTCATGGGTTATTCTCAGCCTATTTTGCAAATTGTAAGTAGCTGGTTTAGTGTACCGTATTATAGGGATTATTCTGGCTGCTATTGAAAGTTGTCTTTGATTTCAGGGTCCGTCTCTAATTTTTATTGTTTTCTCATATTGTACTGCCTGGTATTTGTTATTTTTATTGTATGCTTTTCGTTTCATTGATTTCATTGGAGTATTTGGTTGTATTAAGATTGTAATTAATAAATAGAACAAAATAGTATAAATTGAAGTGAATATTGGGAGGAAACTTGACGTCAGATCATATTGGAAGATATTCTGAACTTGGATAATTATTACATAGACTGCCGGTACGCTACAATTTTTGGCGAGAGCACGCCAGGATATCTTCTAAACATAATATGTCACGCAGAAATAGAAAGAACGCTCAAAGGAAGGGAGAGGATGACTTCGTTGCTCGAATGAAGGTACTGGAGGCTAAATGGACAACAATGGAAGCGCGAGTAGAAGGAATCGAAGGAGCAGTAGATGAACTTGGGAATGATGTAAAACAGTGTTATGACAGTGCGATGGTACTCAATCAAGATGTGAAAGATTGGCGAGAGGAGCTGCAAGTGACACTGCATGGTTTTCAGGAGAACGTGATTGAGACATTAGTGAAAAGCAAAAGTGCCGAAGTCGGTTTGAACGAATCCGGAGGAATAGCTGAAGGGGCAGGCAAAACGGCACCACAGAGTTATGTGATGAGGGAGGACCAGAGTGACAAGGCAGAGCACACTGAGTCAAAAGTTACACCACCTGACAACAACTGCGGGAGTAGACCGATGCCGGAAATGGAGTCTCCACCTATCATGCCCAGGTATCCGGTTGGTTTTTCTACCCCTATGACAAAGGGTTGTACTAGTGCATGTGGGATTATGTTCAGGCCAGAAAGACAGCCGGAGAAGTTTGATGGATCGGAGCCTTGGGGCTCATTTCTATATCATTTTAAAGCTATAGCCAAGTCTAATGGTTGGGATATGGACACGATGGGGAGCGAATTGGGCCTTTGCATGGTAGGCGATGGCCTGAGTCATTTATTAGAATTGTCTATGGATGAGCGTGAATGTTTTGAGTCGATCGTACGCCATTTTGAGAAGTATTTTGAAGTGGAAGGTGGTATTGAAGCGCTTCGAGCCGCTTTTAGTCAGCGCGTGAAGTTGGCAAGAGAAACCTATAATGAATTTGGCGTTGCATTGAGACAGCTTGCTAGGCGAGCTTATCCATACTTGAGACCCGCTGACCGAGATGACTTGGCAAAATTGCAATTTTTGCGAGGTATAGACGACAAAGTTCGTTTGCACATTGGTCTTTTGCAACCCGCCACATTGGAAGATGCAATGTCGTTGGCTACCAGATATCAATATTATGAGAAGTCATGGGAACCCGCAAAAGAGGTGATCAAACCAAGGGCTACTGTTGCAAAGATTTCTAGCGATAAGGCCGAGGTGATATTTGGAGCTGATATTGTCCAGGAGATTTTAAACCGCCTGGCACAACTGGAGGCCTCAGTTGCGGAAACGTCGAGATCCCGCGTATCTCCGACTTTTCGTACCTCTTGTTTCAGATGCGGACAGGTGGGGCATAGGATCAGTGATTGTCGCAGTCCACAAGCTCTTACACTACCGTCCACACCATGTCCCCGCTGTAAGCAAACGGGTCATTGGGCTCAAGATTGTCCAAACAACACGGGTGGACCGACTTGTTTCCGATGCGGACAATCAGGGCATATTAGCCGAAACTGTTCCCAGACCACTGAACAAAGACCAGTAAGTAGTGCTCCCACTCCCAGCCAGTCTTTAAACTCGGAACAGCAGGGATGAGGTCCGCACTCCCTGCTAACATGATTTTAGATGATGATATGGACCCACTTCTCTCGACTATGATTTCTTCTCTTACATGGACTAATGGATGGCATGTCAAGGCTTTGGTCAATAACGTGCCTGTTTTGTTTTTGATTGATACCGGTGCGGGTGTCTCGCTCATTGACATCGCTGTTTACTCGATGTTACAGAAAAATTCGTACATTCCAGAACTGCATTCTTTTCAAGTACCACTGCGTACTGCCAGTGGCGAGTCATTAGTGTCTCATGGTGCACTTGATGTCAACTTGACGATTGAAAGCTGGTCTGTGGAGCACACGGTTATTGTCGCTGATCTAGGGTCACGAATGGGCATTCTAGGTATGGACTATCTTGGCAAATGGGACTGTGTTCTGTATCCCTCGTTGGGTCGCTTTGTCCTTGGGGGACAAGATGTTACTGTGCAGCACCAAACATCGGTTCCTTGCTGTCGTGTGACGGTAGAGGAGGATGTGGTAATACCGGCACGCTCTGGAATTGTTGTACTCGCTCAGCTACAGCAGCCGTGGCCCGTCCAGAGACCTAACATAGTAGCCGTTGTTGAGCCAGTGGAGATAGGCAACCTCAATTTGGTCGCTTCGCTGACGTTGGTTGACCCGTCTAAAAAGGAGGTACCCGTTTGGATGAACAATGAGACCGACTATGATGCTGTCCTACCCACAGGATCTTTAATTGGCATAGGTCAACCATACTTTGTCCGTGAAACAATGGTGGCGCCAGTCTCTGAAACGGCGGAAGAATTCAATGGATTACCTGACCATCTTCAGGACTTGATTACATCGACGGAAGGACTTTCGGCTGATCAGTACCGACAATTGTTTTTTTTGTTAAGAGAGTTTAAGGACATATTTTTTGGCCCCGATGGAGAACTCGGGCGTACATCGGTTGCTCGCCATCACATAGTAACTACAACACCGCAGCCTATTCGGCAGGCTCCGCGACGTTTGGGCTGGGCAAGGAGACAAATAGCAGAGGATGCTGTTGACAAGATGCTGGATCAAGGGGTTATTGAGCTGAGTGACAGTCCATACTCGTCACCCATTGTTCTGATACCACAAAAAGACGGCACTACTCGTTTTTGTATCGATTTCAGATTACTTAATTCAATCACGTACAAGGACGCTTACCCTTTACCTCGTATCGATGACATCGTGGAGTCCCTTAGCGGGTCAAGTTGGTTCTCGACGCTTGACTTGGCTAGCGGCTACTGGCAGGTGGAAGTTGATCCGTCGGACAGAGCGAAAACTGCTTTCAGTCTTCCGGGAAAAGGACACTATCAATTTGTAGTCATGCCCTTTGGTCTATCCAATGCACCTGCAACCTTCGAGCGGATGATGGATCGAGTGTTGGGTGGAATTATCGGGAAAGGATGTTCTAATCATTTGGATGATGTTTTAGCCCACGGATCCGATTTTGACACTTCATTGAGCAGTTTGCGGGAGGTTTTCCTTCGCCTTCAGGGTGCTGGTTTGAAACTCAAGCCGACTAAATGCCAGTTGTTTCGTAGATCAGTTACCTACCTGGGGTACGAAATTTCTGCTGAAGGGGTTCGCTGTGATTCTCACAATGTAGCAGCTATAGTCGAGTGGGAAACACCTCAGGGGGTATCAGATGTTAGAAGTTTCTTGGGAACTGCCAACTATTATAGACGTTTTGTACCAGGTTATGCCACTATAGCGTCGCCTTTAGTCCGCTTGACTCGAAAGAATGTGAAGTTTGAGTGGAGTGGTGACTGTCAGGAAGCATTTGGAATCATTAAGCGTCTTTTGACATCTGCTCCTATCCTGGCTTTTGGTTCAGGGAGAGTTTATTTTGGACACCGACGCAAGTGGCTCTGGTACTGGTGCTGTGTTATCACAATAGACCTTATTCATTTAAAATCCATCCTACGCGCAAAAAAAAAAGTGACGTAAAAATTTTTTTTTAAACATTAGCTCTTATGGGAAATGTGATCACCAGAGCAGAAATTTGCATTTTTTGGGATTTTCTAGCAATATCTTAGTATGGACGTGGGCAGTTTCGAAGATAAAATATTTTTAAGATAGTTTTCGATACTTTTATCACTATAAACACGGTCGAGATTTTTTATAATCGTTCATCGAAATTTTAATGGGCGTGGTGTTTCCACTGACGTCACTCTCGCTTTACCATGACATTCGGCCAACATTGCTTCAGTACGTCAAATATGCGCGTCAACGGAGGCGGTAATGTAACCGTGGATACTGGAAGCGTTGAAGGTTTAACGCATCTATACCTGTACAGCTGGATACCATATACCGAAGACAAGCTAACAGGTTACCGTATTTTAACCACCGGTACCATACCGACAGGCCAAAAAAACTTGATTTAGAACATTTGTTTCAGAAGCGTTAGGACAGTACCGTACCGTACCGTACTGAAGTAGGAATACGATTCGGGTTGGACTCATCGCCATCGTTGGGGGCAGGTTCACATACCGTAACGCAGTGACGGCTGAGCGGTTAAGGCTTATTCCATCATCAAGTCCATGCTTTGGAGAAAATTAACTAACCAGCCTCATACCGGTAACCGACATGGACGAGATGAGACGACGTGTTTCGCCTTATAGTTAGGCCGTCTTATATTCTTCTCCTCGGGATATATATGTAAATCCTATTTAAAATAATTCCTTTTGAACAAATCGGTAGTGGTAGTTAATCTTTATTCAGTTAACAGACAAATGCATAACTGATCCTAATATTTTCAGTAACGGTATAGGCTACTGCAACTTCCTTTTCGTCCAGCGAATACAATACTGCAATAGGATTTACATATTTATCCCGGGGGAGAGGCTTAATCATATGGCGAACAACGGCCTCTCGTCCGGTTACCAGCCCAGGTCTGGTATTGGTTAGCCAGTTATTTGTTTTCGGAAGCATGGACTTGATGGTGGAGCAAGCCGTAACCGACCAGCGGTTAGTGAACCACCTTACGGCAGCGAGGACTAAAAGCTTCACCTCGCCAATCTTCCTGTAGTTGTTATCAGATTATTTACAATTAACACATATATTCTAAAATCTTCATCCAACAATGCCACAATATACTATGGAGGACATAATGCGGTGGAATGTAGACAGTTTAAAGATTTTTTTGAGAAGATATGGACTTGCGACATCAAAAAAAACAAAAGCTGAGTTGGTTGCCCTTGCATATGCAACACAGGCAATGAACCTGGAGATAAAAAAGTCACCGCAGGAGCTTTCAGCTTCTGTGGTGCAGGAATATCAAAATATCCTACTTGCTCCGGATGGAATCAAGTTACCCGATCCTAATTCGTCTGAATCTGATCCATTGCCCTGGATTGCGGAAAAAAATGGAGTAGCTCTTTGGCCTAACCTCCACATTACAGACATTGCTCTGTATTTGAGTAAAGGTGAAGCTGAAGTGATGGAGAAGATTTTGGATGGGTATAAGCTGGGCAAGCCATACAGCTACTTTGCTTCCATGTGGCTTAAAGAAGTATATTATCTTCGCTTCAAACATTATTGCATACTGAAAGCAAACTGTTTCCCGTCTCAGCGGATTAATGATCCGCCTCATAAATTGTGGGTTTGCTGCAGACGGGATAATGGACAGATTGTTAGAGGATTTTGTTCCTGTACTGCAGGGTAAGATTCCTACAGAATGTATTTCGTAAAGGGTACCCTCAAAGTATGAGTACCAGGTTAGGCCTTCAACTTAATGTAAAATAGGCGAACAAAAATAATTACCTCCTTTTGGTACACATACTTCAGGAGCACCTCATAATTGTTAATAACTTTGCTGAAATTCATTTTTTATTGTGAAATTTTAGTAGATTATTGTAAATTGACAAAACTGCAGGTTGTAGAATTATGGTTAGAATGAAAATTTATAAAAGTGCTAAGGTTGTAGTTTTCAGCTGAAAACTCTATGCTGATGTGAGAGATTAGATGGATACTGCATTTATAATAATTTCTCTGTCCTTAAACATCTTCTTATGATATAATTATTCGTGACATTATTTATTTTTCAATACTTAGAATACATCAAACATGTAATCATGTAGCAAGTCTTCTGCTAAAAATGGAGCGTGCTTCAAATCAGGCGTGCACTTCCTTACCATGTACTTGGATTATTCCCTCAAAAAAATTGAAAATTGAACCAAGTGAACTACGACATTTAGTAATGAAGAAGCCAAAATACGGAGAAACAGGTGAGCCTCATTTGTATAAATTATAGTGTACTGAGGTAATGGAAGGATAATGGGAAACAATTCTCGAACTTCACATTACCCACGAATCCAGAAACTTCAAACAACCAGCTTCCACTACATGGAATAGCAGCTACACTCATTTTTGAAAGGCACTGCACTGTTTGTTAATTTACTTTTTGTTTTTATTTCTGCCAGATTGCTGAAATGAAATGATTGATAATGGGGCAATATCATTAAGAGGGAGATGAACTTCTATATACTTAATCTATTATATTCATTTCAGTCAAAAGAAAAATTTGTCGACAGAGTGATCCTATAAGTGAAAAACCACTAAGTACAGAGCAGTGGCTGGAATGTTTGAAAGATGTTGGAAAGAGTAGTTGTTTCAGCATAGCTCATGCCTCAGTGTCTCAAGAATTGATGTTCGAATATGCAGAGAAAGAGGAGAGTAAATCTGATAAGCTTTTAAGTATGAAGGAGGTTTGGAAAAATAGTCTTACAGCGGCTACAAGTGATGAGGTTGAAGATTTAGAAAGAAGGACAAAGGGTCAGGCTACTAATAATGATTGGAAAATGGCACGCAAAAATAGGCTGACTGCCTCAAAT
The DNA here is from genome assembly GCF_964204865.1 of Styela clava. Classification (NCBI taxonomy): domain Eukaryota; kingdom Metazoa; phylum Chordata; class Ascidiacea; order Stolidobranchia; family Styelidae; genus Styela; species Styela clava. Next base: position 24,987,632 of record NC_135253.1, on the reverse strand, counting down.
TTTCATGAGGTAGTGTGTAAGGTCAATAGTTTGAATTTAGGCAAGCAAGTTAGGCTCAATATAATATTAGACAAAGTGTTCGGCCTACAAAAAGATTTAGGTCACTTACCTGCAGTTAAATATGGCGTGAAAACAGAAAATATTGCAAAGTCAGTTTACCTGGATTTGATGAGGCAAACAAAACATGAGATAACAGCTAGAGAATGTGGCCTTTTCATTGACCAAAACTTGCTGTTCCTAGGGGCATCTCCAGACATGGTGGTGTATTGCAAATGCTGCGGTGACGGTGTTTTGGAAATTAAATGTCCATACAGCTTGAGAGATACCTCTCCTGCATGCTCTCCGCCACCATATATTGTATATGAAGGGGGGGAACCAAAGCTAAAAACCACACACCCATACTATTTTCAAGTTCAAGGTCAAATGGCCATTTCAAAAACTAAGTGGTGTGACTTTTTTGTTTACTCTGTACATGGTCATATTAGATGTAGAATTATGTTTGATGAGAGTTTTTGGATGGGTATAAAGCCCAAGTTGAGATATTTTTTCAATGAGTTTGTTGCTCCCAAGTTGCTTTGACTAGAGTAAAAAATTGTTTGCATATTAATAAAGAGCATTGATATTAATGGAGTTTTTCTTTATGGTTATCCAGAACCAAATTAGTCCAGTTTTTTTTACATTTATCAACTCTTTTCATGGAGGCGGCCAGTACTTCCATGGCCTAAAGTAATTACACACAGATGCGATGGGATTTCCAAGCCATCAGCTAACTCCTAGGCAATCCCTGACACACATAATTCCAACGCACGCATATAAGCTATCATCATTTATTTGTCAACAAAGACGTAGCAGAGTGTCAGCTTTTCAAATGGCGAGCTGTATTGGCAAATAAACAATATGTAAACACAAAAGCTCACAAGGATTCAGCTTCTAAAACAAAATAATAATTTTATAGGTGAAGAGTATATGAAGCAATGATGCTAAATGAACTACTATCGCCCTATGAGAACAGAACAGGCCTAAGTCATAATTTCGAAAAAAACAATTTGGAATTTTTTTATTTTTGAATTTCTAGATATTCACAGTTGGTGAAAACCTGAGCTCTGGTTATTTTAATGTGGATTATATTAACCTTTTTTAATCACACTTCAGCTTCCCCCCCCCCCCCTATGACTTGGGCCTAAGTTGCACTGAACAGATGTAAGTTTCGGACATTTCATTTCTGATGTTCAAGCCCATCATATTGGAACTTAGAACTATCTTTTTTCAAGATTTTGGGGCTTTGAGCCATTATAATCCTGAATTTCCCAATAATAAAAATTTTAGCTGTACTTAGGCCCTATATTTATTATAGTCTTAGGTCCAGCTAAAATTTTTATTACTGAGAAATTCAGGATTTCAAGACCACCTTGTAGGGCATGGAAAAATAAACTGAAGTTTGAGTAAAGCAGCGCTGTCTACTCACAAATATAAGTGGAAAGTAGCATTGAGGAGTCCGCCTATTATAATGAATGGGAATATTTTGCAGTACACAATCATTTATTTCTTCTCTATGATAAAAGTATGAACTTGCACAAAAAATCGCATTTTAGAGATGCCAAAAACTGATACAAGTGGGGGCACCCTTTGGGAAATCTAACAGGAACTTGATGAATCAAACTAAATACGTTCGATTTGTACATCGAGGTGACCAAGCAATCGCCATTACAACAAAAGAAAGTCGACTCCAAGCACCATAATCTACTACGAGACCAGACATATGCATCTGAACATTTAACAAAAATTTCACATTAAATGTCAGACGCCATGTTGGCGCAGTCACTTCATGCGCTGCTCAAACTCTTAACTGTGATTTATCGGCCATTAATAAGGTTTTTAACTTTCTACAAATATGTCCTGCGAGCCTATCACCCTTAATTTTTGGTCCATCCCTGGGGTGGGCATATGATTTGTAAGAGTACAAGTAACAAAATGATGCTGATTACATACAGGAATTGTTTAATGAATGGGGATGTGGATATACAGCAGAACTAGAAGTACCATTCAATGTCAGATTAGGTAAAAAAAATGAATATGAAATAAATCATTTAAGGCAGCAGAGGAGTAAGCAAATATAAATAAACTATTATTTGGGTTTCACTCAAATAGTCCTTAATAGATGAATAGATCAGCAAGAGTTTAGCCTCAAAAATAAAAGGCAGTTTTTGCAGATAAACAAATAGTGCTCAAAAATAGAAATATCAAGAAATAAATTTATTTTTAATCAGTAATGGTTCTGCTTCACAAAAAAGGCAGTTTTTGCAAGAAACAAATAGGGCTCAAAAATAGAAATATCAAGAAGTAAACTTATTGAAATCAGTGATGGCTCAGCCCCACAAATAAAAGGTAGTTTTTGCAAATATGCATGTAGGTATGTGTCTCAAAAGTAAGTACCGGTATACACTTTCAATTTTGATTTGCTTTTCAGGTACTCGTGATAAAGCATTCATTTCTTCTGGAAACATAGTATGGATAAGTAGTAAAATTTAATAAGTATTGTTTACACTTTTTCCCAACCCACAGAATGACAATAAGATTAACCCCAAAAATGAGGAGCAAAATTGCTGATTGGCAAAAAGCATGTAGATTAGCAAGGCAAACTTAGCGCCTATTAAACAGAGAATTTAAAATTATTAATTAATGTTTTCCTCAGAGAATTTGAATTTTCACCTCATTTCTCAGGTTAATCCCCTTTTCATTTATGGTTTGTTAAAAAATGCAAACATTACCTAAATTTTACTAGTTATCCATACTATGTTTTCTGAAGAAATGAAAAGACAAGTACCTGAAACGTAACTTACTTTTGAGACACCCTGTATAATTTAGATATCTAACTATTATAGTTAAAGCTCACGAATACAGAGCAAAAGCATAGGGCTATTATTGGGGGGCAGGATATTAGGTCGCCTAGGAATAGAAGGGTGGTTTCATATTGCTGATACCTGCGCAGATTACCATAATATTGTCCAATTGAGGCAATAGTCTGATAGGTATTTCCGACTGTAAAATTTTGAATTTTTTTAGGCGACCTATGGCTTGCTCTACCACAATTCGCCTATTTGCTATGTTTTTCGTTGCTGTCACATCACTTAGAGGCATTTGTTCCTTGCCCTGCTTTCCTGGAGGTATCAATAGATCTGCTTGACGAATGAGAAGCTCATCTCTGATGAGAAATCCTCTGTCAGCCATTACCATATCGCCAGGTTCTAGCAAATTCAAAAAACCGCTATTCTTGACTATATGATTGTCACTCGCTCTGCCACCCCACCCACGCGACAAAAAATTAATCATTCCATTTGGATGAACGCTTAAAAGATATTTCGCAGTATTGTGGTGTTTATAGTCGCTCCAAGTAATACACTGCATATGCAAGTCCTTTGGGGTCGCAATGAACAACTCTGTACAATCTAAGATCCACCTGACTTTATTGTATGGTCTTATTCTGAACTTTCGGGGTAAATTCATGATATGATAGCGTGATGGATTATTGATTAGGCTTTTCATCTGATGTGACAAAAATTTCAACATATTTCCGATAACCCTTGATGCAGTCGCTTGGGATACATGAAATCTTTCAGCTAGGTCTGTGATTAACAATCCGAGTCTTAGCCTCATTAAAGTCATAATGAGTTGTTGAGAAAAGCTCAGTTTATGCATCCGGGTAGACATTAAGATTTTGGAGCTGATAATACGTTTTCTTGGTGCGTTGCCTTTTAAAAAGTTTGTCCTTGGTGCCTTGCTTCTTAAAAGGTTTGTGACTTTGTCTAAAACTTTTTTTGAAGGAAACCCAGTATAAAATGCCACGGACTTGTCTGTATGTAATGGAGGTAGAGCAGTAACTTTCCGAAATGAACATTTTAGTTTGGCAACTTCGGATCTCAAATTTCTATTATTTCCTCGTAATTTGGCATTCTCAATCTTATAACTTTTGATGACTTGAGCAAGTTTTCCCATATCTGCATTTAGGCAATAATTATGTTCGAAATTTAAATTTGTGGGAACAGCCAAAACTTCAGTTCTACGTTTTTTACATTTTGGTGCATAAGACGCCCTATAACTGGGCAAGCATCTTTTATTTGATACGATTGATGTTTCATATCCCATGCACAGAGTTGGATATGGGTTACTTGAAGTGGGTCTCCCGTCTACGAAATGAATGGAACATACTCGAGAATATTTTGTTGGCTGCCAATTAAGTACACACTTACTACTGCCCGGTTCTTTTCTATTTATGTTATGTATCCAATTCTGTCGACCTTCCGGGTCTTTGAGTTCCGTTGGAAAAGGATGATGCTCGAACGGTGGAGTACAAATACAGCCTTCTTCACCTTTCGATACATTATGAATAGGGCAGTGGGATGATTCCACTTCTGAAGTTTATAGGCATGATTGGTGCATTTGATGACACAGCAAACTCGGCCTGACATCTTGTAAATGATATGTTATATAATATACCGTACAGTAGGATCTTAATGTAGAAATTATTTGATTATTACATTTCCAACACGATAATTGATTTGTCACATACCGGTACCAGGTACTGTTAAGTCTAAAACTGTATAATAATTATCGTACCATACAGTCCTAAGCATACCGGTACCGGCACCAGTATTGCATTAAAGAGTGAAAACTAAAACTTTTATTGCATTTTTGACAATAGGTAGGATACAGTAAGTCGTATACCGGTACGGTACAAACAAACATTAATCTAACCATCATATTACTGTATTACATAAAGTGTAAAGTCAATACCGGTACCGTACGTTACCAGGTTACCGGTACAGATACAGGTACCGTATATGTCAGCAAGCCTCTAGAGAAAGGTCACTCTATCGGTAAGACATGTGCAAAGCCAATAACGAGAAGATAACCTGACTGAATACGTGAACAGACTGCCATTTTAGCATAACTGCAATAGCGAAAATAGGTCTTTCACTAAATGCTAAGCGACGACATGTCGGTATTCAGTTACCGGTCCTACAGAATGAGAAGAACGAGCAGCCGGCGCGCATTTTATCGCAGACCACAATGCTATGGCCGAATGTCATGGTAAAGCGAGAGTGACGTCAGTGGAAACACCTCGCCCATTAAAATTTCGATGAACGATTATAAAAAATCTCGACCGTGTTTATAGTGATAAAAGTATCGAAAACTATCTAAAAAATATTCTATTTTTAAAACTGCCCACGTTCATACTGAGATATTGCTAGAAAATCCCAAAAAATGCAAATTTCTGCTCTGGTGATCACATTTCCCATAAGAGCTAATGTTAAAAAAAAAAATTTTACGTCACTTTTTTTTTTGCGCGTAGGATGGATTTTAAATGAATAAGGTCTATTGCAAGATGGGGAAGAACATGTTATTGCTTATTTTAGCAGAACTCTATTCAAGACGGAACGCCGATACTGTACCACTGAAAGGGAGTTGTTGGCAGTGATTCAATCCGTACGACATTTTCGCCATTATTTGTGGGGAAGGCACTTTTTGATTCGCACTGATCATGGTGCCTTGAAGTGGCTTTTAAATTTCCGAGAACCCGAAGGGAAGGTGGCTCGCTGGATCTCTACACTGTTCACGTATGATTTCAGCATTGAACATCGAGCAGGGACTAAACATGGTAATGCCGATGGTCTATCTCGTCAAACCAGACGCTGTAAGCGCCCGGACTGCCCAGATTGTGTGTCTACTTCACAGGAACCTGATATCAATGTTCGTGTAGTAGCACCTCTGTATAATGCTGACTTGCCTGGGATACCAACAAGCTGTAACTGGATGGACACATACACGGAGGAAAGGATTCGAACTTGCCAAGCCGAGGACCCTCATCTTTCTGCAGTTATTGCCTGGAAGCGCCGTTCATATCATAAACCCCAGCCACAGGATTATATGCATGAATCTCTAGAGACCAAGCGTTATCTAGCTCAATGGCATTTGCTATATTTGACTGGTGAAATTTTGGCTAGTGCTCCCGCCTATCAATTTTGCATTCCTGGGGCATTGAGAAGAGAAATCTTCCAGCATTTACACAGTGCCCGTACCTCCGGACATTTAGGCTCTATTAAAACATTCAAAAGTGTTCGTGCTCGTTTTTACTGGCCTGGTTTTAAAAGAGATATTTTGCTCTGGTGCCGGTTTTGCAAACCTTGCGCTGCGGCTAAGATGACTCACGGGCGCAAACAGGGGGATCTACGACAACTGCTCTGCGGATCTCCCATGGAACGGGTCGCCATGGATTTCTTGGGACCACTACCACGTACCAAGAATGGAAATGAACATCTTCTGGTGCTATCAGATTATTTCACCAAGTGGGTGGAGTGTTATCCACTTCCCAATCAGACTGCAGAGGTAACAGCCGATGTGCTCACCCAGTTCTTCGCAAGATTTGGAGTTCCTCGGATTATTCACACTGATCAGGGTCGAGATTTTGAATCTCGGTTGTTCACCGAGATGTGCGACTTGTACGGTATAGTCAAGACGCATACGACACCTTATCATCCTCGATCCGATGGACAAGTGGAGAGGTTTAATCGAACGATTCAGCAAATGCTCACGCCTTATGTGAACGATCATCGAGACGATTGGGATGACCATGTTCCCTATCTGTGCATGGCTTACAGAGCTACAGTGCATGAAAGTACGCAGTTTACACCCAATCGTCTTATGCGTGGCCGAGAGATTGACCTCCCTATCGATGTCATGTATGGACGTCCGACTCAAACTCCTCTACATTCTTGTTATACCGAATATGTGGAATGGTTTAAAGATGTCACTGAGGAATCTTTTGTATGGGCCAGAAATCAGTTGAATCAAGCTGCCTTGCGACAGAAGAGAAATTTTGATGTTCATGTGCAACCACAGAAGTTTGAAGAGGGAGACCTTGTATGGTACTATTACCCACCCAAGAAGAAGAAGCTGAGTTCTTCATGGCAGGGTCCTTTCACAGTTAGGAGATGTCTCTCAAATCACACTTATGAGATACAACGGAATCCAGGCGACAAGACGCGTGTGGTTCATGTGGATAATTTGCGACCTTTTATTCATGAAGAGACCCAGGAACCAAGTGCTTACCTAGATGATAGTCCGGCGGATTCGGGGGAACACACACCAGAAGCGCCGGATTCGGGGGGACAGACATCGGAAGAGGCGAATTCTGCGGAACACACACCAGGAGGGGCGGATCTTCAGCCTTGTGAGGAAATAATACCTTGGTACGAGTTGCCCAATCCAGAAGGACAAACTTTAAGGATGTCTAAGCGTGAGCGTAGACAACCTGCATATTTTAAAGACTTTGTGTAAATATTTTGTGTTGACTACTGCTTCTTTTGTTGTTTAATTTTTCTAATGAAGATGAAAACATTCTGTCATAATGTTCCATCTAGAAGAGGGGGGTAATGTGACGACCCTTGTTTTATCTTTTAAATGTTGTGATGTGATAATATTGCTATATTTTGTATTTTAACACTGAGGGCGCTTTGACACTGTCGATTTGTTTTTTTTGGTATCCTGTTAGCCTATGCTGTGGTTTGCAGCAGTGCAGTTGTGATTGTTTCAGTTAGATTTTGAGTTTTTAAGAGTATTTTATATCTGCAAAAGTGCCTCTAAGTCTCAAGTAGGTTATCAAAGATGTTTACTCTTGGTTTTATGACTATTAGATTGGAATTGTTAGATATTTTGATGCTAGACAGTAGGATGATATTATGGTTTAATTACCGGTACAGTGCAATTACAGTTGTTTTGACGTTGTATTTTTAGTTTATTCATGAAATTGGCTATCAACAGTGCTGTTCAAATCTTGTGCACCTGTGGAATTGTTTGTGGTTTTTTTAAAGTGCCCGTCATGGGCTATTCTCAGCCTATTTTGCAAATTGTAAGTAGCTGGTTTAGTGTACCGTATTATAGGGATTATTCTGGCTGCTATTGAAAGTTGTCTTTGATTTCAGGGTCCGTCTCTAATTTTTATTGTTTTCTCATATTGTACTGCCTGGTATTTGTTATTTTTATTGTATGCTTTTCGTTTCATTGATTTCATTGGAGTATTTGGTTGTATTAAAATTGTAATTAATAAATAGAACAAAATAGTATAAATTGAAGTGAATATTGGGAGGAAACTTGACGTCAGATCATATTGGAAGATATTCTGAACTTGGATAATTATTACATAGACTGCCGGTACGCTACAATTTTTGGCGAGAGCACGCCAGGATATCTTCTAAACATAATATGTCACGCAGAAATAGAAAGAACGCTCAAAGGAAGGGAGAGGATGACTTCGTTGCTCGAATGAAGGTACTGGAGGCTAAATGGACAACAATGGAAGCGCGTGGAGAAGGAATCGAAGGAGCAGTAGATGAACTTGGGAATGATGTAAAACAGTGTTATGACAGTGCGATGGTACTCAATCAAGATGTGAAAGATTGGCGAGAGGAGCTGCAAGTGATACTGCATGGTTTTCAGGAGAACGTGATTGAGACATTAGTTAAAAGCAAAAGTGCCGAAGTCGGTTTGAACGAATCCGGAGGAATAGCTGAAGGGGCAGGCAAAATGGCACCACAGAGTTATGTGATGAGGGAGGACCAGAGTGACAAGGCAGAGCACACTGAGTCAAAAGTTACACCACCTGGCAACAACTGCGGGAGTAGACCGATGCCGGAAATGGAGTCTCCACCTATCATGCCCAGGTATCCGGTTGGTTTTTCTACCCCTATGACAAAGGGTTGTACTAGTGCATGTGGGATTATGTTCAGGCCAGAAAGACAGCCGGAGAAGTTTGATGGATCGGAGCCTTGGGGCTCATTTCTATATCATTTTAAAGCTATAGCCAAGTCTAATGGTTGGGATATGGACACGATGGGGAGCGAATTGGGCCTTTGCATGGTAGGCGATGGCCTGAGTCATTTATTAGAATTGTCTATGGATGAGCGTGAATGTTTTGAGTCGATCGTACGCCATTTTGAGAAGTATTTTGAAGTGGAAGGTGGTATTGAAGCGCTTCGAGCCGCTTTTAGTCAGCGCGTGAAGTTGGCCAGAGAAACCTATAATGAATTTGGCCTTGCATTGAGACAGCTTGCTAGGCGAGCTTATCCATACTTGAACCCGCTGACCGAGATGACTTGGCAAAATTGCAATTTTTGCGAGGTATAGACGACAAAGTTCGTTTGCACATTGGTCTTTTGCAACCCGCCACATTGGAAGATGCAATGTCGTTGGCTACCAGATATCAATATTATGAGAAGTCATGGGAACCCGCAAAAGAGGTGATCAAACCAAGGGCTACTGTTGCAAAGATTTCTAGCGATAAGGCCGAGGTGATATTTGGAGCTGATATTGTCCAGGAGATTTTAAACCGCCTGGCACAACTGGAGGCCTTAGTTGCGGAAACGTCGAGAACCCGCGTATCTCCGACTTTTTGTACCTCTTGTTTCAGATGCGGACAGGTGGGGCATAGGATCAGTGATTGTCGCAGTCCACAAGCTCTTACACTACCGTCCACACCATGTCCCCGCTGTAAGCAAACGGGTCATTGGGCTCGAGATTGTCCAAACAACACGGGTGGACCGACTTGTTTCCGATGCGGACAATCAGGGCATATTAGCCGAAACTGTTCCCAGACCACTGAACAAAGACCAGTAAGTAGTGCTCCCACTCCCAGCCAGTCTTTAAACTCGGAACAGCAGGGATGAGGTCCGCACTCCCTGCTAACATGATTTTAGATGATGATATGGACCCACTTCTCTCGACTATGATTTCTTCTCTTACATGGACTAATGGATGGCATGTCAAGGCTTTGGTCAATAACGTGCCTGTTTTGTTTTTGATTGATACCGGTGCAGGTGTCTCCGCTGTTTACTCGATGTTACAGAAAAATTCGTACATTCCAGAACTGCATTCTTTTCAAGTACCACTGCGTACTGCCAGTGGCGAGTCATTAGTGTCTCATGGTGCACTTGATGTCAACTTGACGATTGAAAGCTGGTCTGTGGAGCACACGGTTGTTGTCGCTGATCTAGGGTCACGAATGGGCATTCTAGGTATGGACTATCTTGGCAAATGGGACTGTGTTCTGTATCCCTCGTTGGGTCGCTTTGTCCTTGGGGGACAAGATGTTACTGTGCAGCACCAAACATCGGTTTCTTGCTGTCGTGTGACGGTAGAGGAGGATGTGGTAATACCGGCACGCTCTGGAATTGTTGTACTCGCTCAGCTACAGCAGCCGTGGCCCGTCCAGGGACCTAACATAGTAGCCGTTGTTGAGCCAGTGGAGATAGGCAACCTCAATTTGGTCGCTTCGCTGACGTTGGTTGACCCGTCTAAGAAGGAGGTACCCGTTTGGATGAACAATGAGACCGACTATGATGCTGTCCTACCCACAGGATCTTTAATTGGCATAGCTCAACCATACTTTGTCCGTGAAACAATGGTGGCGCCAGTCTCTGAAACGGCGGAAGAATTCAATGGATTACCTGACCATCTCCAGGACTTGATTACATCGACGGAAGGACTTTCGGCTGATCAGTACCGACAATTGTTTTTTTTGTTAAGAGAGTTTAAGGACATATTTTTCGGCCCCGATGGAGAACTCGGGCGTACATCGGTTGCTCGCCATCACATAGTAACTACAACACCGCAGCCTATTCGGCAGGCTCCGCGACGTTTGGGCTGGGCAAGGAGACAAATAGCAGAGGATGCTGTTGACAAGATGCTGGATCAAGGGGTTATTGAGCTGAGTGACAGTCCATACTCGTCACCCATTGTTCTGATACCAAAAAAAGACGGCACTACTCGTTTTTGTATCGATTTCAGATTACTTAATTCAATCACGTACAAGGACGCTTACCCTTTACCTCGTATCGATGACATCGTGGAGTCCCTTAGCGGGTCAAGTTGGTTCTCGACGCTTGACTTGGCTAGCGGCTACTGGCAGGTGGAAGTTGATCCGTCGGACAGAGCGAAAACTGCTTTCAGTCTTCCGGGAAAAGGACACTATCAATTTGTAGTCATGCCCTTTGGTCTATCCAATGCACCTGCAACCTTCGAGCGGATGATGGATCGAGTGTTGGGTGGAATTATCGGGAAAGGATGTTCTAATCATTTGGATGATGTTTTAGCCCACGGATCCGATTTTGACACTTCATTGAGCAGTTTGCGGGAGGTTTTCCTTCGCCTTCAGGGTGCTGGTTTGAAACTCAAGCCGACTAAATGCCAGTTGTTTCGTAGATCAGTTACCTACCTGGGGTACGAAATTTCTGCTGAAGGGGTTCGCTGTGATTCTCACAATGTAGCAGCTATAGTCGAGTGGGAAACACCTCAGGGGGTATCAGATGTTAGAAGTTTCTTGGGAACTGCCAACTATTATAGACGTTTTGTACCAGGTTATGCCACTATAGCGTCGCCTTTAGTCCGCTTGACTCGAAAGAATGTGAAGTTTGAGTGGAGTGGTGACTGTCAGGAAGCATTTGGAATCATTAAGCGTCTTTTGACATCTGCTCCTATCCTGGCTTTTGGTTCAGGGAGAGTTTATTTTGGACACCGACGCAAGTGGCTCTGGTACTGGTGCTGTGTTATCACAATTGCAAGATGGGGAAGAACATGTTATTGCTTATTTTAGCAGAACTCTATCCAAGACGGAACGCCGATACTGTACCACTGAAAGGGAGTTGTTGGCAGTGATTCAATCCGTACGACATTTTCGCCATTATTTGTGGGGAAGGCACTTTTTGATTCGCACTGATCATGGTGCCTTGAAGTGGCTTTTAAATTTCCGAGAACCCGAAGGGAAGGTGGCTCGCTGGATCTCTACACTGTTCACGTATGATTTCAGCATTGAACATCGAGCAGGGACTAAACATGGTAATGCCGATGGTCTATCTCGTCAAACCAGACGCTGTAAGCGCCCGGACTGCCCAGATTGTGTGTCTACTTCACAGGAACCTGATATCAATGTTCGTGTAGTAGCACCTCTGTATAATGCTGACTTGCCTGGGATACCAACAAGCTGTAACTGGATGGACACATACACGGAGGAAAGGATTCGAACTTGCCAAGCCGAGGACCCTCATCTTTCTGCAGTTATTGCCTGGATGCGCCGTTCATATCATAAACCCCAGCCACAGGATTATATGCATGAATCTCTAGAGACCAAGCGTTATCTAGCTCAATGGCATTTGCTATATTTGACTGATGAAATTTTGTATCGCAAGTGGATACCCGAAACATTGGCTAGTGCTCCCGCCTATCAATTTTGCATTCCTGGGGCATTGAGAAGAGAAATCTTCCAGCATTTACACAGTGCCCGTACCTCCGGACATTTAGGCTCTATTAAAACATTCAAGAGTGTTCGTGCTCGTTTTTACTGGCCTGGTTTTAAAAGAGATATTTTGCTCTGGTGCCGGTTTTGCAAACCTTGCGCTGCGGCTAAGATGACTCACGGGCGCAAACAGGGGGATCTACGACAACTGCTCTGCGGATCTCCCATGGAACGGGTCGCCATGGATTTCTTGGGACCACTACCACGTACCAAGAATGGAAATGAACATCTTCTGGTGCTATCAGATTATTTCACCAAGTGGGTGGAGTGTTATCCACTTCCCAATCAGACTGCAGAGGTAACAGCCGATGTGCTCACCCAGTTCTTCGCAAGATTTGGAGTTCCTCGGATTATTCACACTGATCAGGGTCGAGATTTTGAATCTCGGTTGTTCACCGAGATGTGCGACTTGTACGGTATAGTCAAGACGCATACGACACCTTATCACCCTCGATCCGATGGACAAGTGGAGAGGTTTAATCGAACGATTCAGCAAATGCTCACGCCTTATGTGAACGATCATCGAGACGATTGGGATGACCATGTTCCCTATCTGTGCATGGCTTACAGAGCTACAGTGCATGAAAGTACGCAGTTTACACCCAATCGTCTTATGCTTGGCCGAGAGATTGACCTCCCTATCGATGTCATGTATGGACGTCCGACTCAAACTCCTCTACATTCTTGTTATACCGAATATGTGGAATGGTTTAAAGATGTCACTGAGGAATCTTTTGCATGGGCCAGAAATCAGTTGAATCAAGCTGCTTTGCGACAGAAGAGAAATTTTGATGTTCATGTGCAACCACAGAAGTTTGAAGAGGGAGACCTTGTATGGTACTATTACCCACCCAAGAAGAAGAAGCTGAGTTCTTCATGGCAGGGTCCTTTCACAGTTAGGAGATGTCTCTCAAATCACACTTATGAGATACAACGGAATCCAGGCGACAAGACGCGTGTGGTTCATGTGGATAATTTGCGACCTTTTATTTATGAAGAGACCCAGGAACCAAGTGCTTACCTAGATGATAGCCCGGCGGATTCGGGGGAACACACACCAGAAGCGCCGGATTCGGGGGGACAGACATCGGAAGAGGCGAATTCTGCGGAACACACACCAGGAGGGGCGGATCTTCAGCCTTGTGAGGAAATAATACCTTGGTACGAGTTGCCCAATCCAGAAGGACAAACTTTAAGGATGTCTAAGCGTGAGCGTAGACAACCTGCATATTTTAAAGACTTTGTGTAAATATTTTGTGTTGACTACTGCTTTTTTTGTTGTTTAATTTTTCTAATGAAGATGAAAACATTCTGTCATAATGTTCCATCTAGAAGAGGGGGGTAATGTGACGACCCTTGTTTTATCTTTTAAATGTTGTCATGTGATAATATTGCTATATTTTGTATTTTAACACTGAGGGCGCTTTGACACTGTCGATTTGTTTTTTTTGGTATCCTGTTAGCCTATGCTGTGGTTTGCAGCAGTGCAGTTGTGATTGTTTCAGTTAGATTTTGAGTTTTTAAGAGTATTTTATATCTGCAAAAGTGCCTCTAAGTCTCAAGTAGGTTATCAAAGATGTTTACTCTTGGTTTTATGACTATTAGATTGGAATTGTTAGATATTTTGATGCTAGACAGTAGGATGATATTATGGTTTAATTACCGGTACAGTGCAATTACAGTTGTTTTGGCGTTGTATTTTTAGTTTATTCATGAAATTGGCTATCAACAGTGCTGTTCAAATCTTGTGCACCTGTGGAATTGTTTGTGGTTTTTTTAAAGTGCCCGTCATGGGCTATTCTCAGCCTATTTTGCAAATTGTAAGTAGCTGGTTTAGTGTACCGTATTATAGGGAATATTCTGGCTGCTATTGAAAGTTGTCTTTGATTTCAGGGTCCGTCTCTAATTTTTATTGTTTTCTCATATTGTACTGCCTGGTATTTGTTATTTTTATTGTATGCTTTTCGTTTCATTGATTTCATTGGAGTATTTGGTTGTATTAAAATTGTAATTAATAAACAGAACAAAATAGTATAAATTGAAGTGAATATTGGGAGGAAACTTGACGTCAGATCATATTGGAAGATATTCTGAACTTGGATAATTATTACATAGACTGCCGGTACGCTACAATTTTTGGCGAGAGCACGCCAGGATATCTTCTAAACATAATATGTCACGCAGAAATAGAAAGAACGCTCAAAGGAAGGGAGAGGATGACTTCGTTGCTCGAATGAAGGTACTGGAGGCTAAATGGACAACAATGGAAGCGCGTGGAGAAGGAATCGAAGGAGCAGTAGATGAACTTGGGAATGATGTAAAACAGTGTTATGACAGTGCGATGGTACTCAATCAAGATGTGAAAGATTGGCGAGAGGAGCTGCAAGTGACACTGCATGGTTTTCAGGAGAACGTGATTGAGACATTAGTTAAAAGCAAAAGTGCCGAAGTCGGTTTGAACGAATCCGGAGGAATAGCTGAAGGGGCAGGCAAAATGTCACCACAGAGTTATGTGATGAGGGAGGACCAGAGTGACAAGGCAGAGCACACTGAGTCAAAAGTTACACCACCTGGCAACAACTGCGGGAGTAGACCGATGCCGGAAATGGAGTCTCCACCTATCATGCCCAGGTATCCGGTTGGTTTTTCTACCCCTATGACAAAGGGTTGTACTAGTGCATGTGGGATTATGTTCAGGCCAGAAAGACAGCCGGAGAAGTTTGATGGATCGGAGCCTTGGGGCTCATTTCTATATCATTTTAAAGCTATAGCCAAGTCTAATGGTTGGGATATGGACACGATGGGGAGCGAATTGGGCCTTTGCATGGTAGGCGATGGCCTGAGTCATTTATTAGAATTGTCTATGGATGAGCGTGAATGTTTTGAGTCGATCGTACGCCATTTTGAGTATTTTGAAGTGGAAGGTGGTATTGAAGCGCTTCGAGCCGCTTTTAGTCAGCGCGTGAAGTTGGCCAGAGAAACCTATAATGAATTTGGCGTTGCATTGAGACAGCTTGCTAGGCGAGCTTATCCATACTTGAAACCCGCTGACCGAGATGACTTGGCAAAATTGCAATTTTTGCGAGGATTAGACGACAAAGTTCGTTTGCACATTGGTCTTTTGCAACCCGCCACATTGGAAGATGCAATGTCGTTGGCTACCAGATATCAATATTATGAGAAGTCATGGGAACCCGCAAAAGAGGTGATCAAACCAAGGGCTACTGTTGCAAAGATTTCTAGCGATAAGGCCGAGGTGATATTTGGAGCTGATATTGTCCAGGAGATTTTAAACCGCCTGGCACAACTGGAGGCCTTAGTTGCGGAAACGTCGAGATCCCGCGTATCTCCGACTTTTCGTACCTCTTGTTTCAGATGCGGACAGTTGGGGCATAGGATCAGTGATTGTCGCAGTCCACAAGCTCTTACACTACCGTCCACACCATGTCCCCGCTGTAAGCAAATGGGTCATTGGGCTCGAGATTGTCCAAACAACACGGGTGGACCGACTTGTTTCCGATGCGGACAATCAGGGCATATTTGCCGAAACTGTTCCCAGACCACTGAACAAAGACCAGTAAGTAGTGCTCCCACTCCCAGCCAGTCTTTAAACTCGGAACAGCAGGGATGAGGTCCGCACTCCCTGCTAACATGATTTTAGATGATGATATGGACCCACTTCTCTCGACTATGATTTCTTTTGTCAATAACTTTGGTCAATAACTTCTTTGGTCAATAACGTGCCTGTTTTGTTTTTGATTGATACCGGTGCGGGTGTCTCGCTCATTGACATCGCTGTTTACTCGATGTTACAGAAAAATTCGTACATTCCAGAACTGCATTCTTTTCAAGTACCACTGCGTACTGCCAGTGGCGAGTCATTAGTGTCTCATGGTGCACTTGATGTCAACTTGACGATTGAAAGCTGGTCTGTGGAGCACACGGTTGTTGTCGCTGATCTAGGGTCACGAATGGGCATTCTAGGTATAGACTATCTTGGCAAATGGGACTGTGTTCTGTATCCCTCGTTGGGTCGCTTTGTCCTTGGGGGACAAGATGTTACTGTGCAGCACCAAACATCGGTTCCTTGCTGCCGTGTGACGGTAGAGGAGGATGTGGTGATACCGGCACGCTCTGGAATTGTTGTACTCGCTCAGCTACAGCAGCCGTGGCCCGTCCAGAGACCTAACATAGTAGCCGTTGTTGAGCCAGTGGAGATAGGCAACCTCAATTTGGTCGCTTCGCTGACGTTGGTTGACCCGTCTAAGAAGGAGGTACCCGTTTGGATGAACAATGAGACCGACTATGATGCTGTCCTACCCACAGGATCTTTAATTGGCATAGCTCAACCATACTTTGTCCGTGAAACAATGGTGGCGCCAGTCTCTGAAACGGCGGAAGAATTCAATGGATTACCTGACCATCTTCAGGACTTGATTACATCGACGGAAGGACTCTCGGCTGATCAGTACCGACAATTGTTTTTTTTGTTAAGAGAGTTTAAGGACATATTTGTAGGCCCCGATGGAGAACTCGGGCGTACATCGGTTGCTCGCCATCACATAGTAACTACAACACCGCAGCCTATTCGGCAGGCTCCGCGACGTTTGGGCTGGGCAAGGAGACAAATAGCAGAGGATGCTGTTGACAAGATGCTGGATCAAGGGGTTATTGAGCTGAGTGACAGTCCATACTCGTCACCCATTGTTCTGATACCAAAAAAAGACGGCACTACTCGTTTTTGTATCGATTTCAGATTACTTAATTCAATCACGTACAAGGACGCTTACCCTTTACCTCGTATCGATGACATCGTGGAGTCCCTTAGCGGGTCAAGTTGGTTCTCGACGCTTGACTTGGCTAGCGGCTACTGGCAGGTGGAAGTTGATCCGTCGGACAGAGCGAAAACTGCTTTCAGTCTTCCGGGAAAAGGACACTATCAATTTGTAGTCATGCCCTTTGGTCTATCCAATGCACCTGCAACCTTCGAGCGGATGATGGATCGAGTGTTGGGTGGAATTATCGGGAAAGGATGTTCTAATTATTTGGATGATGTTTTAGCCCACGGATCCGATTTTGACACTTCATTGAGCAGTTTGCGGGAGGTTTTCCTTCGCCTTCAGGGTGCTGGTTTGAAACTCAAGCCGACTAAATGCCAGTTGTTTCGTAGATCAGTTACCTACCTGGGGTACGAAATTTCTGCTGAAGGGGTTCGCTGTGATTCTCACAATGTAGCAGCTATAGTCGAGTGGGAAACACCTCAGGGGGTATCAGATGTTAGAAGTTTCTTGGGAACTGCCAACTATTATAGACGTTTTGTACCAGGTTATGCCACTATAGCGTCGCCTTTAGTCCGCTTGACTCGAAAGAATGTGAAGTTTGAGTGGAGTGGTGACTGTCAGGAAGCATTTGGATTCATTAAGCGTCTTTTGACATCTGCTCCTATCCTGGCTTTTGGTTCAGGGAGAGTTTATTTTGGACACCGACGCAAGTGGCTCTGGTACTGGTGCTGTGTTATCACAATTGCAAGATGGGGAAGAACATGTTATTGCTTATTTTAGCAGAACTCTATCCAAGACGGAACGCCGATACTGTACCACTGAAAGGGAGTTGTTGGCAGTGATTCAATCCGTACGACATTTTCGCCATTATTTGTGGGGAAGGCACTTTTTGATTCGCACTGATCATGGTGCCTTGAAGTGGCTTTTAAATTTCCGAGAACCCGAAGGGAAGGTGGCTCGCTGGATCTCTACACTGTTCACGTATGATTTCCGCATTGAACATCGAGCAGGGACTAAACATGGTAATGCCGATGGTCCATCTCGTCAAACCAGACGCTGTAAGCGCCCGGACTGCCCAGATTGTGTGTCTACTTCACAGGAACCTGATATCGATGTTCGTGTAGTAGCACCTCTGTATAATGCTGACTTGCCTGGGATACCAACAAGCTGTAACTGGATGGACACATACACGGAGGAAAGGATTCGAACTTGCCAAGCCGAGGACCCTCATCTTTCTGCAGTTATTGCCTGGAAGCGCCGTTCATATCATAAACCCCAGCCACAGGATTATATGCATGAATCTCTAGAGACCAAGCGTTATCTAGCTCAATGTCATTTGCTATATTTGACTGGTGAAATTTTGTATCGCAAGTGGATACCCGAAACATTGGCTAGTGCTCCCGCCTATCAATTTTGCATTCCTGGGGCATTGAGAAGAGAAATCTTCCAGCATTTACACAGTGCCCGTACCTCCGGACATTTAGGCTCTATTAAAACATTCAAGAGTGTTCGTGCTCGTTTTTACTGGCCTGGTTTTAAAAGAGATATTTTGCTCTGGTGCCGGTTTTGCAAACCTTGCGCTGCGGCTAAGATGACTCACGGGCGCAAACAGGGGGATCTACGACAACTGCTCTGCGGATCTCCCATGGAACGGGTCGCCATGGATTTCTTGGGACCACTACCACGTACCAAGAATGGAAATGAACATCTTCTGGTGCTATCAGATTATTTCACCAAGTGGGTGGAGTGTTATCCACTTCCCAATCAGACTGCAGAGGTAACAGCCGATGTGCTCACCCAGTTCTTCGCAAGATTTGGAGTTCCTCGGATTATTCACACTGATCAGGGTCGAGATTTTGAATCTCGGTTGTTCACCGAGATGTGCGACTTGTACGGTATAGTCAAGACGCATACGACACCTTATCACCCTCGATCCGATGGACAAGTGGAGAGGATTAATCGAACGATTCAGCAAATGCTCACGCCTTATGTGAACGATCATCGAGACGATTGGGATGACCATGTTCCCTATCTGTGCATGGCTTACAGAGCTACAGTGCATGAAAGTACGCAGTTTACACCCAATCGTCTTATGCTTGGCCGAGAGATTGACCTCCCTATCGATGTCATGTATGGACGTCCGACTCAAACTCCTCTACATTCTTGTTATACCGAATATGTGGAATGGTTTAAAGATGTCACTGAGGAATCTTTTGTATGGGCCAGAAATCAGTTGAATCAAGCTGCCTTGCGACAGAAGAGAAATTTTGATGTTCATGTGCAACCACAGAAGTTTGAAGAGGGAGACCTTGTATGGTACTATTACCCACCCAAGAAGAAGAAGCTGAGTTCTTCATGGCAGGGTTCTTTCACAGTTAGGAGATGTCTCTCAAATCACACTTATGAGATACAACGGAATCCAGGCGACAAGACGCGTGTGGTTCATGTGGATAATTTGCGACCTTTTATTCATGAAGAGACCCAGGAACCAAGTGCTTACCTAGATGATAGCCCGGCGGATTCGGGGGAACACACACCAGAAGCACCGGATTCGGGGGGACAGACATCGGAAGAGGCGAATTCTGCGGAACACACACCAGGAGGGGCGGATCTTCAGCCTTGTGAGGAAATAATACCTTGGTACGAGTTGCCCAATCCAGAAGGACAAACTTTAAGGATGTCTAAGCGTGAGCGTAGACAACCTGCATATTTTAAAGACTTTGTGTAAATATTTTGTGTTGCCTACTGCTTCTTTTGTTGTTTAATTTTTCTAATGAAGATGAAAACATTCTGTCATAATGTTCCATCTAGAAGAGGGGGGTAATGTGACGACCCTTGTTTTATCTTTTAAATGTTGTCATGTGATAATATTGCTATATTTTGTATTTTAACACTGAGGGCGCTTTGACACTGTCGATTTGTTTTTTTTGGTATCCTGTTAGCCTATGCTGTGGTTTGCAGCAGTGCAGTTGTGATTGTTTCAGTTAGATTTTGAGTGTTTAAGAGTATTTTATATCTGCAAAAGTGCCTCCAAGTCTCAAGTAGGTTATCAAAGATGTTTACTCTTGGTTTTATGACTATTAGATTGGGATTGTTAGATATTTTGATGCTAGACAGTAGGATGATATTATGGTTTAAGTACCGGTACAGTGCAATTACAGTTGTTTTGGCGTTGTATTTTTAGTTTATTCATGAAATTGGCTATCAACAGTGCTGTTCAAATCTTGTGCACCTGTGGAATTGTTTGTGGTTTTTTTAAAGTGCCCGTCATGGGTTATTCTAAGCCTATTTTGCAAATTGTAAGTAGCTGGTTTAGTGTACCGTATTATAGGGATTATTCTGGCTGCTATTGAAAGTTGTCTTTGATTTCAGGGTCCGTCTCTAATTTTTATTGTTTTCTCATATTGTACTGCCTGGTATTTGTTATTTTTATTGTATGCTTTTCGTTTCATTGATTTCATTGGAGTGTTTGGTTGTATTAAGATTGTAATTAATAAATAGAACAAAATAGTATAAATTGAAGTGAATATTGGGAGGAAACTTGACGTCAGATCATATTGGAAGATATTCTGAACTTGGATAATTATTACATAGACTGCCGGTACGCTACATAAGCAACAACTCGTTTCCGCGGTTTTGCGTGTTATTTGTCGTTTTCAGTTGTGTTTCCGATAATTAGTTGTAAATGAAGTTATTTAATAGTCATTATATCTTCCGATGATCTTTAGTTTAGTTACAATAAACAAAAATAAGTCCTGGAAAAGCTGTGATGAACTAGGCTAAGATTAGTTGTCTGTATCTGTTAGCGACACGTGCTTGTATATTTTAATAAAAATGATTGTTTTGATCGTATAAATCGGTTTGTACGTGCTAGCTCGCAAACAAAACATTCGCAAAATAGGCATCTAAAATCAAGTAATATTAAAATACGGGGAGAAGTTTTTTTTTTATGCTGGGTCAAGGTTCGGGGGACATCCATTGCGACACGGCTACGGTATCCCAGCAGACAAAACAATTACCCAACACAGAGCTGAGATAAGAAAGTAAAGTGAGTACCTTGTTTGAAAGTTGCAATTTCTTGCAAATTTTTCAGAATCAAAGCTTCTAAATTACTTGTTGAAGTTCCGGAACCCGTGCATGTGATGGGGAATTCTTCTCTGCTCAAAGGTTGATGAACGCCGATGCCGAGGTTTTGCCAACCTGAATATATGCAGAAACATGAAACAAGTTATCAATGCTCAGATAAATGTACTGGTACATGGCAATAGATAAATCATTCCCAGTGAACAACATAACGAAAATTGATCAAAACTAAACTAAACAAACCATGAGGGTCGGGTCTTGCGTGTCGGGTCTTGCGTCAAGGTATTCAGCAGCTCGTGATTCACCACTATGTTTCTTTATTGGCTAAATAGATATTGACAGACCAGTAGCCGCACTCTCATCAAAGATTTCATAGTACGGAAGTCTATTTCATATTCAATATCTTTAAACATGCATACCTCAGGGTTGCAATAAAGTAAGAAAAAGTTACACTCAATTTCCTGACCTATTTAAAAATGTAATTATGACGTCAACTCTGAATTGAATAAAAATTTGACTCCGGATGGAATAAGCCTAAACCGTTTTTTATCGAAAGTTTTTGGGTTTTGTTGCTGAACATATTTTGGCTTACCATACTAGTCTGAAACTGCGAAGCGCGACTAACCTCAATAGTAAAAAGTGATGCCGAATTCAGACTTCCACTACAGTTTTGGTTATCAAATATATATAAATATAACACAGACTCATGATTCCGAATTGAGAGATTTTTTCATATCTGGTCTGGCTATTGTCTGGGTTTGATTTCAATCTGACTACGATATAACTTAATTCTGATTAGTAAAATATTTTTAATGGCAACTGGTCTGCTGCTTATTTTGATTAAGTTGTTTGAAATGTACTGTTTTTTGCAAGCTCAACATTGCGACTTGGGAGTTCGATTTCGACCACAATACTAGAAGAAAATATTAAAATGCGACTTTAAACATTCTTATAATAACATTAGTTACTCTATTTACATGTATGTTATATCTCACCAGCTGGTGCTGGGTCACATTGATGAATTTGGCAACCTTTTTTCACTGAGCACTGGAACACAACGTCTTGCTGGGCTCCCACATAAGCAGTTATTGAAAACATCGCCAAAGTATATAGATAGATATTTCCTCGGATTATCATGATGACTAAGCTATGTGCGGGAGATTTACATTGGTTTGAAACGCTGGAATAAAATAAAACGAGCTGTACTCCCGAAGTATGTGAACCATGATGACGGACACCGGGATTTAGTATGTTTAACAGATTGGGGTTAGGTCTCAATTTCATTCCAATATTCATTGTCTTGGTTCTATTACAAATTCGGGCACTAGCCAAGTGACTCCCGCAGTATTTGTGCCTGAAATTATGGCCTAATCCTAACCCGGTACACATACTACGTTGCGATGCCCGACATCTTGGTTCACATACTTCGGAAGTACTAAACCAGATTGTAATGCTCAGTTATATAGTCATGCCATACAAAAGTGTCCGCAGGATTTAAAATAAAATAGCGAAATTTAGGGCGTGATAACGTGCCTCGTTGGACTCGAATGAATAAAGGTAAAAGCAAAGTAATTGCAAATTTGAAATCGATTCGTACTTTATTTGTGGAAGAAAGCAACTTTTGCAACTACAACAACGAAAAATATTTCGCAAAACAATCCATGAAATTATTAAATTTATTGTCAATGCCCCCCACTTCAACAAAGGTACCCACAAATATAATCCTCGCATATAAGGGGATGTTTATTCGAAGCCCTTCTCGGGATGAAAAGAGTGTGAAACGTCATGTAACATATCTGATCGAAAACGATTTCTTTCTTTCTCATGACTGTACACCAACGGCTCTGTGGTCCGGGTCCATCGTATGATTAATTCTAACAAACTAGTTCACTTGCTGAATATGAAATATCCTAACCTGTACATAAGGGCTGGCTTTCTTATGTGCGTTAAAATGTTTTAATCAATACGATCAGTGTATAGCAGGGGTGTGCAAGCGGCTCGCAGGCTAAATGTGGCCCACAAGGAAAAATTCGGCGACCCGCGAAGAAGTGCCAACTTTGAAGGTTTACGGCCCGTCAAACGAGTTTCAATTTAGTTTAATCTGGTACGTAAGAGTAATTCCGATTCTTTAGCCTTGCAAAATCTATACCCGAGTCCAATTTAACATAAATGACGTTAAAATGATATCATCTTGTGCAGTGCGAACAACGCATGTTTTAAGATTAATAACAGAAAGAAACAGTTTTTGTGTCCGTAACTACTAGAAAGCATATGTTAGATATAGGTGCGTCTCGAGGTTTCGCCCAGTTATTTGTATCTGGCTCTCCTGTATAAAAGGTTGCACACGCTTGGTGTATAGTATTCTGGGTCAAGATTTAGGTGTGAATCCTAAATCCTGTTGTAGGCTATTGTCCTGGCTATTGTCCTGGTCTTAATTGCATTTCATAAGTTAGAGCCTATGTCTAGATAATACTACGCTAATAAGCGTTTCACTTCCTGTATTGACTAACTTATCAGACATACCTCGAGGCGAACTGGTTTGTAACGCCAGAAACATGTCAACATTGAAATACTTTCGCCATGCTACAAACATGTAATGAGTTCATGACAGTCCGATTTTGATCTCGGAATGTAACGGATTGTGTGAATTTATCAGTTTTGTTTGTGAGTCTCAGTTTAAGCTCATTTAAAGTTATATTATTACAGGCAAAGTAATCCCATGGATCGTTTTCTAAATTACTATTCGCAATCTTTTTTGAATCCTAAAATTCTGCAACTTTTCTCAGTAACTAATGGACTAATTGTTTTCAAACTCTCATTATTTAAATGCAAAGAAGTCGACTATTCCTTTTTTGTCTCTTAATTATTAATATTTATTAATCACCTTTTGATTTTTTGT
This sequence comes from Styela clava, assembly GCF_964204865.1. NCBI lineage: Eukaryota > Metazoa > Chordata > Ascidiacea > Stolidobranchia > Styelidae > Styela > Styela clava. Next base: position 24,963,526 of record NC_135253.1, on the reverse strand, counting down.
CTCGTCAAATATTTCTACTAACATTTGGCGTCAGGTTTATACTTCACTCGGGCGTTTATTTATAATTAACAACTTGTATTATTTTGAAACTTCTTAGGGCGCTAGAGTTGCGCAAAATTCCTATGTGGTTTGTTACATCAGGGTATTCGCGCTTGACTAGTTTTATTATTTAGAATGAGTATACTAAAGTGGATTAAATGTTTTTTTGAGTTTCAGAAGAGTTCTGCCTGAACATGGTCTTATATAGATAAATCGATTACTACTGTATATTCTTTTGTTATCAATAGGGCGATATATTATTTAAATAATGAGAAATTTTATAATATTTGAAAAAAAAAACACACACCTTATATTGCTCTTTTGAAAAAGCAGATAAAAACGACCCTAATTTGTAGGAAAAATATAGAAAAGTCAGGGACAAACAATCCCATTGAAATAAAAAATACGAAATTAAGGCGAAAACATTTTTTAAAGCGGAAATTAGATTTCTGATGCGTTTTTTTTTACTTTTAATAAATTTGTTTGTTTTTATATAAAATGAAAAGTAAAGAATTGTTTGAATGCTCACTTTTCTAATATAATCGGTCAAATACCTTATTCAGTACCTGAGAGGCTTTCAAGTGGACTTAGACCTAATCTACGAATATTTGAGACCAGAATTATTAGTCAGATTGAAAATTGTAACAAATGTTCATACAATTCTTGTGTTTTGACTCCTACGCGATTCTCCAGAAATGATTCGCGACCAACGGAATTTGGGAAACACTGCTATATGGTGACTTATTGCTCACTCAATAAACAAGCTTGGACTTGACATCCAAAGAGCCGCATTTCAAACAAGAACACACATAAACATCAGATATACCTTTATTCAGCTCTGCTGCAATGCTATTTTATTGTAATAGTAACTAAGCATCACGATTACCTATTTTTCCAGGGGGTAAAGAAAAGCCGATAACTCGACTTAATCATATGATCACGGCCTTTCGCCATGTTACCAGTCCATACCAGTCTTCGGTATAAAAGAATAATGCACGATGAATTATAATATGTTTTATCGAAACGTGATGAATCGTAGTTTGCAAGGTATTTTTTTCTTTTCTTAAAATAACCAAACATGAGACGCATGCGGCCGCCCCTGCCATCAAGACATACTGCTAAGGCCCAACCACTATAAGAGTCGCATATATTTTTGAAAGATTTGTGCTAAATTTTGGAGATTCTTTTCCAATATTTTGATAATTGCTAAGATTTTTCTCAATTTTGGACCTATGTGGAGATATACCAAGATTCTTTGCAAAATCAGCAAATTTTTCGGTTGGACTGAATAAAAAGTTCAACCAATCTCTCAGATGACATAGCGCGACAATCCTTTTATAAACACTTGCATGAGGGGTGGACGCCCTTCTATGTTTGGTGTTGTAAACCAGATTAAAAAGCCGTGTGTTGCAACCTTTATAAGCAGATCAAACAACATCTTTGGAAAGTTTGACCTGACCCGGATGACCGAGCATAAGAATATCGTTATCTACACACGTCCAGGTTTTTGTTTCAACAAAATATTCCGGAAGTCAATACGTTGTAATAGGGAATTTGAATGCGATCTTTCGAAAGATTTCTTTCCATAAATCATTCAAGATCTATTTTAGGAGAGTTTTATCTAGTATAGACAAAGTCGGCAATTTAAGAATAGTTGAAACGAGAATACCGGTCGGAGACCGAAGATTTATCGATCGAAACTGCAGTTTCGATTCATGACTCTATAGTGACACCGCGTGTCCCATCACTAATTAATTGATAACTCGCTAATTATACGACATAATTTATCAAATCAATAGGCTTCTGGTCCGAGATATGATGAATGCACATGCAGAATTTGGAGCAGATTCAACCACGCCTTCATGAGATATCGCGTGCATCTAACAGACAAACAGACAAATACCTACCAACATACTTACCGATCTAAAGATCGATAAGTAATGAGCTTAAAACTGTGCTGAGTATAGCGTTACCTAACTTTCCCATTGTGCAAATTCAATGAAGTTTTTACCTTTGTCGGTATTCAGTAGTAAAGATTGAAAATCTTGTGTGCTTTCTGAACACATAGTGAATCTGTATTTTTGTTTTAGGTCTGTTGCTACTGCTGTTTTGAGAAATCCCAACTTTTTTGTTCGACAGACCTCTAAAAAGAGGATATCCTGGACTTTCTCTGATATTTATCGACGAAATTCTCAATACAAGATTTTGTATTTCCCGTGCAATGATATTTAATTGTATTCGGCCTGACCTGGCTGAACCGTTTTTTTTTAATTTTGCATTATGTATCAAACCTATCTAAAATATATTTTTCTTACTCTATGTCGCCCACCCACGGCTCACGGAAAATTGGAAAGGTAAACTACAGGCGATGATCAAGGGCAGATTCTAAACCGGCGTCATTCATTCTAGAGTAGACTTTTAGCAAGAATAAGTGAAATTTTTGGCGCTCCATAAGTACGTGTGCCAATATGGACCTTTGCCTTCCAGGGATATACATGATAAGGCATGTATGGACAATAGATAAAATACTACTCGAGGATGGAAGTTATAAAGAGATCAATTAAACTGAGTCAGCTGTTGAACTAGGACACTTTGTATTTGAGCTGAATTTGTCAAATAAGAAACCTTTGAAAATTTGTTTCGGTGTTTTCGCTTAAAACGTAACCTAAATGCATGACGAGTATTTACGGTATATAAACTTGGAAAAAAATTGCCCGAGATAACCGTTAAAAACGTATGTACGGTACATTTAACAATTTGTCAAATAACCATTTAAGTCAAATAACTTCAGAATCTCACGTTACCTTCTAATAAGCCACATACTCAAGCATCATACATACGATAAAAGACAGGACATTATAAATAATTTGTTCTTCAGGATTTATTTCTATCTCGTGCTTACATTTAAATTTTTGTAACTATTACAATTTTTTACAGCATATATGATTTTATAGACTCGTACACAAACGAATCTACGACATGAATGAGATGATGAATTTCAAAATGAGGAACAACTGATTACTTAAAAATGGCATATTGCAAGTGCCTTAAAATTATAAAAATATTTCAAATAATAAACGTTGCAAACAATAAGCGACCTGCGACACCGACTGTTGAAGTCGAGGGCTCTGCATTCTTTGACTGATAAGGAAACCAATCCAACTGGGAGTTGTTAAAGTAAACCCGCCTGCTTATCTTCAATTAAATGTTACATACGATCGACAGATATAATTTTATAAGAATCGGTGAGGATTGTTGTGTATTTGTAATTGGAACTATAAATAATGTACGGTAAGTATTCTGTAAGTATAAAATAAATGAAAATAATAAATTCAGGAGTATAATTGTCCAAATATGCTATTAAAATAGTGAAGTGAACAAGAGTCATTACAAGGACGGCATTGTTAATATATCATTAAAGGGTCTATTTGAATAACAAACAAACGTAAAGCTTCAGTGAGTGTAAATGATAACAAAAATGTTTGAAATCTTCGAATGCCACTTGTTTAAATAATTTATCATTCCATTTAAATGTAGGTTGGAATTCCAAATGGAAATCAATAACCCTAATTGGTAGCTTAAAATGTGCTACTTTGTAGGTTTCTGATAATCGCGGAAGTGTGATCACAAACAAAGCTTTTTAGCAAATGTTAACACATTGGATTTCCCGATACTTGGAAATGTTTCATTTGCGAAACTCATTCAAGGCCACCTATGTTTCCGAGTAAAGCAAAACGATGAGGAAATATTGAAATATTTACACGCATGGTGATGATTTTTCATAAGATGTTCTGTCATATTCTTCTCGAGCATGAAACACCTTTCCATGTCATTCTGTCACAATTCAGGTCGTGTTATTATTGAAGTGACTCCCGTGGTATTTGTACCTGAAATTATGGTCTAACCATAACTCGGTACACACACTACGTTCCGGTGTCTGCCATCTTGGTGCACATACTACGGGAGTACCCAAATTTTCTTCAATTGACTGAGTTGAAAGCTGAAAAGCAATCAAAAATATAATTCTCTCAGTGAATAATCCTCTTCCCAAATATTTTAAAATCATGAAAAATTTCGTTGTAGCCAGTGTTGCCAACTGTTCTTTTAGCTTATCTGCCCTTGTAATTTAATGAAGTTGCATTTATCTCTGGCATCGCCTCTGCTACATGATGAAATAAGTTTTTATACGGACCGGACTGGTGTTCTATTATTTATTTCGGATTAGTATCATTTCGTCACGCCATGCCCAAAAAACAAGGGTATAAAACGGCGTGTCTGAAATTTTAAAAACGGCAAAACCGTTGATCCCGCACCGGAGGTAATCAATAGGTTGATTAGTAGCACACTTTTAAGCTACCAATTATGGTTATTGATTACCATTTTAGATTCCAGCCTACATTTACGAATGCCATCAACCATGTTTTGTCGACGTGCAATTGAATCATCTCACTGGCATCCTCGACCAGTATTAGGCTAGTATAAAGAAGGGGAGGGTTGAGGAAGATAGGGCAGTGGATAAAGAAGGAAAGGGTTGAGGAAGATAGGGCGGTGACTGGAGAAGGAAAGGGTTGAGGAAGATAGGGCAGTGGCTGAAGAAGGGGAAGGTTGAGGAAGATAGGGCAGTGGATAAAAAAGAAAAGGGTTGAGGACGATTGGGCGGTGGCTAAAGAAGGAAAGGGTTGAGGAAGATGGGGCAGTGGATAAAGAAGGAAAGGGTTGAGGAAGATAGGGCAGTGGATAAAGAAGGAAAGGGTTGAGGAAGATAGGGCGGTGACTGGAGAATGAAAGGGTTGAGGAAGACGGGGCAGTGGCTGGAGAAGGAAAGGGTTGAGGAAGATAGGGCAGTGGCTGAAGAAAGGGAAGGTTGAGGAAGATAGGGCAGTGGATAAAGAAGGAAAGGGTTGAGGACGATTGGGCGGTGGCTAAAGAAGGAAAGGGTTGAGGAAGATAGGGCAGTGAATAAAGAAGGAAAGGGTTGAGGAAGATAGGGCGGTGACTGGAGAAGGGGAAGATAGGGCAGTGGCTAAAGAATGAAAGGGTTGAGGAAGACGGGGCAGAGACTGGAGAAGGGGAAGATAGGGCGGTGGCTGAAGAAGGGGAGGGTTGAAGAAATTAGGGCGGTGGCTAAAAAAAGGGAGGGTTGAGAAAGATAGGGCGGTGGCTAAAGAAGGGGAGTGTTGAAGAAAAGAGGGCGGTGGCTGAAAGAGGGAGGGTTGTGGAAGATAGGGCGGTGGCTAAGGGGGAGGGTTGAGAAAGATGGGGCGCTGGTGAAAAAAAGGGGTTGGTTGAGGAAGATAGGGCGGTGGCTTAAGAAGGGGGGGGGGGTTGAGGAAGATAGGGCCGTGGCTAAAGAGGGGGAGGGTTGAGAAAGATGGGGCGGTGGTGAAAGAAGGGGAGGGTGAAGGAAGATAGAGCGGTGGTTAAAGAAGGGGAGGATTAAAGAAAATAGGGCGGTGGCTAAAGGAGGGAAGGGTTGAGAAAAATAGGGCGGTGCCTGAAAAAAGGGAGAGTTAAGGAATATGGGGCAGTGACTAAAGAAGGGGGGGGGGAGGTGAGAAAAATAGGTCATTGGCTAAAGAAGGGGAGGGTTGAGAAAGATAGGACAGTGGCTGAAGAAGGGAAGGGTTGAAGAAGTTAGGGCGGTGGCTGAAGAAGGGTAGGGTTGAAGAAGTTAGGGCGGTGGCTAAAAAAAGGGAGGGTTGAGAAAGATAGGACAGTGGCTGAAAAAGGGAAGGGTTAAGGAAGATAGGGCGGTGGCTGAAGAAGGGTAGGGTTGAAGAAGTTAGGGCGGTGGCTAAAAAAAGGGAGGGTTGAGAAAGATAGGGCGGTGGCTAAAGAAGGGGGGGGGGTCGAGGAAGATGGGGCGGTGGTGAAAGAAGGGGAGGTTGAAGGAAGATAGAGCGGTGGTTAAAGAAGGGGAGGGTTAAAGAAAATAGGGCGGTGGCTAAAGGAGGGAAGGGTTGAAGAAAATAGGGCGGTGACTGAAAAAAGGGAGAGTTAAGGAAAATGGGGCAGTGGCTAAAAAAGGGGGGGGAATAAAATAGGTCATTGGCTAAAGAAGGGGAGTGTTGAAGAAAAGAGGGCGGTGGCTGAAGGAGGGAGGGTTGTGGAAGATAGGGCGGGGGCTAAGGGGGAGGGTTGAGAAAGATGGGGCGCTGGTGAAAAAAAGGGGATGGTTGAGGAGTATAGGGCGGTGGCTTAAGAAGGGGAGGGTTGAGGAAGATAGGGCTGTGGCTAAAGAGGGGGAGGGTTGAGAAAGATGGGGCGGTGGTGAAAGAAGGGGAGGTTGAAGGAAGATAGAGCGGTGGTTAAAGAAGGGTAGGGTTAAAGAAAATAGGGTGGTGGCTAAAGGAGGGAAGGGTTGAAGAAAATAGGGCGGTGACTGAAAAAAGGGAGAGTTAAGGAAAATGGGGCAGTGGCTAAAAAAGGGGGGGGAATAAAATAGGTCATTGGCTAAAGAAGGGGAGGGTTGAGGAAAATAGGGCGGTGGCTAGAGAAAGGGAAGGTTGAGAAAGATAGGGCGGTGGCTAAAGAAGGGGAGGGTTAAGAAAGATAGGGCAGTGGCTGAAGAAGGGGAGGGTCGAGGAAGATAGGGCGGTGGCTAAAGAAGGGAAGGGTCGAGGAAGATAGGGCGGTGGCTGAAGAAGGGGAGGGTTGAGGACGATAGGGCGGTGGCTAAAGAAGGGGAGGGTTGAGGAGATAGGGCGGTGGCTGAAGAAGGGGAGGGTTGAGGAAGATAGGGCGGTGGCTAAAGAAGGGGAAGTTTGAGGAAGATAGGGCGGTGGCTGAAGAAGGGGAGGGTTGAGAAAGATAGTGCGGTGGCTGAAGAAGGGGAGGGTCGAGGAAGGTAGGGCGGTGGCTAAAGAAGGGGAGGGTCGAGGAAGATAGGGCGGTGGCTGAAGAAGGGGAGGGTCGAGGAAGATAGGGCGGTGGCTGAAGAAGGGGAGGGGCGAGGAAGATAGGGCGGTGGCTAAAGAAGGGGAGGGTCGAGGAAGATAGGGCGGTGGCTGAAGAAGGGGAGGGTTGAGGAAGATAGGGCGGTGGCTAAAGAAGGGGAGGGTCGCGGAAGATAGGGCGGTGGCTAAAGAAGGGGAAGTTTGAGGAAGATAGGGCGGTGGCTGAAGAAGGGGAGGGTTGAAAAAGATAGTGCGGTGGCTAAAGAAGGGGAGGGTCGAGGAAGATAGGGCGGTGGCTGAAGAAGGGGAGGGTTGGGGAAGATAGGGCGGTGGCTAAATAAGGGGAGGGTCAAGGAAGATAGGGCGGTGGCTGAAGAAGGGGAGGGTTGAGGAAGATAGGGCGGTGGCTGAAGAAGGGAAGGGTTGAGGAAGATAGGGCGGTGGCTGAAGAAGGGAAGGGTTGAGGAAGATAGGGCGGTGGCTGAAGAAGGGGAGGGTTGAGGAAGATAGGGCGGTGGCTGAAGAAGGGGAGGGTTGGGGAAGATAGGGCGGTGGCTAAATAAGGGGAGGGTCAAGGAAGATAGGGCGGTGGCTGAAGAAGGGGAGGGTTGAGGAAGATAGGGCGGTGGCTGAAGAAGGGGAGGGTCAAGGAAGATAGGGCGGTGGCTGAAGAAGGGGAAGTTTGAGGAAGATAGGGCGGTGGCTGAAGAAGGGAAGGGTTGAGGAAGATAGGGCGGTGGCTGAAGAAGGGGAAGTTTGAGGAAGATAGGGCAGTGGCTAAAGAAGGGGAAGTTTGAGGAAGATAGGGCGGTGGCTGAAGAAGGGGAAGTTTGAGGAAGATAGGGCGATGGCTGAAGAAGGGGAGGGTCAAGGAAGATAGGGCGGTGGCTGAAGAAGGGGAAGTTTGAGGAAGATAGGGCAGTGGCTAAAGAAGGGGAGGGTTGAGAAAGATAGTGCGGTGGCTGAAGAAGGGAAGGGTTGAGAAAGATAGTGCGGTGGCTAAAGAAGGGGAGGGTCGAGGAAGATAGGGCGGTGGCTGAAGAAGGGAAGGGTTGAGGAAGATAGGGCGGTGGCTGAAGAAGGGGAAGTTTGAGGAAGATAGGGCGGTGGCTAAAGAAGGGGAGGGTCGAGGAAGATAGGGCGGTGGCTGAAGAAGGGGAGGGTTGGGGAAGATAGGGCGGTGGCTGAAGAAGGGGAGGGTTGAGAAAGATAGTGCGGTGGCTGAAGAAGGGAAGGGTTGAGAAAGATAGTGCGGTGGCTAAAGAAGGGGAGGGTCGAGGAAGATAGGGCGGTGGCTGAAGAAGGGAAGGGTTGAGGAAGATAGGGCGGTGGCTGAAGAAGGGGAAGTTTGAGGAAGATAGGGCGGTGGCTGAAGAAGGGGAGGGTCAAGGAAGATAGGGCGGTGGCTGAAGAAGGGGAAGTTTGAGGAAGATAGGGCAGTGGCTAAAGAAGGAAAGGGTTGAGAAAGATAGTGCGGTGGCTGAAGAAGGGAAGGGTTGAGAAAGATAGTGCGGTGGCTAAAGAAGGGGAGGGTCGAGGAAGATAGGGCGGTGGCTGAAGAAGGGGAGGGTTGGGGAAGATAGGGCGGTGGCTAAAGAAGGGGAGGGTCAAGGAAGATAGGGCGGTGGCTGAAGAAGGGGAGGGTTGAGGAAGATAGGGCGGTGGCTAAAGAAGGGGAAGTTTGAGGAAGATAGGGCGGTGGCTAAAGAAGGGGAGGGTCGAGGAAGATAGAGCGGTGGCTGAAGAAGGGGAGGGTTGAGGAAGATAGGGCGGTGGCTAAAGAAGGGGAAGTTTGAGGAAGATAGGGCGGTGGCTGAAGAAGGGGAGGGTCAAGGAAGATAGGGCGGTGGCTGAAGAAGGGGAGGGTTGAGGAAGATAGGGCGGTGGCTAAAGAAGGGGAGGGTCGAGGAAGATAGGGCGGTGGCTGAAGAAGGGGAGGGTTGAGGAAGATAGGGCGGTGGCTAAAGAAGGGGAAGTTTGAGGAAGATAGGGCGATGGCTGGAGAAGGGAAGGGTTGAGGAAGATAGGGCGGTGGCTAAAGAAGGGGAGTGTTGAAGAAAAGAGGGCGGTGGCTAAAGGAGGGAGGTTGTGGAAGATTTCCAAAGGAGGCCAATTTCCATTGTTGCGCAACTTAGGTATATATGGGCTTTGACAATACGGGTCAACAGCGCCACCTAACGATATTACAATATATCACATTATTATACAACAAGAACCCTACAAGTTTTATAGTTTCGTTTGAGACATCATTTCTGGTAGGCTTTCGGAATGGTATATGCTGTTGACTATCTCACGCATCATTGCCACAATTTGGTTTAGTCGATGCATTCAAGACTCAACTCAACGCCAATGTTACCTAAAAACTTTCCAGCACCTAATTCTTTTGAGATATTTCCGTAGTACATCTGTTCTGACTTTTTATTTCCAGGTCAGAGTTTTCTTCGATGTTACGTGTGTTGGGTATGTTTGTTGGTCGTGTAGTATAATCTTCAGTTGCATTGCTACTGTTTGCTCGGTATGTATGCTCGCGCTTATCAAACAATGTACATTATTATGACATTCATTCTCGGTAAGCTTGTTGCTTATCGATCTTAAGATCGGTAAGTAAGTTGATAGATATTTGTTTGTCTGTCTTTCAGACACTTTCGTATGTTACGCGATATCTCACGAAAGCGAGGTTGAATCTGCTTCATTTTGCATGTGCATTCATCCTATCTCGGACAAGAAGCCTATTGATTTTGGATGAAATATGTCGTACAATTAGCTAGTTATTGATTTATTAGTGATGGGACACGCGGTATCGCTATTGAGTCAGAGCAAAGAATATACCCCGCTAGATCGATAAGTCGGCGGTCTCTGATCGCTATCTCGTTTATATATTGTTTTATATGGATTTTTGACAAATAACACCATTGGCAGTAAAAGTAGCAGGCTGAACACCCATGCCTTGATTAGTAATAAATGGAATTTTGTTGACCTCGACATAAATCCCCTGCGCCCCTGTACGATGTCGAGGAACGTATGGCTGATTCGGATGCCATTTGGTGTAAATATCTGGAGGAGTCGTCTTTCGTGTCTAAAACAAAAGGTTGAAGTGAATATAAATCATGTAACGTTTAGCTTATTATTGGTACAGACAGAGTTTTCAATGGTACCTTAGTGTTTAATAAAATGATTCGAGTTGGACAAACGATTGAGGATCAATTTTTGATTTTTCTTTACTGAAGTATCGCCCTATATCTATATAATGCAATGTTTGTAGGGGTGAAAACTATTTCCAAAAAAAAAATACATGAATTAAATACAACTTCGATTCGATCAGTAATGAATACTGAAACTTACGTATTTCATTTCAGATAACATGAGACACTAGTTTGAATATTATTACTTTATATATAGGGCACAAACCTCTAAATTGCATAATCGTGCCCATTGTCAGACAATCACAAGTTACTTACCGCCGGGTCGTATAAACCGCCAACATGAACAAGAATTGAATTCCGATTTCTCGGAATTCTCAGTCTCGTGTTGAACATAATTAGCCGGTAAATATCGGCATCTTTGACGTAGACGATATAAAACCCGAGGGCGATACACTTCGACATTGCAGAGATGAGTGTAGAGCTTTTGTATGAATCCACAATAGCCCAGTAGCAAACAGTGTTTACGATGAAATGACATTCACCTGTACAAAGAAAAGTCTTGTTAAAAAGGTTGAATCAATGAAGATAACCTAACTCTTCCCACACGCCAGGTCTATGACTATAGATAGCTTGAGTTTTGAATTGCGTATATCATCTTAATTTGATAGCAGAGGTGTTTGTAATCGGAGTTTCATTTACTAACAATTGCAGCAGAGGTGTGTGCAGCTTGAGTTACATTTTCTCTCAATTGCAGTTTTTTGCTGCCGAGTTATTTGGAATTAATACCGTCTTTTTTCTGCAGTTTGACCCGTCTTGTGGCAATTCCATACTTACATACTTGGGTGTTTCATGAAATTGTTGTCATGTTTATTTACCTCGTTCAATAAGCGATTGCTTCAAGAATGTTGAGATTGATCTGGGCACTGAACGGCTTCTGAATGGTGTAGTAGGTTCAACTGTAACTAGAAATGTCACAAACTACCGTATGTAACGGATCTTCTTTTATTATACGACACCTAGACCGTACCGTTGCCGATGCGCGACCCCAGTGTTCATATATTTGGATATTGTTTGCTTGTTGGACACGAAGTGAAGTTTTTTTATTATTATGTTGTTGTAAAAAAAATCGCCTTTCTCTTCAATTACTAGTCCGATTGCTTTGAAAAATTGTATTTGTCGCTAGAAGGCTATAATTCTTTTTATTTTTTGTGGGATCTATACAACTCGTTTTTCACTTGTAAAATTTGTCTGATGACGTCATCAAAATTGAAAAATGCGTGGCGTGTCGTGGTTCGCATTTTAGCGATTTTATGGTCGGGTACTGTACAAGATTTTTACCACTTCGATTTTTTTAAAAAAAAACTTACTTTGCATCGTCTTTGTTGTAGTAATCGTCTGCCAAGTTGATGGCATTATTGTTGGTGAATATGTTGTAGAAACCGCAGCCTTACCTAAATTAGATGAAAAACGGGTTATGTTATGTGAGTTGTGCAGCCCACCTACTCAACGGTAACTGATGAAGTGGCCCACGATAGCAAGTAGGTTCGACACCTCTGCTCGAATACCATGCAATGAATGAAACAATACCAGTAGTTCAATGAAGATACCCATGTTTTACCTTTACTATATTCTCTATCCATGGCTCCCAGCTTATCATCTTGTTCCTTGTTTTTCGATTCAATAGCTTTAATTTCTGAAAAAAGATTTTACTGGGATTTTTTGCACCCGTCAGCGGAGTTTACTAATCAAATAAATTGTAAATTTGGACATGTGAATATTTCGTTCATGATTCTACTTTTTAACGCACCTTATAGAATATAGAAAACCAAAGATTTCAATACTTTTATACCGTCGTTGCACTCATGGGTTTCAAGCATACGAAACCGTAACAATTCAAGTAAAGCAAGTTACCATGAAGTAGATCTCTTTTTATTCCAACCAACTTTGCATCTTGTTCTATATTTTGAGTTTTCAGCAGTTTAATATCTAAAAAACAAACATTTCATTTATCGAAAAATGTCAGCTAATTTTACTCGACAAATTTATAAATCTGGTTGTAAACATCGTATATATTTTTTGAATTAAATGTATAACATTGTTGTCAATGTGATTTTGTGGGCTGTAAGTTTAGTTGCATTATTTGAAATCTTCCTTGGAGAAGATCGAGTCCTGAGCTAGTTTAGATTAGATAACTATAAAAAAGATATCTCAAAACCATTTCGCATTAGCTCTTAGATATGACAATTTTCTATAAAAAAAAAGCAATGCGGACACGAATGGCTAATATATCTACTCAATTTTTAGCGAAGTGGCAGTCAAAGTTATTAATTGTACTAGATATCACAATAAGAGTCATGTCGAATGTAATTATGTTATTCCTGTAACTTAAAAATAAAAACTGGCGTAAAATACCAGTTACATGTAATTCACCATGTGGTATCCCTGTTAAGATTTGAACTAACTAAAAAATTTGGATTCCAATTTAAAAAAACACCTCAAAATCTGATACGACTCATCAGTATAGTGATTATTGCCAGATTGAACCATGTTAAGTATAAGTGATTTTTAGTCAGTGATTACCTCGTTGAAATCCTTCATTTTCATCTATCAATTTTTCATTCGTTGCTTTTATTTCCTTTATTTCTGCAAAAAAATGTTTATTTAATTTTATTAAAAAATAGCTACGCAAGGAGAGAGGATGGAAGTTGTCGTTTGCAAATAAGGCGAAAGTCAACCTAACTCATGTAAAGGTCTCTTATATGAGTTTTGATTGAGGATAAAAAACCTTCAGGATTTCAAGTTGTTAATTAATATCAGAAATATTGTAATTACCTTGTTGAAATTCCAAATTTTTGTTTTCCAGATTTTTAATTGTTATTTTTAATTCGCTCAAACCTGCCACAAAAGAAAGATAAATACTTGTAAATTAAGTTGTCTGGTTTTAGCCCTGTTAAAATTTTTAATTGATGACCTCTCGATTAAAAAGTTGCTCTTAGTTTTCACGTTCTAAACCGTCTTTCCCTCAATTAAAATGAGAACAGGCCATTGAAATGAGTTTCCTAAAGAAACCGTTGTATAGCGAAGCCCGTTTGAAAATTCGGCACTCCCTAACCTATGTGAACCAAGATGGCGAACACTGGAACGTCGTATGTGTACCAGAATTTCAGATACCTAAATTCATTTGGCTAGTCTCCAAACTCGTAATTATGGAACTAAAATAAGAAAAATTGGAATAAAGTTATAGCCTAACCCTAACCTGGTACACATACTACGTTCCGGTGTCCGCCATCTTGGTTCACATACTCGGGAGTACCAAACGTCGACCTAATTCTTTAAAAGTTTGACAATTATTCCGAGGGATTTATAAATTTGTTTCTTGTTTAAAAAAAACTCTCCGGTTCTCATTGCTACATCAGTAAAAGGGGAAACTTCGCAGCACTGCTCGTGTCGCGGTGCAATAGCTGGGTAAGAAATGTGGGTATGAATGTTTCCCCAAGCATCGATTTCATTGTTTATCTCCGTTAACAATGACCAATCAGCACAAAGTCAAAGATGACGTAACATTTGCAATTTATGCTTCCGCTCAGGCACTTTGTTCGCGCAGAAGCATGGTTGTAAGCAACAACTCGTTTCCGCGGTTTTGCGTGTTATTTGTCGTTTTCAGTTGTGTTTCCGACAATTAGTTGTAAATGAAGTTATTTAATAGTCATTATATCTTCCGATGATCTTTAGTTTAGTTACAATAAACAAAAATAAGTCCTGGAAAAGCTGTGATGAACTAGGCTAAGATTAGTTGTCTATATCTGTTAGCGACACGTGCTTGTATATTTTAATAAAAATGATTGTTTTGATCGTATAAATCGGTTTGTACGTGCTAGCTCGCAAACAAAACATTCGCAAAATAGGCATCTAAAATCAAGTAATATTAAAATATGGGGAGAAGTTTTTTTTATGCTGGGTCAAGGTTCGGGGGACATCCATTGCGACACGACTACGGTATCCCTGCAGACAAAACAATTACCCAACACAGAGCTGAGATAAGAAAGTAGAGTGAGTACCTTGTTTGAAAGTTGCAATTTCTTGCAAATTTTTCAGAATCAAAGCTTCTAAATTACTTGTTGAAGTTCCGGAACCCGTGCATGTGATGGGGAATTCTTCTCTGCTCAAAGGTTGATGAACGCCGATGCCGATGTTTTGCCAACCTGAATATATGCAGAAACATGAAACAAGTTATCAATGCTCAGATAAATGTACTGGTACATGGCAATAGATAAATCATTCCCAGTGAATAACATAACGAAAATTGATCAAAACTAAACTAAACAAACCATGAGGGTAGGGTCTTGCGTGTCGGGTCTTGCGCCAAGGTATTCAGCAGCTCGTGATTCATCACTATGTTTCTTTATTGGCTAAATAGATATTGACAGACCAGTAGCCGCGCTCTCATCAAAGATTTCATAGTACGGAAGTCTATTTCATATTCAATATCTTTAAACATGAATACCTCAGGGTTGCAATAAAGTAAGAAAAAGTTACACTCAATTTCCTGACCTATTCAGAAATGTAATTATGACGTCAACTCTGAATTGAATAAAAATTTGACTCCGGATGAAATAAGCCTAAACCGTTTTTTATCGAAAGTTTTGGGGTTTTGTTGCTGAACATATTTTGGCTTACCATACGAGTCTGAAACTGCGAAGCGCGACTAACCTCAATAGTAAAAAGAGATGTCGAATTCATACTTCCACTACAGTTTTGGTTATCAAATATATATAAATATAACACAGACTCATGATTCCGAATTGAGAGATTTTTTCATATCTGGTCTGGCTATTGTCTGGGTTTGATTTCAATCTGACTACGATAAAACTTAATTCTGATTAGTAAAGTATTTTTAATGGCAGCTGGTCTGCTGCTTATTTTGATTAAGTTGTTTGAAATGTACTGTTTTTTGTAAACTCAACATTGCGACTTGAAAGTTCGATTTCGACCACAATACTAGAATAAAATATTAAAATGCGACTTCAAACATTCTTATAATAACATTAGATACTCTATTTACATGTATGTCTCACCAGCTGGTGCTGGGTCACATTGATGAATTTGGCAACCTTTTTTCACTGAGCACTGGAACACAACGTCTTGCTGGGCTCCCACATAAGCAGTTATTGAAAACATCGCCAAAGTATATAGATAGATATTTCCTCGGATTATCATGATGACTAAGCTATGTGCGAGAGATTTACATTGGTTTGAAACGCTGGAATAAGATAAAACGAGTTGTACTCCCGAAGTATGTGAACCATGATGACGGACACCGGGACTTAGTATGTTTAACAGATTGGGGTTAGGTCTCAATTTTATTCCAATATTCATTGTCTTGGTTCTATTACAAATTCGGGCACTAACCAAGTGACTCCCGCAGTATTCGTGCCTGAAATTATGGCCTAATCCTAACCCGGTACACATACTACGTTGCGATGCCCGACATCTTGGTTCACATACTTCGGAAGTACTAAACCAGATTGTAATGCTCAGTTATATGGTCATGCCATACAAAAGTGTCCGCAGGATTTAAAATAAAATAGCGAAATTTAGGGCGTGATAACGTGCCTCGTTGGACTCGAATGAATAAAGGTAATAGCAAAGTAATTACAAATTTGAAATCGATTCGTACTTTATTTGTAGAAGAAAGCAACTTTTGCAACTACAACAACGAAAAATATTTTGCAAAACAATCCATTAAATTATTAAATTTATTGTCAATGCCCCCCCACTTCACCAAAGGTACCCACAAATATAATCCTCGCATATAAGTGGATGTTTATTCGAAGCCCTTCTCGGAATGAAAAGAGTGTGAAACGTCATGTAACATATCTGATCGAAAACGATTTCTTTCTTTCTCATGACTGTACACCAACGGCTCTGTGGTCCGGGTCCATCGTATGATTAATTCTAACAAACTTACCTAGTTCACTTGCTGAATATGAAATATCCTAACCTGTACATAAGGGCTGGCTTTCTTATGTGCGTTAAAATGTTTTAATCAATACGATCAGTGTATAGCAGGGGTGTGCAAGCGGCTCGCGGGCTAAATGTGGCCCACAAGGAAAAATTCGGCGACCCGCGAAGAAGTGCCAACTTTGAAGGTTTACGGCCCGTCAAACGAGTTTCAATTTAGTTTAATCTGGTACGTAAGAGTAATTCCGATTATTTAGCCTTGCAAAATCTATACCCGAGTCCAATTTAACATATATGACGTTAAAATGATATCATCTTGTGCAGTGCGAACAACGCATGTTTTAAGATTAATAACAGAAAGAAACAGTTTTTGTGTCCGTAACTACTAGAAAGCATATGTTAGATATAGGTGCGTCTCGGGGTTTCGCCCAGTTATTTTTATCTGGCTCTCCTGTATAAAAGGTTGCACACGCTTGGTGTATAGTATTCTGGGTCAAGATTTAGGTGTGAATCCTAAATCCTGTTGTAGGCTATTGTCCTGGACTCGCATCATTCTCAGAAACTCAAACATGTCGCCTCATTGTTATCTCGTTGCGAATCGTTCGTCAGTGTGGGCCAAGACTGCCCGATTTAAGTTTGTCCCCATATTACTCATAAACCCAAACACGCTGTCTGATTATTATTCAACTGATATCGGCATAGCTGCTAATTGCATTTCATATGTTAGAGCCTATGTCTAGCTAATATTACGCTAATAAGCGATTCACTTCCTGTATTGACTAACTTATCAGACATACCTCGAGGCGAACTGGTTTGTAACGCCAGAAACATGTCAACATTGAAATACTTTCGCCATGCTACAAACATGTAATGAGTTCATGACAGTCCGATTTTGATCTCGGAATGTAACGGATTGTGTGAATTTATTTCAGTTTTGTTTGTGAGTCTCAGTTAAAGCTCATTTAAAGTTATATTATTACAGGCAAAGTAATCCCATGGATCGTTTTCTAAATTACTATTCGCAATCTTTTTTGAATCCTAAAATTTCTCAGTAACTAATGGACTAATTGTTTTCAAACTCTCATTACTTAAATGCAAAGAAGTCGACTATTGCTTTTTTGTCTCTTATTTAATAATATTTATTAATCACCTTTTGATTTTTTGTCTCGTCAAATATTTCTACTAACATTTGGCGTCAGGTTTATACTTCACTCGGGCGTTTATTTATAATTAACAACTTGTATTATTTTGAAACTTCTTAGGGCGCTAGAGTTGCGCAAAATTCCTATGTGGTTTGTTACATCAGGGTATTCGCGCTTGACTAGTTTTATTATTTAGAATGAGTATACTAAAGTGGATTAAATATTTTTTTGAGTTTCAGAAGAGTTCTGCCTGAACATGGTCTTATATAGATAAATCGATTACTACTGTATATTCTTTTGTTATCAATAGGGCGATATATTATTTAAATAATGAGAAATTTTATAATATTTGAAAAAAAAAACACACACCTTATATTGCTCTTTTGAAAAAGCAGATAAAAACGACCCTAATTTGTAGGAAAAATATAGAAAAGTCAGGGACAAACAATCCCATTGAAATAAAAAATACGAAATTAAGGCGAAAACATTTTTTAAAGCGGAAATTAGATTTCTGATGCGTTTTTTTTTACTTTTAATAAATTTGTTTGTTTTTATATAAAATGAAAAGTAAAGAATTGTTTGAATGCTCACTTTTCTAATATAATCGGTCAAATACCTTATTCAGTACCTGAGAGGCTTTCAAGTGGACTTAGACCTAATCTACGAATATTTGAGACCAGAATTATTAGTCAGATTGAAAATTGTAACAAATGTTCATACAATTCTTGTGTTTTGACTCCTACGCGATTCTCCAGAAATGATTCGCGACCAACGGAATTTGGGAAACACTGCTATATGGTGACTTATTGCTCACTCAATAAACAAGCTTGGACTTGACATCCAAAGAGCCGCATTTCAAACAAGAACACACATAAACATCAGATATACCTTTATTCAGCTCTGCTGCAATGCTATTTTATTGTAATAGTAACTAAGCATCACGATTACCTATTTTTCCAGGGGGTAAAGAAAAGCCGATAACTCGACTTAATCATATGATCACGGCCTTTCGCCATGTTACCAGTCCATACCAGTCTTCGGTATAAAAGAATAATGCACGATGAATTATAATATGTTTTATCGAAACGTGATGAATCGTAGTTTGCAAGGTATTTTTTTCTTTTCTTAAAATAACCAAACATGAGACGCATGCGGCCGCCCCTGCCATCAAGACATACTGCTAAGGCCCAACCACTATAAGAGTCGCATATATTTTTGAAAGATTTGTGCTAAATTTTGGAGATTCTTTTCCAATATTTTGATAATTGCTAAGATTTTTCTCAATTTTGGACCTATGTGGAGATATACCAAGATTCTTTGCAAAATCAGCAAATTTTTCGGTTGGACTGAATAAAAAGTTCAACCAATCTCTCAGATGACATAGCGCGACAATCCTTTTATAAACACTTGCATGAGGGGTGGACGCCCTTCTATGTTTGGTGTTGTAAACCAGATTAAAAAGCCGTGTGTTGCAACCTTTATAAGCAGATCAAACAACATCTTTGGAAAGTTTGACCTGACCCGGATGACCGAGCATAAGAATATCGTTATCTACACACGTCCAGGTTTTTGTTTCAACAAAATATTCCGGAAGTCAATACGTTGTAATAGGGAATTTGAATGCGATCTTTCGAAAGATTTCTTTCCATAAATCATTCAAGATCTATTTTAGGAGAGTTTTATCTAGTATAGACAAAGTCGGCAATTTAAGAATAGTTGAAACGAGAATACCGGTCGGAGACCGAAGATTTATCGATCGAAACTGCGGTTTCGATTCATGACTCTATAGTGACACCGCGTGTCCCATCACTAATTAATTGATAACTCGCTAATTATACGACATAATTTATCAAATCAATAGGCTTCTGGTCCGAGATATGATGAATGCACATGCAGAATTTGGAGCAGATTCAACCACGCCTTCATGAGATATCGCGTGCATCTAACAGACAAACAGACAAATACCTACCAACATACTTACCGATCTAAAGATCGATAAGTAATGAGCTTAAAACTGTGCTGAGTATAGCGTTACCTAACTTTCCCATTGTGCAAATTCAATGAAGTTTTTACCTTTGTCGGTATTCAGTAGTAAAGATTGAAAATCTTGTGTGCTTTCTGAACACATAGTGAATCTGTATTTTTGTTTTAGGTCTGTTGCTACTGCTGTTTTGAGAAATCCCAACTTTTTTGTTCGACAGACCTCTAAAAAGAGGATATCCTGGACTTTCTCTGATATTTATCGACGAAATTCTCAATACAAGATTTTGTATTTCCCGTGCAATGATATTTAATTGTATTCGGCCTGACCTGGCTGAACCGTTTTTTTTTAATTTTGCATTATGTATCAAACCTATCTAAAATATATTTTTCTTACTCTATGTCGCCCACCCACGGCTCACGGAAAATTGGAAAGGTAAACTACAGGCGATGATCAAGGGCAGATTCTAAACCGGCGTCATTCATTCTAGAGTAGACTTTTAGCAAGAATAAGTGAAATTTTTGGCGCTCCATAAGTACGTGTGCCAATATGGACCTTTGCCTTCCAGGGATATACATGATAAGGCATGTATGGACAATAGATAAAATACTACTCGAGGATGGAAGTTATAAAGAGATCAATTAAACTGAGTCAGCTGTTGAACTAGGACACTTTGTATTTGAGCTGAATTTGTCAAATAAGAAACCTTTGAAAATTTGTTTCGGTGTTTTCGCTTAAAACGTAACCTAAATGCATGACGAGTATTTACGGTATATAAACTTGGAAAAAAATTGCCCGAGATAACCGTTAAAAACGTATGTACGGTACATTTAACAATTTGTCAAATAACCATTTAAGTCAAATAACTTCAGAATCTCACGTTACCTTCTAATAAGCCACATACTCAAGCATCATACATACGATAAAAGACAGGACATTATAAATAATTTGTTCTTCAGGATTTATTTCTATCTCGTGCTTACATTTAAATTTTTGTAACTATTACAATTTTTTACAGCATATATGATTTTATAGACTCGTACACAAACGAATCTACGACATGAATGAGATGATGAATTTCAAAATGAGGAACAACTGATTACTTAAAAATGGCATATTGCAAGTGCCTTAAAATTATAAAAATATTTCAAATAATAAACGTTGCAAACAATAAGCGACCTGCGACACCGACTGTTGAAGTCGAGGGCTCTGCATTCTTTGACTGATAAGGAAACCAATCCAACTGGGAGTTGTTAAAGTAAACCCGCCTGCTTATCTTCAATTAAATGTTACATACGATCGACAGATATAATTTTATAAGAATCGGTGAGGATTGTTGTGTATTTGTAATTGGAACTATAAATAATGTACGGTAAGTATTCTGTAAGTATAAAATAAATGAAAATAATAAATTCAGGAGTATAATTGTCCAAATATGCTATTAAAATAGTGAAGTGAACAAGAGTCATTACAAGGACGGCATTGTTAATATATCATTAAAGGGTCTATTTGAATAACAAACAAACGTAAAGCTTCAGTGAGTGTAAATGATAACAAAAATGTTTGAAATCTTCGAATGCCACTTGTTTAAATAATTTATCATTCCATTTAAATGTAGGTTGGAATTCCAAATGGAAATCAATAACCCTAATTGGTAGCTTAAAATGTGCTACTTTGTAGGTTTCTGATAATCGCGGAAGTGTGATCACAAACAAAGCTTTTTAGCAAATGTTAACACATTGGATTTCCCGATACTTGGAAATGTTTCATTTGCGAAACTCATTCAAGGCCACCTATGTTTCCGAGTAAAGCAAAACGATGAGGAAATATTGAAATATTTACACGCATGGTGATGATTTTTCATAAGATGTTCTGTCATATTCTTCTCGAGCATGAAACACCTTTCCATGTCATTCTGTCACAATTCAGGTCGTGTTATTATTGAAGTGACTCCCGTGGTATTTGTACCTGAAATTATGGTCTAACCATAACTCGGTACACACACTACGTTCCGGTGTCTGCCATCTTGGTGCACATACTACGGGAGTACCCAAATTTTCTTCAATTGACTGAGTTGAAAGCTGAAAAGCAATCAAAAATATAATTCTCTCAGTGAATAATCCTCTTCCCAAATATTTTAAAATCATGAAAAATTTCGTTGTAGCCAGTGTTGCCAACTGTTCTTTTAGCTTATCTGCCCTTGTAATTTAATGAAGTTGCATTTATCTCTGGCATCGCCTCTGCTACATGATGAAATAAGTTTTTATACGGACCGGACTGGTGTTCTATTATTTATTTCGGATTAGTATCATTTCGTCACGCCATGCCCAAAAAACAAGGGTATAAAACGGCGTGTCTGAAATTTTAAAAACGGCAAAACCGTTGATCCCGCACCGGAGGTAATCAATAGGTTGATTAGTAGCACACTTTTAAGCTACCAATTATGGTTATTGATTACCATTTTAGATTCCAGCCTACATTTACGAATGCCATCAACCATGTTTTGTCGACGTGCAATTGAATCATCTCACTGGCATCCTCGACCAGTATTAGGCTAGTATAAAGAAGGGGAGGGTTGAGGAAGATAGGGCAGTGGATAAAGAAGGAAAGGGTTGAGGAAGATAGGGCGGTGACTGGAGAAGGAAAGGGTTGAGGAAGATAGGGCAGTGGCTGAAGAAGGGGAAGGTTGAGGAAGATAGGGCAGTGGATAAAAAAGAAAAGGGTTGAGGACGATTGGGCGGTGGCTAAAGAAGGAAAGGGTTGAGGAAGATGGGGCAGTGGATAAAGAAGGAAAGGGTTGAGGAAGATAGGGCAGTGGATAAAGAAGGAAAGGGTTGAGGAAGATAGGGCGGTGACTGGAGAATGAAAGGGTTGAGGAAGACGGGGCAGTGGCTGGAGAAGGAAAGGGTTGAGGAAGATAGGGCAGTGGCTGAAGAAAGGGAAGGTTGAGGAAGATAGGGCAGTGGATAAAGAAGGAAAGGGTTGAGGACGATTGGGCGGTGGCTAAAGAAGGAAAGGGTTGAGGAAGATAGGGCAGTGAATAAAGAAGGAAAGGGTTGAGGAAGATAGGGCGGTGACTGGAGAAGGGGAAGATAGGGCAGTGGCTAAAGAATGAAAGGGTTGAGGAAGACGGGGCAGAGACTGGAGAAGGGGAAGATAGGGCGGTGGCTGAAGAAGGGGAGGGTTGAAGAAATTAGGGCGGTGGCTAAAAAAAGGGAGGGTTGAGAAAGATAGGGCGGTGGCTAAAGAAGGGGAGTGTTGAAGAAAAGAGGGCGGTGGCTGAAAGAGGGAGGGTTGTGGAAGATAGGGCGGTGGCTAAGGGGGAGGGTTGAGAAAGATGGGGCGCTGGTGAAAAAAAGGGGTTGGTTGAGGAAGATAGGGCGGTGGCTTAAGAAGGGGGGGGGGGTTGAGGAAGATAGGGCCGTGGCTAAAGAGGGGGAGGGTTGAGAAAGATGGGGCGGTGGTGAAAGAAGGGGAGGGTGAAGGAAGATAGAGCGGTGGTTAAAGAAGGGGAGGATTAAAGAAAATAGGGCGGTGGCTAAAGGAGGGAAGGGTTGAGAAAAATAGGGCGGTGCCTGAAAAAAGGGAGAGTTAAGGAATATGGGGCAGTGACTAAAGAAGGGGGGGGGGAGGTGAGAAAAATAGGTCATTGGCTAAAGAAGGGGAGGGTTGAGAAAGATAGGACAGTGGCTGAAGAAGGGAAGGGTTGAAGAAGTTAGGGCGGTGGCTGAAGAAGGGTAGGGTTGAAGAAGTTAGGGCGGTGGCTAAAAAAAGGGAGGGTTGAGAAAGATAGGACAGTGGCTGAAAAAGGGAAGGGTTAAGGAAGATAGGGCGGTGGCTGAAGAAGGGTAGGGTTGAAGAAGTTAGGGCGGTGGCTAAAAAAAGGGAGGGTTGAGAAAGATAGGGCGGTGGCTAAAGAAGGGGGGGGGGGGTCGAGGAAGATGGGGCGGTGGTGAAAGAAGGGGAGGTTGAAGGAAGATAGAGCGGTGGTTAAAGAAGGGGAGGGTTAAAGAAAATAGGGCGGTGGCTAAAGGAGGGAAGGGTTGAAGAAAATAGGGCGGTGACTGAAAAAAGGGAGAGTTAAGGAAAATGGGGCAGTGGCTAAAAAAGGGGGGGGAATAAAATAGGTCATTGGCTAAAGAAGGGGAGTGTTGAAGAAAAGAGGGCGGTGGCTGAAGGAGGGAGGGTTGTGGAAGATAGGGCGGGGGCTAAGGGGGAGGGTTGAGAAAGATGGGGCGCTGGTGAAAAAAAGGGGATGGTTGAGGAGTATAGGGCGGTGGCTTAAGAAGGGGAGGGTTGAGGAAGATAGGGCTGTGGCTAAAGAGGGGGAGGGTTGAGAAAGATGGGGCGGTGGTGAAAGAAGGGGAGGTTGAAGGAAGATAGAGCGGTGGTTAAAGAAGGGTAGGGTTAAAGAAAATAGGGTGGTGGCTAAAGGAGGGAAGGGTTGAAGAAAATAGGGCGGTGACTGAAAAAAGGGAGAGTTAAGGAAAATGGGGCAGTGGCTAAAAAAGGGGGGGGAATAAAATAGGTCATTGGCTAAAGAAGGGGAGGGTTGAGGAAAATAGGGCGGTGGCTAGAGAAAGGGAAGGTTGAGAAAGATAGGGCGGTGGCTAAAGAAGGGGAGGGTTAAGAAAGATAGGGCAGTGGCTGAAGAAGGGGAGGGTCGAGGAAGATAGGGCGGTGGCTAAAGAAGGGAAGGGTCGAGGAAGATAGGGCGGTGGCTGAAGAAGGGGAGGGTTGAGGACGATAGGGCGGTGGCTAAAGAAGGGGAGGGTTGAGGAGATAGGGCGGTGGCTGAAGAAGGGGAGGGTTGAGGAAGATAGGGCGGTGGCTAAAGAAGGGGAAGTTTGAGGAAGATAGGGCGGTGGCTGAAGAAGGGGAGGGTTGAGAAAGATAGTGCGGTGGCTGAAGAAGGGGAGGGTCGAGGAAGGTAGGGCGGTGGCTAAAGAAGGGGAGGGTCGAGGAAGATAGGGCGGTGGCTGAAGAAGGGGAGGGTCGAGGAAGATAGGGCGGTGGCTGAAGAAGGGGAGGGGCGAGGAAGATAGGGCGGTGGCTAAAGAAGGGGAGGGTCGAGGAAGATAGGGCGGTGGCTGAAGAAGGGGAGGGTTGAGGAAGATAGGGCGGTGGCTAAAGAAGGGGAGGGTCGCGGAAGATAGGGCGGTGGCTAAAGAAGGGGAAGTTTGAGGAAGATAGGGCGGTGGCTGAAGAAGGGGAGGGTTGAAAAAGATAGTGCGGTGGCTAAAGAAGGGGAGGGTCGAGGAAGATAGGGCGGTGGCTGAAGAAGGGGAGGGTTGGGGAAGATAGGGCGGTGGCTAAATAAGGGGAGGGTCAAGGAAGATAGGGCGGTGGCTGAAGAAGGGGAGGGTTGAGGAAGATAGGGCGGTGGCTGAAGAAGGGAAGGGTTGAGGAAGATAGGGCGGTGGCTGAAGAAGGGAAGGGTTGAGGAAGATAGGGCGGTGGCTGAAGAAGGGGAGGGTTGAGGAAGATAGGGCGGTGGCTGAAGAAGGGGAGGGTTGGGGAAGATAGGGCGGTGGCTAAATAAGGGGAGGGTCAAGGAAGATAGGGCGGTGGCTGAAGAAGGGGAGGGTTGAGGAAGATAGGGCGGTGGCTGAAGAAGGGGAGGGTCAAGGAAGATAGGGCGGTGGCTGAAGAAGGGGAAGTTTGAGGAAGATAGGGCGGTGGATGAAGAAGGGAAGGGTTGAGGAAGATAGGGCGGTGGCTGAAGAAGGGGAAGTTTGAGGAAGATAGGGCAGTGGCTAAAGAAGGGGAAGTTTGAGGAAGATAGGGCGGTGGCTGAAGAAGGGGAAGTTTGAGGAAGATAGGGCGATGGCTGAAGAAGGGGAGGGTCAAGGAAGATAGGGCGGTGGCTGAAGAAGGGGAAGTTTGAGGAAGATAGGGCAGTGGCTAAAGAAGGGGAGGGTTGAGAAAGATAGTGCGGTGGCTGAAGAAGGGAAGGGTTGAGAAAGATAGTGCGGTGGCTAAAGAAGGGGAGGGTCGAGGAAGATAGGGCGGTGGCTGAAGAAGGGAAGGGTTGAGGAAGATAGGGCGGTGGCTGAAGAAGGGGAAGTTTGAGGAAGATAGGGCGGTGGCTAAAGAAGGGGAGGGTCGAGGAAGATAGGGCGGTGGCTGAAGAAGGGGAGGGTTGGGGAAGATAGGGCGGTGGCTGAAGAAGGGGAGGGTTGAGAAAGATAGTGCGGTGGCTGAAGAAGGGAAGGGTTGAGAAAGATAGTGCGGTGGCTAAAGAAGGGGAGGGTCGAGGAAGATAGGGCGGTGGCTGAAGAAGGGAAGGGTTGAGGAAGATAGGGCGGTGGCTGAAGAAGGGGAAGTTTGAGGAAGATAGGGCGGTGGCTGAAGAAGGGGAGGGTCAAGGAAGATAGGGCGGTGGCTGAAGAAGGGGAAGTTTGAGGAAGATAGGGCAGTGGCTAAAGAAGGAAAGGGTTGAGAAAGATAGTGCGGTGGCTGAAGAAGGGAAGGGTTGAGAAAGATAGTGCGGTGGCTAAAGAAGGGGAGGGTCGAGGAAGATAGGGCGGTGGCTGAAGAAGGGGAGGGTTGGGGAAGATAGGGCGGTGGCTAAAGAAGGGGAGGGTCAAGGAAGATAGGGCGGTGGCTGAAGAAGGGGAGGGTTGAGGAAGATAGGGCGGTGGCTAAAGAAGGGGAAGTTTGAGGAAGATAGGGCGGTGGCTAAAGAAGGGGAGGGTCGAGGAAGATAGAGCGGTGGCTGAAGAAGGGGAGGGTTGAGGAAGATAGGGCGGTGGCTAAAGAAGGGGAAGTTTGAGGAAGATAGGGCGGTGGCTGAAGAAGGGGAGGGTCAAGGAAGATAGGGCGGTGGCTGAAGAAGGGGAGGGTTGAGGAAGATAGGGCGGTGGCTAAAGAAGGGGAGGGTCGAGGAAGATAGGGCGGTGGCTGAAGAAGGGGAGGGTTGAGGAAGATAGGGCGGTGGCTAAAGAAGGGGAAGTTTGAGGAAGATAGGGCGATGGCTGGAGAAGGGAAGGGTTGAGGAAGATAGGGCGGTGGCTAAAGAAGGGGAGTGTTGAAGAAAAGAGGGCGGTGGCTAAAGGAGGGAGGTTGTGGAAGATTTCCAAAGGAGGCCAATTTCCATTGTTGCGCAACTTAGGTATATATGGGCTTTGACAATACGGGTCAACAGCGCCACCTAACGATATTACAATATATCACATTATTATACAACAAGAACCCTACAAGTTTTATAGTTTCGTTTGAGACATCATTTCTGGTAGGCTTTCGGAATGGTATATGCTGTTGACTATCTCACGCATCATTGCCACAATTTGGTTTAGTCGATGCATTCAAGACTCAACTCAACGCCAATGTTACCTAAAAACTTTCCAGCACCTAATTCTTTTGAGATATTTCCGTAGTACATCTGTTCTGACTTTTTATTTCCAGGTCAGAGTTTTCTTCGATGTTACGTGTGTTGGGTATGTTTGTTGGTCGTGTAGTATAATCTTCAGTTGCATTGCTACTGTTTGCTCGGTATGTATGCTCGCGCTTATCAAACAATGTACATTATTATGACATTCATTCTCGGTAAGCTTGTTGCTTATCGATCTTAAGATCGGTAAGTAAGTTGATAGATATTTGTTTGTCTGTCTTTCAGACACTTTCGTATGTTACGCGATATCTCACGAAAGCGAGGTTGAATCTGCTTCATTTTGCATGTGCATTCATCCTATCTCGGACAAGAAGCCTATTGATTTTGGATGAAATATGTCGTACAATTAGCTAGTTATTGATTTATTAGTGATGGGACACGCGGTATCGCTATTGAGTCAGAGCAAAGAATATACCCCGCTAGATCGATAAGTCGGCGGTCTCTGATCGCTATCTCGTTTATATATTGTTTTATATGGATTTCTGACAAATAACACCATTGGCAGTAAAAGTAGCAGGCTGAACACCCATGCCTTGATTAGTAATAAATGGAATTTTGTTGACCTCGACATAAATCCCCTGCGCCCCTGTACGATGTCGAGGAACGTATGGCTGATTCGGATGCCATTTGGTGTAAATATCTGGAGGAGTCGTCTTTCGTGTCTAAAACAAAAGGTTGAAGTGAATATAAATCATGTAACGTTTAGCTTATTATTGGTACAGACAGAGTTTTCAATGGTACCTTAGTGTTTAATAAAATGATTCGAGTTGGACAAACGATTGAGGATCAATTTTTGATTTTTCTTTACTGAAGTATCGCCCTATATCTATATAATGCAATGTTTGTAGGGGTGAAAACTATTTCCAAAAAAAAAATACATGAATTAAATACAACTTCGATTCGATCAGTAATGAATACTGAAACTTACGTATTTCATTTCAGATAACATGAGACACTAGTTTGAATATTATTACTTTATATATAGGGCACAAACCTCTAAATTGCATAATCGTGCCCATTGTCAGACAATCACAAGTTACTTACCGCCGGGTCGTATAAACCGCCAACATGAACAAGAATTGAATTCCGATTTCTCGGAATTCTCAGTCTCGTGTTGAACATAATTAGCCGGTAAATATCGGCATCTTTGACGTAGACGATATAAAACCCGAGGGCGATACACTTCGACATTGCAGAGATGAGTGTAGAGCTTTTGTATGAATCCACAATAGCCCAGTAGCAAACAGTGTTTACGATGAAATGACATTCACCTGTACAAAGAAAAGTCTTGTTAAAAAGGTTGAATCAATGAAGATAACCTAACTCTTCCCACACGCCAGGTCTATGACTATAGATAGCTTGAGTTTTGAATTGCGTATATCATCTTAATTTGATAGCAGAGGTGTTTGTAATCGGAGTTTCATTTACTAACAATTGCAGCAGAGGTGTGTGCAGCTTGAGTTACATTTTCTCTCAATTGCAGTTTTTTGCTGCCGAGTTATTTGGA
The DNA here is from genome assembly GCF_964204865.1 of Styela clava. Classification (NCBI taxonomy): domain Eukaryota; kingdom Metazoa; phylum Chordata; class Ascidiacea; order Stolidobranchia; family Styelidae; genus Styela; species Styela clava. Next base: position 24,935,464 of record NC_135253.1, on the reverse strand, counting down.
ATTAATACCGTCTTTTTTCTGCAGTTTGACCCGTCTTGTGGCAATTCCATACTTACATACTTGGGTGTTTCATGAAATTGTTGTCATGTTTATTTACCTCGTTCAATAAGCGATTGCTTCAAGAATGTTGAGATTGATCTGGGCACTGAACGGCTTCTGAATGGTGTAGTAGGTTCAACTGTAACTAGAAATGTCACAAACTACCGTATGTAACGGATCTTCTTTTATTATACGACACCTAGACCGTACCGTTGCCGATGCGCGACCCCAGTGTTCATATATTTGGATATTGTTTGCTTGTTGGACACGAAGTGAAGTTTTTTTATTATTATGTTGTTGTAAAAAAAATCGCCTTTCTCTTCAATTACTAGTCCGATTGCTTTGAAAAATTGTATTTGTCGCTAGAAGGCTATAATTCTTTTTATTTTTTGTGGGATCTATACAACTCGTTTTTCACTTGTAAAATTTGTCTGATGACGTCATCAAAATTGAAAAATGCGTGGCGTGTCGTGGTTCGCATTTTAGCGATTTTATGGTCGGGTACTGTACAAGATTTTTACCACTTCGATTTTTTTAAAAAAAAACTTACTTTGCATCGTCTTTGTTGTAGTAATCGTCTGCCAAGTTGATGGCATTATTGTTGGTGAATATGTTGTAGAAACCGCAGCCTTACCTAAATTAGATGAAAAACGGGTTATGTTATGTGAGTTGTGCAGCCCACCTACTCAACGGTAACTGATGAAGTGGCCCACGATAGCAAGTAGGTTCGACACCTCTGCTCGAATACCATGCAATGAATGAAACAATACCAGTAGTTCAATGAAGATACCCATGTTTTACCTTTACTATATTCTCTATCCATGGCTCCCAGCTTATCATCTTGTTCCTTGTTTTTCGATTCAATAGCTTTAATTTCTGAAAAAAGATTTTACTGGGATTTTTTGCACCCGTCAGCGGAGTTTACTAATCAAATAAATTGTAAATTTGGACATGTGAATATTTCGTTCATGATTCTACTTTTTAACGCACCTTATAGAATATAGAAAACCAAAGATTTCAATACTTTTATACCGTCGTTGCACTCATGGGTTTCAAGCATACGAAACCGTAACAATTCAAGTAAAGCAAGTTACCATGAAGTAGATCTCTTTTTATTCCAACCAACTTTGCATCTTGTTCTATATTTTGAGTTTTCAGCAGTTTAATATCTAAAAAACAAACATTTCATTTATCGAAAAATGTCAGCTAATTTTACTCGACAAATTTATAAATCTGGTTGTAAACATCGTATATATTTTTTGAATTAAATGTATAACATTGTTGTCAATGTGATTTTGTGGGCTGTAAGTTTAGTTGCATTATTTGAAATCTTCCTTGGAGAAGATCGAGTCCTGAGCTAGTTTAGATTAGATAACTATAAAAAAGATATCTCAAAACCATTTCGCATTAGCTCTTAGATATGACAATTTTCTATAAAAAAAAAGCAATGCGGACACGAATGGCTAATATATCTACTCAATTTTTAGCGAAGTGGCAGTCAAAGTTATTGATTGTACTAGATATCACAATAAGAGTCATGTCGAATGTAATTATGTTATTCCTGTAACTTAAAAATAAAAACTGGCGTAAAATACCAGTTACATGTAATTCACCATGTGGTATCCCTGTTAAGATTTGAACTAACTAAAAAATTTGGATTCCAATTTAAAAAAACACCTCAAAATCTGATACGACTCATCAGTATAGTGATTATTGCCAGATTGAACCATGTTAAGTATAAGTGATTTTTAGTCAGTGATTACCTCGTTGAAATCCTTCATTTTCATCTTTCAATTTTTCATTCGTTGCTTTTATTTCCTTTATTTCTGCAAAAAATGTTTATTTCATTTTATTAAAAAATAGCTACGCAAGGAGAGAGGGTGGAAGTTGTCGTTTGCAAATAAGGCAAAAGTCAACCTAACCCATGTAAAAGTCTCTTATATGAGTTTTGATTGAAGAAAAAAAACCTTCAGGATTTCAAGTTGTTAATTAATATCAGAAATATTGTAATTACCTTGTTGAAATTCCAAATTTTTGTTTTCCAGATTTTTATTTGTTGTTTTTAATTCGCTCAAACCTGCCACAAAAGAAAGAAATACTTGTAAATTAAGTTGTCTGTTTTTAGCGCTGTTAAAATTTTTAATTGATGACCTCTCGATTAAAAAGTTGCTCTTAGTTTTCACGTTCTAAACCATCTTTCCCTCAATTAAAATGAGAACAGGCCATTGAAATGAGTTTCCTAAAGAAACCGTTGTATAGCGAAGCCCGTTTGAAAATTCGGCACTCCCGAACCTATGTGAACCAAGATGGCGAACACCGGAACGTCGTATGTGTACCAGAATTTCAGATACCTAAATTCATTTGGCTAGTCTCCAAACTCGTAAATATGGAACTAAAATAAGAAAAATTGAAATAAAGTTATAGCCTAACCCTAACCTGGTACACATACTACGTTCCGGTGTCCGCCATCTTGGTTCACATACTCGGGAGTACCAAACGTCGACCTAATTCTTTAAAAGTTTGACAATTATTCCGAGGGATTTATAAATTTGTTTCTTGTTTAAAACAAAACTCTCCGGTTCTCATTGCTACATCAGTAAAAGGGAAACTTCGCAGCACTGCTCGTGTCGCGGTGCAAAAGCTGGGTAAGAAATGTGGGTATGAATGTTTCCCCAAGCATCGATTTCCTTGTTTATCTCCGTTAACAATGACCAATCAGCACAAAGTCAAAGATGACGTAACATTTGCAATTTATGCTTCCGCTCAGGCACTTCGTTCGCGCAGAAGCATGGTTGTAAGCAACAACTCGTTCCCGCGATTTTGCGTGTTATTTGTCGTTTTCAGTTGTGTTTCCGATAATTAGTTGTAAATGAAGTTATTTAATAGTCATTATATCTTCCGATGATCTTTAGTTTAGTTACAATAAACAAAAATAAGTCCCGGAAAAGCTGTGATGGACTAGGCTAAGATTAGTTGTCTGTATCTGTTAGCGACACGTGCTTGTATGTTTTAATAAAAATGATTGTTTTGATCGTATAAGTTGGTTTGTACGTGCTAACTCGCAAACAAAACATTCGCAAAATAGGCATCTAAAATCAAGTAATATTAAAATACGGGGGGAAGTTTTTTTTTCTGGGTCAAGGTTCGGGGGACATCCATTGCGACACGGCTACGGTATCCCTGCAGACAAAACAATTACCCAACACAGAGCTGAGATAAGAAAGTAGAGTGAATACCTTGTTTGAAAGTTGCAATTTCTTGCAAATTTTTCAGAATCAAAGCTTCTAAATTACTTGTTGAAGTTCCGGAACCCGTGCATGTGATGGGGAATTCTTCTCTGCTCAAAGGTTGATGAACGCCGATGCCGAGGTTTTGCCAACCTGAATATATGCAGAAACATGAAACAAGTTATCAATGCTCAGATAAATGTACTGGTACATGGCAATAGATAAATCATTCCCAGTGAACAACATAACGAAAATTGATCAAAACTAAACTAAACAAACCATGAGGGTCGGGTCTAGCGTGTCGGGTCTTGCGCCAAGGTATTCAGCAGCTCGTGATTCACCACTATGTTTCTTTATTGGCTAAATAGATATTGACAGACCAGTAGCCGCACTCTCATCAAAGATTTCATAGTACGGAGGTCTATTTCATATTCAATATCTTTAAACATGCATACCTCAGGGTTGCAATAAAGTAAGAAAAAGTTACACTCAATTTCCTGACCTATTCAAAAATGTAATTATGACGTCAACTCTGAATTGAATAAAAATTTGACTCCGGATGGAATAAGCCTAAACCGTTTTTTATCGAAAGTTTTTGGGTTTTGTTGCTGAACATATTTTGGCTTACCATACGAGTCTGAAACTGCGAAGCGCGACTAACCTCAATAGTAAAAAGAGATGCCGAATTCATACTTCCGCTACAGTTTTGGTTATCAAATATATATAAATATAACACAGACTCATGATTCCGAATTGAGAGATTTTTTCATATCTGGTCTGGATATTGTCTGGGTTTGATTTCAATCTGACTACGATAAAACTTAATTCTGATCAGTAAAATATTTTTAATGGCAGCTGGTCTGCTGCTTATTTTGATTAAGTTGTTTGAAATGTACTGTTTTTTGCAAGCTCAACATTGCGACTTGGGAGTTCGATTTCGACCACAATACTAGAATAAAATATTAAAATGCGACTTTAAACATTCTTATAATAACATTAGTTACTCTATTTACATGTATGTTATATCTCACCAGCTGGTGCTGGGTCACATTGATGAATTTGGCAGCCTTTTTTCACTGAGCACTGGAACACAACGTCTTGCTGGGCTCCCACATAAGCAGTTATTGAAAACATCGCCAAAGTATATAGATAGATACTTTTTCCGATTATCATGATGACTAAGCTATGTGCGAGAGATTTACATTGGTTTGAAACGCTGGAATAAAATAAAACGAGTTGTACTCCCGAAGTATGTGAACCATGATGACGGACACCGGGACTTGGTATGTTTAACAGATTGGGGTTAGGTCACAATTTTATTCCAATATTCATTGTCTTGGTTCTATTACAAATTCGGGCACTAGCCAAGTGACTCCCGCAGTATTTGTGCCTGAAATTATGGCCTAATCCTAACCCGGTACACATACTACGTTGCGATGCCCGACATCTTGGTTCACATACTTCGGAAGTACTGAACCAGATTGTAATGCTCAGTTATATGGTCATGCCATACAAAAGTGTCCGCCGGATTTAAAATAAAATAGCGAAATTTAGGGCGTGATAACGTGCCTTGTTGGACTCGAATGAATAAAGGTAATAGCGAAGTAATTGCAAATTTGAAATCGATTCGTACTTCATTTGTAGAAGAAAGCAACTTTTGCAACTACAACAACGAAAAATATTTCGCAAAACAATCCATGAAATTATTAAATTTATTGTCAATGCCCCCCCCCCCCCCCCCACTTCACCAAAGGTACCCACAAATATAATCCTCGCATATAAGTGGATGTTTATTCGAAGCCCTTCTCGGAATGAAAAGAGTGTGAAACGTCATGTAACATATCTGATCGAAAACGATTTCTTTCTTTCTCATGACTGTACACCAACGGCTCTGTGGTCCGGGTCCATCGTATGATTAATTCTAACAAACTTACCTAGTTCACTTGCTGAATATGAAATATCCTAACCTGTACATAAGGGCTGGCTTTCTTATGTGCGTTAAAATGTTTTAATCAATACGATCAGTGTATAGCAGGGGTGTGCAAGCGACTCGCGGGCTAAATGTGGCCCACAAGGAAAAATTCGGCGGCCCGCGAAGAAGTGCGAACTTTGAAGGTTTACGGCCCGTCAAACGAGTTTCAATTTAGTTTAATCTGGTACGTAAGAGTAATTCCGATTCTTTAGCCTTGCAAAATCTATACCCGAGTCCAATTTAACATATATGACGTTAAAATGATATCATCTTGTGCAGTGCGAACAACGCTTGTTTTAAGATTAATAACAGAAAGAAACAGTTTTTGTGTCCGTAACTACTAGAAAGCATATGTTAGATATAGGTGCGTCTCGGGGTTTCGCCCAGTTATTTGTATCTGGCTCTCCTGTATAAAAGGTTGCACACGCTTGGTGTATAGTATTCTGGGTCAAGATTTAGGTGTGAATCCTAAATCCTGTTGTAGGCTATTGTCCTGGACTCGCATCATTCTCAGAAACTCAAACATGTCGCCTCATTGTTATCTCGTTGCGAATCGTTCGTCAGTGTGGGCCAAGACTGCCCGATTTAAATTTGTCCCCATATTACTCATAAACCCAAACACGCTGTCTGATTATTATTCAACTGATATCGGCATAGCTGCTAATTGCATTTCATATGTTAGAGCCTATGTCTAGCTAATATTACGCTAATAAGCGATTCACTTCCTGTATTGACTAACTTATCAGACATACCTCGAGGCGAACTGGTTTGTAACGCCAGAAACATGTCAACAATGAAATACTTTCGCCATGCTACAAACATGTAATGAGTTCATGACAGTCCGATTTTGATCTCGGAATGTAAATGATTGTGTGAATTTATTTCAGTTTTGTTTGTGAGTCTCAGTTTAAGCTCATTTAAAGTTATATTATTACAGACAAAGTAATCCCATGGATCGTTTTCTAAATTACTATTTGCAATCTTTTTTGAATCCTAAAATTCTGCAACTTTTCTCAGTAACTAATGAACTAATTGTTTTCAAACTCTCATTATTTAAATGCAAAGTAGTCGACTATTCCTTTTTTGTCTCTTATTTAATAATATTTATTAATCACCTTTTGATTTTTTGATATTTCTACTAACATTTGGCGTCAGGTTTATACTTCACTCGGGCGTTCATTTATAATTAACAACTTGTATTATTTTGAAACTTCTTAGGGCGCTAGAGTTGCGCAAAATTCCTATGTGGTTTGTTACATCAGGGTATTTGCGCTTGACTAGTTTTATTATTTAGAATGCGTATACTAAAGTGGATTAAATGTTTTTTTGAGTTTCAGAAGAGTTCTGCCTGAACATGGTCTTATATAGATAAATCGATTACTACTGTATATTCTTTTGTTATCAATAGGGCGATATATTATTTAAATAATGAGAAATTTTATAATATTTGAAAAAAAAAAACACACACCTTATATTGCTCTTTTGAAAAAGCAGATAAAAACGACCCTAATTTGTAGAAAAAATATAGAAAAATCAGGGACAAACAATCCCATTGAAAAAAAATACGAAATTAAGGCGAAAACATTTTTTAAAGCGGAAATTAGATTTCTGATGCGTTTTTTTTTTGCTTTTAATAAATTTGTTTGTTTTTATATAAAATGAAAAGTAGAGAATTGTTTGAATGCTCACTTTTCTAATATAATCGGCCAAATACCTTATTCAGTACCTGAGAGGCTTTCAAGTGGACTTAGACCTAATCTACGAATATTTGAGACCAGAATTATTAGTCAGATTGAAAATTGTAACAAATGTTCATACAATTCTTGTGTTTTGACTCCTACGCGATTCTCCAGAAATGATTCGCGACCAAAGGAATTTGGGAAACACTGCTATATGATGACTTATTGCTCACTCAATAAACAAGCTTGGACTTGACATCCAAAGAGCCGCATTTCAAACAAGAACACACATGAACATCAGATATACCTTTATTCAGCTCTGCTGCAATGCTATTTTATTGTAATAGTAACTAAGCATCACGATTACATATTTTTTCAATGGGGAAAAGGAAAGCCGATAACTCGACTTAATCATATGATCACGGCCTTTCGCCATGTTACCAGTCCATACCAGTCTTCGGTATAAAAGAATAATGCACGATGAATTATAATATGTTTTATCGAAACGTGATGAATCGTAGTTTGCAAGGTCTTTTTTTCTTTTCTTAAAATAACCAAACATGAGACGCATGCGGCCGCCAATGCCATCAAGACATACTGCTAAGGCCCAACCACTATAAGAGTCGCATATATTTTTGAAAGATTTGTGCTAAATTTTGGAGATTCTTTTCCAATATTTTGATAATTGCTAAGATTTTTCTCAATTTTGGACCTATGTGGAGATATACCAAGATATGCTTTGCAAAATCAGCAAATTTTTCGGTTGGACTGAATAAGAAGTTCAACCAATCTCTCAGATGACATAGCGCGACAATCCTTTTATAAACACTTGCATGAGGGGTGGACGCCCTTCTATGTTTGGTGTTGTAAACCAGATTAAAAAGCCGTGTGTTGCAACCTTTATAAGCAGATCAAACAACATCTTTGGAAAGTTTGACCTGGCCCGGATGACCGAGCATAAGAATATCGTTATCTACACACGTCCAGGTTTTTGTTTCAACAAAATATTCCGGAAGTCAATACGTTGTAATAGGGAATTTGAATGCGATCTTTCGAAAGATTTCTTTCCATAAATCATTCAAGATCTATTTTAGGAGAGTTTTAACTAGTATAGACAAAGTCGGCAATTTAAGAATAGTTGAAACGAGAATAACGGTCGGAGACCGAAAATTTATCGATCGAAACTGCGGTTTCGATTCATGACTCTATAGTGACACCGCGTGTCCCATCACTAATTAATTAATAACTCGCTAATTATACGACATAATTTATCAAATCAATAGGCTTCTGGTCCGAGATATGATGAATTCACATGCAAAATTTGGAGCAGATTCAACCACGCCTTCATGAGATATCGCGTGCATCTAACAGACAAACAGACAAATACCTATCAACATACTTACCGATCTAAAGATCGATAAGTAATGAGCTTAAAACTGTGCTGAGTATAGCGTTACCTAACTTTCCCATTGTGCAAATTCAATGAAGTTTTTACCTTTGTCGGTATTCAGTAGTAAAGATTGAAAATCTTGTGTGCTTTCTGATCACATAGTGAATCTGTATTTTTGTTTTAGGTCTGTTGCTACTGCTGTTTTGAGAAATCCCAATTTTTTTGTTGGACAGACCTCTAAAAAGAGGATATCCTGGACTTTCTCTGATATTTATCGACGAAATTCTCAATACAAGATTTTGTATTTTCCGTGCAATGATATTTAATTGTATTCGGCCTGACCTGGCTGAACCGTTTTTTTTTAATTTTGCATTATGTATCAAACCTATCTAAAATATATTTTTCTTACTCTATGTCGCCCACCCACGGCTCACGGAAAATTGGAAAGGTAAACTACAGGCGATGATCAAGGGCAGATTCTAAACCGGCGTCATTCATTCTAGAGTAGACTTTTAGCAAGAATAAGTGAAATTTTTGGCGCTCCATAAGTACGTGTGCCAATATGGACCTTTGCCTTCCAGGGATATACATGATAAGGCATGTATGGACAATAGATAAAATACTACTCGAGGATGCAAGTGATAAAGAGATCAATTAAACTGAGTCAGCTGTTGGACTAAGACACTTTGTATTTGAGCTGAATTTGTCAAAAAAGAAACATGTGAAAATTTGTTTCGGTGTTTTCGCTTAAAACGTAACCTAAATGAATAACGAGTCTTTACGGTATATAAACTTGAAAAAAAAAATTGCTCGAGATAACCGTTAAAAACATATGTACGGTACATTTAACAATTTGTCAAAAAACCATTTAGGTCAAATACCTCCAGAATCTCACTTTACCTTCTAAATAAACCTCATACTCAAGCATCATACATACGATAAAAGACAGGACATTATAAATAATTTGCTCTTCAGGATTTATTTCTATCTCGTGCTTACATTTAAATTTTTGTAACTATTACAATTTTTTACAGCATATATGATTTTATAGACTCGTACACAAACGAATCTACAACATGAATGAGATGATGAATTTCAAAATGGGGAACAACTGATTACTTAAAAATGGCAAATTGCAAGTGCCTTAAAATTATAAAAATATTTCAAATAATAAACGTTGCAAACAATAAGCGACCTGCGACACCGACTATTGAAGTCGAGGGCTCTGCATTCTTTGACTGATAAGGAAACCAATCCAACTGGGAGTTGTTAAAGTAAACCCGCCTGCTTAACTTCAACTAAATGTTACATACGATCGACAGATATAATTTTATAAGAATAGGGGAGGATTGTTGTGTATTTGTAATTGGAACTATAAATAATGTACGGTAAGTATTCTGTAAGTATAACATAAATGAAAATAATAAATTCAGGAGTATAATTGTCCAAATATGTTATTAAAATAGTGAAGTGAACAAGAGTCATTACAAGGACGGCATTGTTAATATATTATTAAAGGGTCTATTTGAATAACAAACAAACGTAAAGCTTCAGTGAGTGTAAATGATAACAAAAATGTTTGAAATCTTCGAATGGCACTTATTTACATAATTTATCATTCCATTTAAATGTAAGTTGGACTTCCAAATGGAAATCAATAACCCTAATTGGTAGCTTAAAATGTGCTACCTAGTAGGTTCCTGATAATCGCGGAAGTGTGATCACAAATAAAGCTTTTTAGCAAATATAACATTGCTAAGCATTGGATTTCCCGATACTTGGAAATGTTTCATTTGAGAAACTCATTCAAGGCCACCTATGTTTCCGAGTGAACCAAAACAATGAGGAAATAATGAAATATTTGCACGCTTGGTGATGATTTTTCATAAGATGTTCTGTCATATTTTTCTCGAGCATGAAACACCTTTCCATGTCATGCTGTCACAATTCAGGTCGTGTTATTATTCAAGTGACTCCCGTGGAATTTGTACCTGAAATTATGGTCTAACCATAACTCGGTACACACACTACGTTCCGGTGTCTGCCATCTTGGTGCACATACTACGGGAGTACCCAAATTTCGTTCAATTGATTGAGTTGAAGGCTGAAAAGCAATCGAAAATATAATTCTCTCAGTGAATAATTCTATTCCAAAATATTTTAAAATCATGAAAAGTTTCGTCGTAGCCAGTGTTGCCAACTGTTCTTTTAGCCTATCTGCCCTTGTAATTTAGTGAAGTTGCATTTATCTCTGGCATCGCTTCTGCTAAATGATGAAAAAAAGTTTTTATACGGACCGGACCTGTGTTCTATTATTTATTTCGGATTAGTATCATTTCGTCACGCCATGCCCAAATAACAAGGGTATAAAACGGCGTGTCTTAAATTTTAAAAACGGCAAAACCGTTGATACCGCACCGGAGGTAATCAATAGGTTGATTAGTAGCACACTTTTAAGCTACCAATTATGGTTATTGATTACCATTTTAGATTCCAGCCTACATTTACGAATGCCATCAACCATGTTTTGTCGACGTGCAATTGAATCATCTCACTGGCATCCTCGACCAGTATTAGGCTAGTATAATAAAGGGGAGGGTTGAGGAAGATAGGGCAGTGGATAAAGAAGGAAAGGGTTGAGGAAGATAGGGCGGTGACTGGAGAAGGAAAGGGTTGAGGAAGATAGGGCAGTGGCTGAAGAAGGGGAAGGTTGAGGAAGATAGGGCAGTGGATAAAGAAGGAATGGGTTGGGGACGATTGGGCGGTGGCTAAAGAAGGAAAGGGTTGAGGAAGATAGGGCAGTGGATAAAGAAGGAAAGGGTTGAGGAAGATAGGGCAGTGGATAAAGAAGGAAAGGGTTGAGGAAGATAGGGCGGTGACTGGAGAAGGAAAGGGTTGAGGAAGATAGGGCAGTGGCTAAAGAATGAAAGGGTTGAGGAAGACGGGGCAGTGACTGGAGAAGGAAAGGGTTGAGGAAGATAGGGCAGTGGCTGAAGAAGGGGAAGGTTGAGGAAGATAGGGCAGTGGATAAAGAAGGAAAGGGTTGAGGAAGACGGGGCAGTGACTGGAGAAGGGGAAGATGGGGCGGTGGCTGAAGAAGGGGAGGGTTGAAGAAATTAGGGCGGTGGCTAAAAAAAGGGAGGGTTGAGAAAGATAGGACAGTGGCTAAAGAAGGAGAGGGTTGAGGAAGATAGGGCGGTGACTAAAGAAGGGAAGGGTTGGGGAAGATAGGGCGGTGGCTAAAGAGGGGGAGGGTTGAGGAAGATAGGGCGGTGGCTAAAGAAGGGGAGGGTTGAGAAAGATAGTGCGGTGGCTAGAGAAATGGAAGGTTGAGAAAGATAGTGCGATGGCTAAAAAAGAGGAAGGGAGGGTTGAAGGGATAAAGTACAAATTCTGTCCTTTGCAACCTCATTAAATTACTAGTGCAGATAAGCTAAATTAAGGGACTGCACGTTGAATTAATTGAAGAACAGTTGGCAACACTAGCTACGACGAAATTTTTCATGATTTTAAAACAGTTTGGAAGAGAATTATTCACTGAAAGAATTATATTTTTGATTGCTTTTCAGCCTTCAACTCACTCAAGTGAACGAAATTTGGGTACTCCCGTAGTATGTGCACCAAGATTGCGGACACCGGAACGTAGTGTGTGTCCCGGGTTATGGTTAGACCATAATTCCAGGTACAAATACTATGAGAGTCATTTGAATTATAACACGATTTGAATTGTGACAGCATGACATGGAAAGGTGTTTCATGCTCGAGAAGAATATGGCAGAACATCTTAAATCTGAAAAATCATCACCAAGCGTGCAAATATTTTATTAATTCTTCATTGTTTTGCTTCACTCGGAAATATAGGTGGCCTTGAATGAGTTTCTCAAACGGAACATTTCGAAGTATCGGTAAATCCAATGTATTAACAACATCTTGGTCAGTTATTGACCGTACCACATAATGGCAATAGATGTTAATTGCCGTTCTCATTGATAGGCTCCTATTTTGTCATTTCCGTTTTAGATGGTTTTTCGATTATCGGCATAAAATCAGTAAATTAACCATTTTTTTAATTACTTTGTTTAGTTGTAATAATACTTTGTTGGGTCAACCAATTTTCAATTTTTTCTATCTGTTTTATTTCTTCACTGAGTGATTCTATGTTTTTTACTCTCCAGATCATTTTATTAAAACTTTTCGAAATTATGCTATCTTCTATCCATTTACTTTCTTCTGGATTCATTTTTGTGTTTGTCATGTCCTTTATTAATTTGATCTTGTAAATTTGAGTTTTTACTATATTTACTGTTATTAATATTATTTTTCGGTTATTTTCCGTGTATATATTGTGCCATATGAGCTCATTTAAATGGGGGTGGTGTGTCTGCAGAGCCTGATTCAGGGCTTTTTGTAATTTGTACAAAATCCGCCATGTAAAAGGACATTCTTTGATGAGGTTCCGTGTTGTCTTCCGATTTTGAGCAGAATTTACACTCCGTGATAGCTAATTCCCCGCTTACTTTACGATATATATTCATTCTTTTTCTTTGCGTTCCATTTAGTATTGCATTGTGCGCTAGCCTGTACTCTTTCCTTGTTTGATATTATTTCTTTGGCGTCTTTTTCTTTACGTGGGAAATCTGTATTAACATTTGCAAAAAAGCTTTATTTGTGATTACGCTTCCACGGTTATCAGTGACTTACCAAATAGCACATTTTAAGCTACCAATTAGGGTTATTGAATTTCATTTGGAATTCCAACCTACATTTAAATGGCATGAAAAAATATGTGAATAAGTGCCATTCGAAGATTTCAAACATTTTTGTTATCCTTTACACTTACTAAAGCTATACATTTGTTTGTTATTCGAGTAGACCCTCAATAATATATTATCGAGAATATCGGTCGGAAAGCGAAGACTTATCGATCGAAACTGCGGTTTCGATTCATGACTCTATAGTGACACCGCGTGTCCCATTACTAATTAATTAATAACTCGCTAAATATACGACATAATTCATACAAAATCAATACGATTCCGGTCCGAGATATGATTAATGCACATGCAAAATTTGGAGCAGATTGCCACATTTCGACGCTACTTCGATTGCATGTTTGTCAAGTGTCAAATTTACTGCCTCTTTTAAAGGGTTTACTATTTAAATTGAGTAAAGTAATTTCAATTTACTCAAGGACAATAATCGGTAATCACTAATGCTTTTTTCTTTTATAAAGTCAGTGTGGGGCTCCGTGAATAATAGTCAACCTCCTCACGGGCTCCGCAACACCAAATGTTTAAGAACCTTTGCCCTAGGCTATTCCATTTGTGAGGCTTCAACAATAACCGTCAACAATCTCATGTAATCAATTATATGATATCATAATATGCATTGAAATGTTATGCCAAATCTGTTATGGTGTCATAAACAAATTTCCAAATTGTGTAAAATGCGAAATTTCAGTGGCAGTGAATATGCGTACGCTAATAACCCAAATAGTCTGAATAAGTATGTGGATTTGAAAAAAAAGGGCAAGAATCACAAATCTCTAATAAAACGCCATGTTACAGGACTGTTGTGTTCTGCTACGTTGTGTACTTATATTATACCTGGCTACTTCTAATAGCGCAGACAGACTGATTTACGATTCAGTATGTTGTATTGCAGAAAGTTGTATTTAGTATTCAAAACATTACACACAGATTATATTGGATACAGAAGCACACACGACGCTGGTTTAACATAGAAACTAATAGTCAACTCACTCTAGGATAACCTTTGACCCTAACGGATAGTTGCCATACATTACATCCCTTATTCTTTCAGTAGAAACATATACACTTACACTGAAATAAAAAGAACACAAAACAACGAAACTTGCATGCACAATTGTATTGAAGATTAAGCCTATTTGGAGGATGCATAATCCGACCACGTCTGACGTAACATAGTATCTTTTATCTCTCTGATTATTTCGGAATATAGCATTGTGGTTATCTGTTGTTCTGTACCTATTGTTAGGAGGTGGGCTGTGGGTATTTTCATTATCAGAATCAACATGAGGATCATAATCTGAATCATAATAATGAGCATTCTTATTGGCAATGTTTGTAGATTTTCTAAGATGCTTTCTATTCCTTCTGTATTTCCTTCTATTCGATTGAACAATATAAGATCTTGGGTTTTGATGATGATCAATTATAACAGCAGGTTTCCATTGTTTAGAATCAGGTAATGGTGACATGCTGACAGCATCTCCCTTTTTCAGTTCATCATGCTCTATCATACTTGATTTGTCACAATAGTATTTTTGTTTCGCTTTCTCTGATGCCATTCTTCGTTGTACCTCATTTCGATCAAAAAATGATGGAGCGAGCAAAGCAGTAGCTATGGGCAATGTATTATTTCTTGTGCGTCTACCCATTAGAAGTTGTGCAGGTGATAAACCGATTCCTTCCAGTGGAGTTGTTCTGAAGTCAAGTAATGCAAGATGCTTGTCTTCACATTTTCTCCACAGATTTTTGACAGTTTGAATACATCGCTATGCTTCTCCATTACTACTTTGAAAGTACGGACTTGACATTTTATGCTCAATACCATATGCTTTACAAAATTTTCTAAATTCATCAGAAATATACGACTTCCAGTATCAGAACGTATTAAGATTGGTATTCTATGTCTGCAAAATTGAGACATCAGAGCATTTATCACCGATTTACTTGAAATATCACGAAACTCGTCAACTTCAATGAATTTAAAATAATGATCAACTGTTATTATGTAATTTCTTGCTTCAAATTCAAACAATCAGTTCCAATTTCTTTATATGGCAATGTGGGCGGAATTGATGGATTAAGTGGTTCTTTAGAAAGTGCTTTCTGAAAAGTTGCACATTTTGAACAATTTTTTACTAACTGTTCTACATCAGAGTTCATTCATGGCCAAAAGAACACCTCCCGAGCTCTTTGTTTACATTGAACAATGCCCAAGTGTGACTCATAAACAAGTTTGAGAACATAATGCTGCATACTGGGGGGATGACAATTGTCATACCTTTGTAGATATTGTCATCTAAAACAGCGAGTTCAATGCGAGAATCCCAGAATGGAATTGAATCCAATTCTTTTCTCGTGTCTGGCCATCCAATTTGTATGTTCAATTGCAGAAAGCTGAGCTCTCATTTTTTCAACTTTTGTAATTCCAAGTACTTTTCTTTGGATACAGAAATAAAATGCATCATATTTATATAATCCAATCCATAAATTTCTGATGACTTATCCGTTATGTAGGCACTAGGCAAAGTATCCGGTAAAATCATGTCTACGCCTCTTCGATACTTTATTTTCAGATCATACCATTGCAAATTCATAAACACTTTCTGTAACATCATTGGTATTGACAACCAAGGTTTCTTTGCAATCATTTCGAGAGGTTTATGGTCATTGTATACTGTGACTCGTTTTCCAAAATTATAACATTGAAATTTCTTATTTCTGGAAGCATGGACAATTGGCAATAGCTCTTTTTTATCTGAGCATATCGATTTTCAGTATCAGTCATTGCTCTTGACGAGTAAGCTATTGGTCGTCCATCTTGCACAAAACAGCACCTAGGCCATTTTGACTAGCATCACAATGAATTTCAACTGGTTTTGTGACGTCATAGTATTTCAAAACAGGCGGTTTACAACAAAGTTCTTTGAATTTACAGAATGCCTTTTTTTGTGCAGATTGCCAACTAAGTTCAGCCTTCTCTTTTAGCAGTTCTCTCTGAGTGGTGCAACTTTTGACAAATAGTTCAGAAAAGACAGGAATCTTTTTACGTCAGACTTGTCTTTTGGTTCTGACATGTTGCGTACAGCTTGAACTTATGCAGGATCCGCTTTCAAACCTTCAGAAGTTAATAAATGACCAATGTATGATATTTCATTTTTTCGAATCAAGCTTTTTTTGAAATTCAGACTTAAGTTGTAGCCTGTTGCTTTCTGAAAAACCTTTTTCAATATCTCATCATAATGTTTAATATCCCATCCAGTGACTAGAATATCGTCCATTATAGCAACAGCTCCAGGAATGTCTTCTAACATTTTGTCCATAATTCGTTGATAAATTTCTGAACTACAGTCTAAAGTAAACCATATGGAAGACGTAACCAACGATATCTCCCAGCAATAGTATTAAACCTCACAATTTCAAATGTAGCTTTAACATTTTTGTTGTTCTGATTGATATTTGTTTAAAAACAGTATTACATACCATTCTCCATGGCTATGCTTTTGGTAACTTAATGCATGTAAGTCAACAACTTGGGGTTCATATTCCATTGAATTCTCTGATGACATTTCAGAATAATTTTCATATGTTGTTTCAGATTCTGTTTTGACAGAATTTATTTTCGTACGTCGACG
Source organism: Styela clava (assembly GCF_964204865.1). Taxonomy (NCBI): domain Eukaryota; kingdom Metazoa; phylum Chordata; class Ascidiacea; order Stolidobranchia; family Styelidae; genus Styela; species Styela clava. The sequence goes on along the minus strand of NC_135253.1, from coordinate 24,918,753 downwards.
ACAGACTGCTTTCCAGTGATTAGGTTTTTTACAGTTAGAACATTGTGACCCAACTGCAGGACAATTGCCTTTATAATGACTGTGTGAAATATCAGTTCCACAGCGAGAACATTTCTTATCAGTCTTGTCATATTTGCGGTAAAATGATTTTTGCTTCTTGTCCGAATAATTGAAATTTGATTAACGATAATTTTTTGTGCAATTCTGGAGACCGAAGAATCCTCTTCATCTTGTACTATACGTATTTGCTTTTGTGCAAGTCCATACTGCTGACCAATTTCCAGGATGTAAGATCTTCTCCTTTATCTAAAAGTCTTTCTTGCAGTTTTTTCTCATGCACACCATCAATAATACAGTCAATTAGCATATCGTCTAAATCAGCATATTCACAATCCATATAGAATAACTTTTAAAGCTTTAAATAAGTTGTCAAACGATTCTGATGAGTCTTGTTTACGTCGCATCAATTTATGTTGATTAATTCTTTTGTTCTTTCTGGGTCTCACATATTTTTCAAATTTAGCCAAAACAGCAAAAGGATCTTTTTTCTCTTTTTCTTCCCAAGTTAGAGTTTTGTATATTTCTCTTCCTTCATGCCCTATCCATGTTCCAAGCCATCCGGCTCTCTCAGCTGCAGGCAATTTGGCTATCGGTCCATTAAAAATAAACTGAACATGGGTTTCGAATCTGCAAAATTCTTGGTACAGATCATGACTATTCCAGTCAATCATTGGATGATCAAAGTTATTTGACATTGACATCTCGGATTCAGTTGCAGATAAACAGATTTGAGTTTCAATTCAGACTCAACGGTTTTTGCAGTTTAACAGATTTCAGACTTCTTCCAGTCTTCTGACACCATGTTATGTTCTGCTACGTTGTGTACTTATATTATATCTGGCTACTTCTAATAGCGCTAACAGACTGATTTACGATTCAGTATGTTGTATAGCAGAAAGTTGTATTTTGTATTCAAAACATTACACCCAGATTATATTGGATACAGAAGCACACACGACGCTAGCTGAGCATAGAAACTAATAGTCAACTCTAAGATGACCTTTGACCCTAACGGATAGTTGCCATACATTACAAGGCCAACCGACGTCACAACGACCATTTCTAGTTGCGAGTTGCGTGTGTGTGTGTACGAGAGGGAGAATATGTTCCCCAATGGTTGATAGAAAATTATCATTCGATTGTAATAAACGTGTGTACAAAGGAAAGAGATAGGAGAATTAATTAGTTCAGGTTCGCCGTTTCTCAAACAGGTTTGTATAGCCATATAGCTATGTTTTGTCATTTTTTAAAATGCATTATTAAAGTAAAACTGTGCAATAAAATAAAATTAGTATAATTTGTTAAGTTAGGGGGGTAGGATTATTTCCTAAAATTGAGTCCCATATGCATATCACTACTAAGCATTTAACGTCACATTTTAATCCTGACCTTCAATGCCTTCATGTACAATATTTCACCTTATGTGCAGTCTGTGTACATTCAAATATCACATTCAATTTACCTTCATGCAATTTCTTTCGAGTGTTGTACACATAATTCATTGTCGCCAGTTGATGGATTATCACACCAATAAATTTACTTGGCACATTCTATAATACGAAACACGCACAAAGCATTTACTGAATTATTGGACACGAAGTGGACATAACGATCGTTTCAAAATTTTGTTGTTATTGTTATTGTTATTTGTCTCCGTCTCCATTTTAAAAAAATCGCTTTTCTCTTCGAATACTGGACCAATTGCTTTGAAATTTTCAGTGGTTAAAGATAAGAAGGCTATTACTTTTTTTTCGCTATGACGTCATCAAAATTATTGCCATTGGGTGGCCATATATTTGAGCATAGCTCTCTTGTTTAATTATCCTTACAACTTGTAGTGACTCTTGTTCACTTTATTCACTTCACTATTTCAATAACATATTTGGACAATTATACTCCTGAATTTATTATTTTCATTTAATTTATACTTACAGAATACCTACAGTACATTATTTATAGTTCCAATTACAAATACACAGCAATCTTTGCATATTCTCATAAAATTATATCTGTCGATCGTACATAACATTTAGTTGAAGATAAGCAGGCGGGTTTACTTTAATAACTCCCAGTTGGATTGGTTTCCTTATCAGTCAAAGAATGCAGAGCCCTCGACTTCAACATTTGGTATCGCAGGTCGCTTATTGTTTGCAACCTTTTATTGTTTGAAATATTTTTATAATTTTAAGGCACTTGCAATTTGCTATTTTTAAGCAATTAGTTGTTCCCCATTTTGAAATCCATCATCTTATTTAGGTTGTAGATTCGTTTGTAAAAGTGTACGAGTCTATAAAATCATATATGCTGTAAAAATTGTAATAGTTACAAAAATTCAAATGTAAGCACGTGGTAGAAATAAATCCTCAAGAACATATCAATAGAATCCCCTCTCTCGTATCGTCTGTATGATGCTTGAGTATGAGATTTATTTAGAAGGTTACGTGAGGTTCTGAAGTTATTTGACTTAAATGGTTATTTGACCAATTATTAAATGTACCGTACATATGTTTTTAACGGTTATCTAGGGCAAATTTTTTTTTTCAAGTTTATATACCGTAAAGACTCGATATGCATTTAGGTTACGTTTTAGGCGAAAACACCGAAACAAATTTTCAAAGGCTTCTTATTTGACAAATTCAGCTCAAATACAAAGTGTCTTAGTTCAACAGCTGACTCAGATTAATTGATCTCTTCATAAATTTTAGGCTCGAGTAGTATTTTACTTATTGTCCATACATGCCTTATCATGTATATCCCTGGAAGGCGAAGGTCCATATTGGCACACGTACTTATGGAGCGCCAAAAATTTCACCTATTCTTGCTAAAAGTCTACTCTAGAATGAATGGCGCCGGTTTAGAATCTGCCCTTGATCATCGCCTGTAGTTTACCTTTCCAATTTTCCAATGAGCCGTGGGTGGGCGACAGAGTAAGAAAAACATATTTTAGATAGGTTCAAAACCCAATGCAAAACTAAAAAAAAAACGGTTCAGCCAAGTCAGGTCGAATACAATTAAATATCATTGCACGGAAAAGGTAAAAACTTGTATTGAGAATTTTGTCGATAAATTCAAATTCCCTATTACAACGTGTTGACTTCCGGAAGATTATGTTGAAGCAAAACCCTGGACGTGTGTAGATAACGATATTCTTATGCTCTGTCATTCGGGCCAGTTCAGAGTTTCCAAAGATGTTGTTTGATCTGCTTGTAAAGGTTGCAACACACGGCTTTTTAATCTGGTTTACAACACCAAACATAGAAAAGCATTCAACACTCATGCAAGAGTTTATAAAAAGATTGTCGCGCTATGTCATCTGAGCGAATGGTTGAACTTCTTACTCAGTCCAACCGAAAAAACTTGCTGATTTTTCAAAGAATCGCAGTATACCTCCACGTAGGTCCAAAATTGAGAAAAATCTTGGCAATTAGCTAAACATTGAAAAAGAATCTCCAAAATTTAGCACAAATCTTTCAAAAATATATGCAGCTCTTATGGTGGTTGGGCCTTAGCAGTATGTCTTGATGGTAGGGGCGGCCTGCGAGCCGCATGCGGCTCATGTTTGTGATTTTAGGAAAAAAATACTTTGCAAACTACGATTCATCAAGTTTCGATAAAACATATTATAATTCATCGTGCATTGTTCTTTTACGCCGAATACTGGTATAGACTGGTAGGTAACCTGGCGAAAGGCCGTGGTCATTTGATTAAGTCGAGTTATCGCTTTCCTTTTCCCCATTGAAAAAATATGTAATCGTGATGATTAGTTACTATTACAATAAAATAGCATTGCAGCAGAGCTGAATAAAGGTATATCTGATGTTCATGTGTGTTCTTGTTTGTAATATGGTTTGATCGCACCGGCAAAATTAGGAAGGCTGTCAGAATGATGTCGAAAGCAAAACCTCTAAATGACGCAGAAGAGGAAGCACGTATGAAAAAAATTAAAGTGACCAAGATAAACGGCAAATTTTAGGTTACCATTGCTATTTAATAGCGACATGTTATGCTTTTTGACGAAATAAAAAAAGCGTTGTTTTAGCTTATGTCCGAAAGTTTTTAGGATCATTTCCACGAAATGTTTTTGCGGGGGGCCCACGAGAGTCTGGCTACGCCACTGGATCTGACTGATTTGTAACCCCTGGTTTATGCTATTAAATTTGTCCTGAAGGAAGGGCCTACGCTGTTTTGTAGATATTCTACATTAGATCATTGGACAAAAATCCCCATTTTGGATGTCAAATCCAAGCTTGTATATTGAGTGAGCAATAATTCACCATATAGCAGTGTTTCCCAAATTCCTTTGGTCGCGAATCATATCTGGAGAATCGCGTAGGAGTCAAAACACGATAATTGTATGAACATTTTCTACAATTTTTAATCTGACTAATAATTCTGGTCTCAAATATTGGTAGATTAGGTCCAAGTCCACTTGAAAGCCTCTCAGGTACTGAATAAGGTATTTGACCGATTATATTAGAAAAGTGAGCATTTGAACAATTCTTTATTTATCATTTTATATAAAAACAAACAAATTTATTAAATGCAAAAAACTTATCAGGTATCTAATTTCCGCTTTGAAAAATGTTTTCGCCCTGATTTCGTATTTTTTTTAATGGTATTGTTCATTCCTGATTTTTCTATATTTTTTCCACAAATTAGGGCCATTTTTATCTGCTTTTTCAAAAGGGCAATATAAGGTGTGTTTTTTTCAAATATTATAAAAATATCATTATTCAAATATTAAATTGCCCTATTGATAACAAAAGTATAATTGCATTTTAATCTACATTAGTAATCGATTTAATTTAATCTTCTCGATAACCAAGCACATACAAGGCGGAGAAATTTTCGCTGTATTGGTTTTCTATAAAATTACCAATGAAAAACAATTCAACGCTTATTTTCAACATAGGCTATAGCTTTATTAACATAAGAACTGTTAGGACAGATGTCAGGTTCTTCCGTGGTTGAAGTTGAGGTGTGTGTTGGAATCAATTTCCCACGTAGGAAGCCCGTATGTAGGATTGTACGGGAAAGTGACTCAGAATCAGCACGAGAGCTGCCTGCATGGAAAGGCCGTGAGCATGAATCGGAAACAGGGCGAGCACCAATTGAATATTTCAAATATTTTTTTGAATCGGATATAATCCACCAAATAGTTGCGGAAACGAATATCTATGCGAGCCGAAGCGATCCCTCCAAACAACTAAACCTTACAATTTGTTTTTTGGTTGTGTCGTTTACATGTCTATTTTTTGTCTACCGAGAACACGTATGTTTTGGGCTGTGGAAACAAAGGTTAACTGCGTTGCCGATGTAATGACCCGTGATCGATGGGAAAGAATAAAAAAGATGCTCCATTTCAATAACAACGATTTACTTCATGGCGATTCTGATGTTCAACAAGATCGATTGTTCAAAATCAGACCCCCGTTAGAAATGCTTAAAGCAAAATTCAAACCACTGCATCAAGAGCAAGTTTTATGTATCGACGAGCAGATGGTTCCGTTTACTGGGAGGTCAGGGCTGAAACAATATCTTCCTAAAAAGCCCCACAAATAGGGGTATAAAATCTTTATGTTGTGTAGAACAGATGGCTTGGTTCACCACCTTGAAATATATACAAGAAAGATACATCCTGTGTCTGGTTACCCTGATCTTGGAGCTAGTGCTAACATAGTCATCAAACAGACCGATAATGTGGAGAATGATGTAAATCACATACTCTGTTTTGACAATTGGTTTACGTCCACACCTTTGATGTTCGTTCTCGCCAAAAAGAAGATCTAATGTATAGGGACGGCGAGACAAAATCGATTATTGGGATGCGAGCTGGAATCTGACGAAAATTTAAAAAAAAGAGGACGGGGATGTTATCAGGAAAAGACGTCATGTGTTGAGGACACTGAAAAAAGAGTTGTGGAGTGGTATGATAAACGAAGTGTAACTATTGCCAGTTCGCTTGCCAGCGCCCACATCAGACGTCCGAAGATGGGACAACGTCACGAAACAGCACATAATGGTGACTCGTCCTTTTATGGCAGATTTTTATAACCGTAGCATGGGAGGCGTAGACTTGTTAGATGCGCTTATATCCTACTATAGAATACGCATTCGGTCAAAAAAGTACTACCGGAGGATCTTCTTTCTTCCACCTGGTTGATTTGGCTATTGTAAACAGCTGGATCCTATACAGAAGAGATTGTGAGTCACTGGGAGTTGCGAGTAACAAGCAGCGAGATCTTTTATCGTTTCGACGTTCTGTGGCAGAATCTCTTTGCAAGCTTGGGAAAACATCGACCCCACTTACGCGAGGCAGGGCATTGTCTACTATCCCACCACGAATCAGAAGCATAGCTACTCCACATGCCAACAATGAGGTTAGAACCTACGCCACTGGCCTGTGGTAGAAGCTAAGAGACAGCGATGTCGTTTCTCTGGGTGTGATAGCAAGCCGGTAATCAGATGTACCAAATGCGGAGTATATTTATCAGTGGCGGCGCGTCAATAGGGCCAACCGGGGCAATGCCCCGGTTGTTTTTTCGGTATAATAAAAAATATTCGAAAAAGACCTCAATATCGGTTGCACAGACTGTCTACACTAGCCATATTCTCCCGACATGGTTCATTTTTCGCTCGCAAAGCCTTCGCCGAACGTCGACGGGGCGACGCCGATTTTGCCCCGGTTGCTCATTGTATATCGCATTCTCGCTTTTATCTTCCACTCGCCGCGTTTGTCTCGTTTGTTTTCTGTTTCTTTTACTAAATCATCGGGGCCGATCGGGGCTAGCCCCGAAATTATGACGACACAATGCCGACGTTTCTTACAACAACGTGTTGACATGTTCACGCATTCCTTCTCGTTCGTTGGTTGCTTGAAGAGTTGATAGTTTCCTCGCCTTCGTTTTTGTCGCTTGTTTCGCTATTTGAATCAGTTAGAGACCTTTAGTCCATTTGCTTTCGATTTTCCACATTGCTTTTGAGCTCCTCACTTCTTTCCGGCTTCGCATTTTTTAGCCTTAGACCTCATAATGCAGGGGTTCCCAAACCGCGTCCCGCGGGCCAATTACGGCCCGCGAGACGATTTCAAATGGCCCGCCGAACATTAGTGAAACTATAACCGTGAATAAATACTAACACGTGTAAAAATTTAAATGTGTTCATCCTTTTACGTCGTAGAGCCGCCAATTGTTACGTCATTATCACAATTTAAGCACGTGTAAAGCGTAACAATTCAATTATAAACTTGACTATGATATGAGTAGACATATATACGAAGCCGTACTCCAGATGAGCAAGTAACTTCATTAGTCGCTATCAGTTACAAATCCTTTTTGAAAGTCGTGCTTGTTATTCCTCGCGTATTCTATCACCAAACTATTAAACTTATGAATTTTATTTCATAACAAACTGCGATACTGTGTGTATCTAAAATCAATCTTGCAGCCTATTTTGGTGCCTATTTTTCAAAATTTTCTCAGGGCGCTTAGGCGCGCCCTGAACCCCAGCCTTTACGTCGCGCTTCTTTGGTCATTCTGCTTTACTGGCCCGCGAGTATACTCGCCTTGAAATTTTGGCCCGCGGCCAAATAAGTTTGGGAACCCCTGTCATAATGAATAAGGTTGATGCACTACTTCGCACTCCCTTTCCCAGCAGCTGCCGCTCGAACAAAAATTAGAGGTACAACGTCTTGGGCCTTATCAACCAAAAAATTGTTCACTGGAACAATCCCATGACGGAGGAAAGCGTCGGCGTACATTCTGCGCAGAAACTTGGTATAAAAAACACGAATGGTTGTGTTACAGCGAGGACAAAAATGCACTTTTTTGTTTTTATTGCCTACTTTTTGCTACCGCCCGTGACTCACGTTGGTGTAAATTTGGTTTTAGAGATCTTAAACATCTTTCCGAGCGTCCCAGGGATCATCAATCTTCTATGGGGCACTGGACAATGCAGTAAAATACCGAACATTCGGAAATGTTAATATTGCAGCACAGCTGGATGAAGGACGCGCGGTTTCTATTCGTCGGCACAACCAAAACGTCGAGAACGACCAAACGTCGCCATGTTCTCGGTCGATTGATAGATGTTTTGAAGTTCATTGGTTGTCACGAGCTGTCCCTCCGTGGGCACGATGAACGGGCTGGCTCTTCTAATAGAGGGTATTTTTGGATATGATGGAATACACCGCATCCTTAGATACAGTATTGAGAGATCATCTTAATGCCGCAACTGTTTCGAAAGGGACATCTAAGGATATCCAAAATGATTTGCTCGACTCAATGTATAAAATTTATTTACAACATTTGGCTCTGGAAATTGAGAATTGCCAGTTCCTTTCAATTCAGTCTGACGAGACAACTGACATCACGTGCGTTTCCCAACTGGCTGTGATTTTTCGGTTTGTGAAAGATGGTAAACCTACCGAGAGATTTCACAGCTTTGTACCAATCGTTGATCGCACGGCTTGCGGGATATCGGCTGTACTGAAAGAAGTGTTACAGCCTTACAACGCGAAGTCAAAATTGATAGCTCAAACTTATGACGGCGCGGCAGTCATGAGTGGGTCGAAACATGGTGTTCAAGTTTATATAAAAGAAGATTTTCCTTATGCGCATTTTTTGCATTATTATGCACACCAATTTAACCTCGTTATTAAAAATATGTGATTTGATACCCCTCTCGTCCGTATATTTTTTGCAAATGTTTCGGGGTTTTCTTCATTTTTTTCCGTTTCGCCGAAGCGCTCTGGCCTCCTTCGCCAGATATGTAGCCGCCGTCTCCCAGCTTGTGCACCAACACGTTAGGACTTTCAATCACGCGTGGTGCAGGGCGTGTTCGAAATTAGGTCTGAGCTCATTGAGTGTTTCAATGGCGTTCAGAGCTCTCCGGTTTGGGACGAACGCTCTGTGAGGGAGGCGACAGGTCTAAAGCGTCTGCTAGAAGATGGTGAGTTTTCATTTTTTCTCCACAATATTCTATCACGTGGATGTATTATACGGCGCATTGCAGTCAAGGCTAATGGATGGAGCGTCTGTGCAGTCGTGTATTTCAGACTTCTGCGATGCTGTATCTCGTATCCGGGAAACAATAAAATACGACGACACATGGAGTGCTTCTTTACGCCGCGGGCAAACAACGCAGCGTTTGATTTTGTCTGCAAAGGAATGCTGTGACATTCTGGTGAATCAAATAGGCGATCGTCTGCGCACTGAACACCTTGCCGCGTTCTCTTTGATGAACCCCAAAAATTTTTCAAAATTTGCACGTCAATTTCCCATCCATTTGTTGGCTACTGTCTCCAAATTTTACCCCATGATAAACGTGGGTAAATTGGAAAATGAATTGCGATGTATATACACCGATCAAACTTTTTTGAACATCACATCAACTTGCGCGCTGTATGGGTTCCTCATAGATAACACTCTAGTAACTACCTTTGCGGCGTCTGCAAAATTTCTGGACATCATTTTGACGACACCTATTTCTTCCGCCGACGCAGAGCGAACATTCAGCACGCTGAAGCGTATTATAACGTATCTCAGTAACACAATGAAGCAAGATAGATTAAATTCCTTGGCTGTTTTATCCAGTCACAGAGACGTTATTTCTGGGATGCATGACTTTAATCAGCGCGTTATTGAGCATTTTGCTTCCAAGAAACCGCGGTGTGTTGCATATATGTTCAAGCAGTAGAAGTCTAGCAGCATATATATCTATGAGTGAGCTCCGCATGTCCTCATCTTTGCATTACCTTTCCTTTCTTCATAGTAACGATTTAAACCTTATTTTAGGTTTTGTCTGCTTTCCCGAAGTTTCTGTTAATAGGTCATTGTATTTATCTGGGTAAATATTGCCTTTCCTTTTGAAATAGGTTACAAAATAAACTATGTCTATATTTATTAATCCCTTGACTTGGACCGGTTTTAAAGACACTTTCTTATCGTTAAAAATTGTCGCATTTGCCGATTGGTTGTTACCGATGGAATGGTTTTTATACTCATAAAATGATGGGAGAACTTACAGCGCTCATCCTGTCCCCGTAGATGGGGGTGACTTGGTCCCGCAGTAGCTTGCCCCGGTTGTCAAAATGACCACGCGCCGCCACTGATATTAGATGAGATCAATTCATACTTGAGGTCCATGGATGTTTGAGGCAACAATAATATTAGTCTCTTCGTCTCAAACAGACGAGAAATTAACAATACTACCAATCTAATTACGACGCGATCGCACCTAGGGCTACCAACCGCCCCGGAATGGCCGGGACATTCCCGGAATTTACTGACAACCATGGCATTGTAAAAAAACATTATAGTTCTTAATATATATAGTGTATTTAATTTTAAAATGAAACAGTAAAACTATATATAGTTTGAAGGTTAATTTTTTAAGTTAGACAAAGCTTTAAAAAACTTGATCCAGTGAGATTTGTTGAAAAATTTAGTCAAAAAAGTTGCGGTGTGTAACAATATTTAGTGATTCCTTGTTTTTAGTTTATAATGCACTGCTAGTGTGAGGATCTTTTATCAGCACGATTTCAATATTCAATCAGTTTTCAGGCTCGCATGGCCATCTATTTTATGACGCCTTGCTGACAGCTCTTTATCTTGGCGAAAGTACATCGATTATTATATTTTCATAAAGATTACAAATTTAACATGAACTTTTGGTAGGAAAAAAAAATTCAAAGCGGCAAAATCACAAGACAAATTTAAATACCAGGAAGACTTATTTTTTGGGATTTTTGTTAAATAATTAATTCTAGGGTATTGTGTATTGAACTGCAGGTCCTTTCTCCTTGTTTACTTTCTATTCCGGATCCGTATGTGGCTGTTGCCACAAGGATGCGTGACTGATGTAGTATTATGAAGATAAATAATAATAACATAATCTCTTTCCACGAAATACCAAGTATATTTATGAGCTTTCGTTAGATCATAGTCTACCTTCTTCAGATAAAACAAGATATGGCTGCAAATTATAAAGATCAGTAATTAGTTAAAAATTGTAAGATAAAAATCACAGAAATACATTATACATTGGTTGGTTAGGTCTATCTCTCCTGTGCCGGTTCAGAAATTGATACTGGGGATTTCCAGGTCTGTCCATGTATATGTGTTCCAATGTTTGCATTTGAACCTTTTGTTTGCTTTGTTGTTGTCTGTGTATGTTTTAAAGTCTTTTCATTTGCGTTTCATTTTTTTATTTTGATTCCTTGTGGTTGCCGGGTTCGTAGTTTGCTGATCCAAAAGTGTTCTTTGTTTTTCCTGTATAACTCACAGTTGGTGAGTGCGTCTATTCCCAAGACACGGAAATTCTTCATGGCGTGGCCTTTGCTGTTTGAGTGATTTGCAACTGGTGTTGGGGCCTTCTTTCGGATATCCCTGATGTGGTCTGAGATCCGGATTTTCAGTTTTCTACCGCTTTCGCCTACGTATTGTAATTGACATTTTTTGCACGTAATTAAGTATATAATATTTTTGGTGTTGCAGCTGATAATTCTCAAAAGTTGGAATTTTTTGTTTGTTGATGAACTTCTGAAGTATTGGGTCTGGGTTGAGTGCAGACAGGTTGTGCACCCTTTTCTTTTGCATTTAGTGAATCCTGTTGTGTTGTTAGTTTTTGATATTGGTTTCAATTTGGCGCGCACTAGCAAGTTCCTAAGAGTCGGGCATTTCCTATAACCTATTATTGGGGAATTCGGGAATTATTTTTGTAGTCTGGTGTCACGGTGTAAGATATACTGGTATTTCTGGAAAATTTTCCTAATTTGTGGAAAAAATGGGTGGTATGTGGTTACAAGCGGTGTTTGGTCTTTTCGTTTTTTAGGCACTTTTGGTACGAGTGTTTCTTTGAATCGTAGGTATGTTAGCGGTTTTAGTGGGGATTTTCAAGTATTTCTTCTTCTAATATTGCCATGAAACAGCATGCGTATTTTGGTGCCATTTTTGTTCCCATAGCTCTTCCCTGTATCTGGAGATAATGACAATTGCCAAATTCAAAGTTGTTGTTGGTTAAGACACATTCAGCTGCTTTAGTAATCCAGTAGATCATTTTTGGGTCGGTCGTATCTTTATATATGACGGTATGTAGTTGGTGTTCATGAGGGGAGTTAATTGGTAGTCTACGAATGCTGATAGTTTTTCTGTTGCAGAGCCATTTCCAGATATGATCGATCTAGATGGGTGATTTTGTTTATGAACATTCGGTTGCAGTCATAGTCTTTCTGGTTTCGGATCTTTTGGGAGTATTGTCCGGTACAGCTTTTCGTCTATTATTTGGGCATCGAACATATTCTTGCCAATTCTGGTTACTGATTTTGCAATTTTATTGGGTATATCTTTGTCGAGAGCTTGGTAGATGTTGTCGTCAATTAGTTGCCGATGTCCTTCTTTGATGTAATCTTCTCTTTATAGTATGCATGTGCCTCCCCCCTTATCTGCTGAAACTATAACGATATCTCGGGCGGCCTTATCTTTTAATTCCTTTAACGCAATTTGTTCTTCTTTTAGAAGGTTGGAATGTGCCTGTTTTTTGGTATGTTTGCCATGATTTCTGTCTTTACTATTTTAGCATAATCGTCAAGATCAATGCTGCGTCCGTGTTCAGGGGTCCAATCTACTTGGCACAAATTGTACATTCCCCTTTCTTAGTTGTTTTTTTTTGCATTTATGCCTCAAAGAGTTGAACATTTCACTAGTTTCTTTGATTATGATAAAATTCAGGCTACATGATCATCACTCTTTGACGCGCAGCGCTCACTGTTGCTTTTGATGACTTTTGCGTTTCACAAGCTTCTGTTGCATAAATTTTCAAATTCTAGACATTAAGGCCGTGGTTGTCAAAGTGGGCGTCGCGACGCCCAAGTGCGTCGTTTCAGTTTAACTACGACGTCGCAAATCTTTTTGCTTTTTGGAATTGTAACTTTACTTGAAGTACAAGTTTAAAAATGATCCTGAATAAGAAAGTCTAAAATATAAATTTGCAAGTATGATAAATGCTAATCGGACTTCGGAACGTTCAAGTTTCGAGAAAAAATGCTCCGTGGTTTTATATTTATAAAATTATGCTGTTATAACGCTTGTTGGGCCGACCTCTTGGTAAATTTGATTGCATGAACCAAACGACTGACTGTTTTTCTTAAATTGGTATATTAAATCATTTCCACGACGATGATTCTACGCAATCAGCATTCGTGGTATGGAAATTCCAAGAACTACGTTCGAATCCAACGAAACTACAACCTTGAGTGTTGAGTGTTGAGCCTTGAGTGTTGAGTTCTCCATCGCTTGTCTCACCAATGCTGGCAAACTCTTCTCCACGCTGTTGTTTATCGCGAAAATTATTGAAAGTATACTTTTGGGGGAAATGCACCACAAAAGCTTGCAGTTGTATTTTTTTGTAAACCAGATTGTAGTGTTTTACGGTAGGCGAGTTCAGTACGATTTATTCTTTTGTGCGATGTGTATTTCGGGTAAGATAGCGGCTAGAAATATGGGTGTAGAAATATGTAATTCGTCTGCGGGTAGGATTGGTTTATAAATGATCACGTATCACGATGGGGATCAGCAAATAAAGACAACAAACGATTAAGTGAGAAACTTATTACCACGACTCGCCATGCATGCAGTGTAACTTGGATTTTGTCTGGCTTATCAGCCATGCTCTGGACCTGTTACCGATTTATTACATATATTCGGAACTATGAATATCAAGTGTCTTTGTCGGATCCAAAATAGACGACGACATATCACCAAACAATACACCAGTCTAGCAAGTTACAACCAATTAGCAAATATATTTTGCTATAGTATTATGATTTCCCACCTATGAACTATATGTGGACACATGGTATTACCGGGCCACAACCAGGACTGGAAATTAGGATAAAGTGAACAAATCTAATTGTGAATCCAGCTACGACCGCTTTCATGAAAAAAAGTAAATTTATATTAAACAGGATTTTAATAGAAATAGGATTTCCATATTTATCCCGGGGCTAAGATATTCCATCAACTTTTGCTGTCTCTGAATTGTTGCATACTTATTTCTTTTCCATCGAATCAGAGCCTCAGTGATCGTTATCGGTCTTGCAAACGGACCAAGACAATATTAGTCGAATTTACTCAGTGTAAATATTGTTTTTTGAGTCTCTTTCTTCATAACATGGCCAAATCATACGACGAACCACGGCCCTCTCGTCCACTTCAGTCCATTTCGGGTATGGGTTTAATTTCGTTTGCTTCAGATGCATTGGGATTGACGCGCAGTTTAATCAAAGGTGTGGTGACAAACATATTCCCAACGCCGTCCACGAGGCGCAAAACGTCGATCATACTATTTTACCATGAAAAGTGTCTGTCTTAGTGCAACAATGACGGATGCCGAGAAAAAAATTTATAATCGGTCTATATGGACGGACATTAGTAGGAAACGTCAGAATCTTATGATCGAGCCATAGTCACTTTGGATCGAGCGCAACTACGAGGGGAAGCACCGAAAAAGAGACCAAAATATCTTTTGGGTTGGCAACAAAGATGTTTTTTCTCTGAATCCCAGCCAAGGGCTTATGAAACGATTTGATTAGATTGAATCACTTTCAGACTTTAGGTTCAGAAGTTCCGGGGTACGGTGCTGCTGTACTGACGTAACTTAAGTTTTATCGCCTTTATGCTGATTATGGAGTCGAAAATAAACTTATCTAATACCAGTACCTGAATACGATGTAACAAATCATATATACAGATTAATAGAAAATTAAATTTTACCGTACTGCCGTAGCCTATGTCTTATCTGAATACCGTAGTTAGGCTACCCGGAACGCTGGACGGACAACTCGACTATCAGACAACTCACCAGAGACAACTCGACAACAGAGAGGTCTGGTGAGTTGTCCTCTTTTCGCATTTTCTACAGCGACATTTTGAGCCTATCGGAATGTAACTTCTGAAAGAAATAAAAATAGAAAGAAATAGAATTAATGCTAGTTGCTCATCAAGTCTGCGAGTGCTGTCGAGTGTATAAATTTGGAATAAATTTGAATCATAATAAATTTGAGCGGAACACACAGGAAAAATTAAATATTTAACCAATATAGAAATTAGTGCGAGAGCTGGCTAACCCAACGATGGGGTACCATACAGAAAAGAAAATTTCGTGTATTACCCATCATCCTTTACAGCGTACTAAATTTAAATGATTTTATCGGAAAATACAGAAATAGATCTGTGCAAAATTACATGATGATAATGTGTACATACATTGCGGCGATGTAGCTCATGTTCACTAATTGAATAATTAGGTACTGAATTATGTGATAGAGGATTGCTATGCTGTTGTAGGGTGTTCAGGTGTTAGATGTAACTGCTGTTTAGTTAAGGTTTTCTTCATCTAGTAAGTTCATTTGAAACAAATAACTGGTATTTCCATGACCTACATAGAATGGTAACCTGACGGGCCATAGTCCACCATCTGATTACACTATCTTTTTGCCTTTCTCTTCTTCCAGGATAAATACGAATATTCTATTCGTAAACATGTAAAACAGCTTAGGCTACCGGTATGTCTTATGATATTTTATCTGTTATATTATACCATACAGATACGACATGTAAAACAGCTTAGGCTATGTCTTATGATATTTTATCTGTTATATTATACCATACAGATACGACATGTAAAACAGCTTAGGCTATGTCTTATGATATTTTATCTGTTATATTATACCATACAGATACGGATATAATGTAAACAGGCTTGGCAACAACATCATATTTCTCTCCGACTCATCCGGTTTATTACTTCAATTTCACATTTAAACATCAGTACTCCATCGTCGAAAGCATTATGTGGGTAAAGTTGTTAACATTTGTTGCTGGAGCTGTTATTGCAACTGTCATCACATTATGGGTCAACAGTAAGTTGCTGAACTATTTATTTAAGAAAATTGCTTAAAGTAAGGTCATGCACACTCGAAGTAACGAGAACAATCTCTGAGTGAAGGTATGGAGACCACTGAAATGCCAAGAGCTACTATGACTACAAGGAATTAAAGCTTATAATACTGTAATTTAGTGAATATCGATCTAAGCATATTGAGTTCTTTATAATTCAGTTTAGGCATAGAATTTTTCATACCATATTTTTTTATGTATAATAAGCACTTTCATGGCTGACTTTCACTTCCAAAATTAGAGGGTGCCTATTTGTGTGGGAAAATATCCAAAGATATTAATATTTATCATATATATCTGTCTCCTTTGTGACAATTTCATGTGGCAAAGTCTGCTAGAACTTGGACATGCTCTTTACCGTAGAAGTTGAAAATATATAGATGCTTAGATAGATAAACAGAATTTTTAAAGTAAGTTTGAAGTTTTCGAAGTGTTTGACTGTTAGATGTTTATTTCAAATTCTAAATCAGGAGTGGGTCCTGTGCACAGTTTGTAAATCACAGGCCATACCTGTATGAAATCAAAAATGAGTTTTGAATTTTTACTAAAAGCAAGAAAAGGGTATGATATACTAATTCTGATATATATTGGAATATTTGATTTCGTTTAAACATTTTTCATATTTTATTCAGGCAAAGAAGAGAAAAACCAACACGAGCACAAAACTGGAAATGGTTATGGCGGCCTCCCACCTCTGGATGGATCTGTAGTAAAATTAACAGGTAGATATTTATATTGTTGAAGTTTGGTGGTTGAAATCGCCAAGTGGTAAAAAGGGGGTTAAAATTAAATAGTCAGAACATTTTGTTTATACAACGTATATTCACATTGTTCACTTCGAGACCTGTACAAACGGCCACTGATAGCTAAGGATATGTTGGTATTCTTGGAAAAACTGGAACTTTGCCGGTTGGACATTTGATTCTAAACAGAGCAGAGCTCTATAGTCTGGACAAAAATTTTACTCCAATTCTGATGGAGGAAACTTTTGACCTTAGTGTAAATGGTTAGGCCCCACCCCGGTCAAATTTTGCTATTTTAAAATGCAAGCCTTGAAGTTTGACAAATAATCCCAGCATTTTCTTTGTACACTATGTGGGATGGCAAGATTTTGTCGTATCAAATATATTAAAAATAGTTTTACATTGATTTCCAAAATATGACAAACCGGCAATATCGTATCCAAATAAATCGAAACATTTTAGGTAATAGAACAATAATCAATTGGAATATTCAGATTCAGATATTTATTTTAGTCATGCAAGAATCAAATTTAAAGCCAAAGAAAAATATCGTAAATTGAAAATAGAGAAACATTGTTTCACAGCAGTTGAAGTGCAGTGAGCGACACCAAATGCTGTATTATAGCAGCAAATAAAGCAATCTGATGAAAAAATTATCTCTAAATTACATAATCATGGAATAAAACATTATATTCGAATTGAATACAGCCATTATGGTTCATCCAAAATTAGATAGCTTATTAGCGACATCTGGTGATTTATATACACATCAAAATAATGTCGAGTTATATGACCAAGCACTGATAAAACTGAAGAAACATGCCAAGCAATGAGGTATTCTACTTGCCCTGGACATTTGTAGTACAAACCAGCAGCTAATACCCATGTTTTACTTCCAGATACTTCTGATGAAGCCTTTGCCTGCGCAATTTGTCTTGAGAATGCCAAGAACACTGTATTTCAACCCTGTGGACATATATGCAGTTGCCAGACTTGTGCTCTCAAACTCAATGACTGCCCAATATGTAGAAGAAGAATACAGCAAATGAGCAGGGTATATCTGGCATGAACTTAACATTTCCCTGTTGCTGTACTAGATTTCAATCCTGTGGACTTATATGTAGTTGCCAGATTTGTGCGCTTAAACTTCCTTCAACTACTGCTCAATATGTACCCAAAGAATTCAACAAATGTGCAATGGCACAAACTAACTATTCACTGTATATATACCCTATTTGCTGGTGGCAGGTGGTGAATGCATATGGTTTTATTAGTTCAAATTCTGGCTATGATATTTTATTAACAGAATTCTTCAATGTGAACTGAAATTTAAGAAAAAGAGATTTGGGGCATATGCAAAGCTTTCTTAATATACAGGGTGTCCATATAGTCCCTTTATCATTTTAATTTTATTATGAAGTCAGTTCTCAACCAGGTTTGTTGTTTTTTAAATCAGTATTTGTTTAAGTATTTTTACTTCATTTAATACATCTGTTAGGGCTAAAACAAAATATGGTATCAATTGAATCCCTTTTGCAATTTTTAAAAAAATTTCAAGACTTCATGGACACCCTATACCAGGGGTAGGAAACCCCCTGACGCTTTGGCACGCGAGCCCATTTATTCGGCACGCCAGTGAGGCTTTAAAAACGAGATCATTCTCCATCAGATAAAAAGTTTCAAAACTCTGAATTATCTGATGAACCTAGGTGTTCATTTATTCATTATCGTTTGTTAACAATCTGTTATTTATTTAAACTCTTTTTGTCCTTTTACGACACATGTCTACAAAGAAATATATTATGACGTAACACTTTAATGAGCTCTGAAGAGTGCGCTATTCAGTTGGCTACATCCGCATGTAATATAGCTTGACTGTGCCACTCTTTTTCTTCATTTCTGCTTTGTTTATGAAGTTGTATAGCTCATGCTAGTTAGAGATAATTGCTGACTTACTGGTATTAATTGATTTTGGAAGAAATATGCGCGATTGGGATGCCATTTCCGAAAAAATTTTGTGACTTTGTAACTGCATTACTCTTCATGTCTTCACCTACATATGCTCGTGAATCTCTGTTCTCAGTTAGGAACTTCAATATGTCTCGTAACATGAGTAGCCTGAAAGATGGAGCCAGTAGTTTGTGAATTTCTTTAAATTGCAAATTATAAATCCAATATAAAATCTCTATTAGCGCTAATGCAGCAGCAGAAGTCTCACTGATATAAAATTGTTTTTTCTATTTGTCGGACTAATATTTTCGCGAATAGTGAATCTGTCCGGACATGTTTAAAGGTTTATTATTGTGTATTTTTGCGTTGAAAGTAGCAAAGTATTGTTTTTAATTTTGGTCGGCATACGGAAGAATTTTGTCGTTTAATTTAGCCGATTTTGGCACGCGAGCCAAAAAATGGTTGCCCACCCCTGCCCTAAACTATATTGATTTCGCCTTGCTTGTTAATTTTTTGTAGACAATTTTGACTTCTATTATCACCATTGAGAGTGTGAAATACTGGCATTGAGCATCTCGAAAACATGTTTGGGTTGACTTTCGGTAAAAGTCTGCTTTAGTCCTAGAAGCAAGATTCTAAACCAAATTTTGATTGTTGATCGTTTTTTTGTCATAAGCAACGTTTTCGTTTCATCACGTATCTATCTATATCGTTTGTATCTATTTATATTTTTTCAATTTTCTCATTAAAATAAATTATATTTCATTGTGTTTATAGTAAATTCTTTCCAATCTTTTCTCGCATTTTACTTCATCTTTATTGGTAATCAGTAATCATTAAAAAAAAAATTTTTCAAGAAAAATTTTAAGCAAGGTGCACGCAGCACTGAACAAAGCTATCGGCAACCAATGAGATGCAAACTTGCACTGGAAATATTTAAAATTAAGGTTGCGCACTATATGAGGAAACTAAAACCAAGTTTATTTCTAACCCTGTTATCATGGTCTAGTTCATTTTTTCCTAGTGAGTTCCACGCGCAGCACCTCACCCATAGTTCATTCAGTAATATGGTTGAGTTGTAGTTTTTTGGTATTGGTGTAACCTTGCCTTGCACCAAGCCTTGTTCAAAGCAAAAGTGTTGAAATCTTGTGAATATGGTCTCATGAGCATCCCAGATGTATTTATCCTTTTTTCTGTATATACCAAAATTTATATTTTTGTCTGTACTTATTCACCATTTATAGTTTTTTTACGTAGAATTATTTGCTCTGGTGTTCTTGCAACTTTCAATTCACTCATCTTCACTCGTCATGCCCTTGACTAATAAAGAGTAATTTATAGAAGTATCAAGCGACATCTGTTGTAATGAAAGCAGTGTCTTGATTCATCCTTGAGTCAAACAGGTCAGGACAGCAGAGTATCTGGGTATGAACCAATTTTACAAAACCTAGGTTCTTGGGAAATACAGTAACTATTATCATGGGAATTTCTTTATCGAACCCAATATTAGCAATCCTGAGTCAAGTCACGTTTATTTTTTCCAACCAGTAAAAACGCTAGTGCTTCCTTGTCCGTCGCTGAACCCCGATCCGTGAGTCACAGGTTTTACGAGTCTAGCCAATCTCTTTGTTAAGTGATGAGGGAAGTCACACTGTGGATTAGTTGGACACGAGTCATTTCTTTTCGAGTAAGTGATTGCGCGAATGGGACCTCCTGGAGTATGCGCACCAAGATGGCGCACAACCTGAACTCAGGTTGTGTACCAGGACAGGGGTCAGGTTATGCGACATCTTGGTGCGCATACTTCAGTAGTGCCCGTGAATGAGTTTTAAAATTTTGATAAATAAAGTCTTTAATGCCAGAAGGTAATTCATTCCAAATTTTTACTCAATTTTCCCCCCTTTGATTAACATCTGAGAACAAAAAAAACCTTGGGTTGATGATCGGGTGTGATAGCTGTGTATATAATACTGTGCCGTGAAATAATTATCGAGCGCTCTCGGTAATAATTTGAGGAGTATCGATACATTACTTTTGCAACTTTAAAGAAACACAACTCTTCAAGTATTTTTAGTTTGGCAAATAAAGCAGTACAACTACCGTGTTTCCCCAAAAATAAGACACTGTCTTATTTCAATTTTTCTCAAAAATGACACTAGGAATTATTTGGGGGGGTGTCTTTTATTTTCATTTATCAAAAGCTACATTACAAAGTAGAGAATCACGAGATTTTTAAGTATACAATATATTTTAAGTATACGATATTCATATAAAAACGTGCAGGAGAGATTTCTTGCCATCGACTAGGTCAGGGGTCGGGAACCTTTTTGGTCAAGAGAGCCATAAAAGGTACATATTTTCAACTACATTTCCGTTCGAGTCATATAGCAATTTTTCACTTAATTAGGCCTGAAATTTTTACTCAAAAGTCAACACATAGGATGTCAATATACACTTACTGGACTTCGCTGCGGGCCTTGAACGGCTGCTCACATGCAGCACAAGTTGAAATCTACGATACTCATCACCCTTCTTTTGTTTCGGCATCTCCGTAGTATTTTTATAACTAGCTTTTCTAGTCCGATCTGAATATGACAGATACTGTAACTAGTGCATACAAACGGACGAAAAGATTTATTATATTGCTCCGCGACTCTGATCGCTTTGTAATGTCACAAAATAAGTTCCAGAACCTCCTAGTTTTGTCACAATGTCAGTCTGGTAATTCTTTTAGATAACATAGACGCTGGGCGCGCGTTCTCAAACGTATTGGCAAATTTTCTGCCAAATTTGGCTATAAGATAGTTTGAAATCTTGTAACAATAGTAAGCTTAGTCTTAGAACACTAGATTTTTCTGGGAGCCATATGCCACCCCAAAAAGAGCCATATATGGCTCGCGAGCCATGGGTTCCCGGTCCCTGGTCTAGGTCTTATTTGAAAGGGAGGACTTATATTAAAATATTTTTAAAAATTCAGGCTAGGTCTTATTTTCGGAGAAAAACACGGTAGTACGAGATGAAGAATCAGATAATATTCTTACAGTTTCATTTTGTAAAAATTTTATTTTTTTTTTACAATTTGCTATTAACCGAGTGCCTCATGCCACCAAACCATACTGAATATGAGAAAGAGGGCAAACTATATCATACTTAAAACTCGAGTGAGAAGGAGTTTACAAACTTCACTCGAAATTCCTACAGTATCTTCTTAACAAATACGTTTATCCCAGTTTGGGTTTCATCAATATATTTGCCTAGGTACAGTAGTTATGAAATTCTACTCTTTCAAGAAGGTGATTGTCACTTGTGACTTGAAATTCTAAAGATTCCTCACTTTCTGTCATCTGATTTAAATGAGTAAAAAATCCTTTTATTAGGAGTAGAGTTATGGAAAACAAAATCATTGAATCTGTTGCATTTTGTGTTTGGTTGGTGATACATTATTGCAGATTACGGTATGCCAATGTATTGATGCAGTGGCGTAGCATCCACCCCCGCAACCCCCGCGGGGGCCCAAGCGGTTAGAATTTAGAAATTTAAGCCGCAAAACCAAACGCTGCATTGCAAAACCAGTAATGCACATCTTATAACGTTGATGTTATCTCTGCTCGAATCGTTTTGTTACGTAACTATGCCAGGGAGTCGTCGATTTTCGGCGTCTTGTGGTTTGATCGCCTCGGCAAAATTACGAAGGCTGTCAGAATGATGTCGAAAGCAAAACCTCTCAGTGGCACACAGAAACGCAGAAAAAGGGCAGAAGAGGAAGCACGTATGAAAAAAATTAAAGTAATCAGGATAAATGGCAGATTTTAGGTTACCATTGCCTTTCAATAGAGACATGTTGCGCTTTTTGACGAAATAAAAAAAGCGTTGTTTTAGCTTATGTCCGAGAGTTTCCAGAGTCATTTCCACGAAATATTTTTGCGGGGGGGGGGGGGGGCACGAGAGTCTTGCTACGCCACTGTATTGATGTAATGTTGTGGCTATGCGAGATGCACCTGCTTTGTTTTCAGCAGGGATACACAACACTGGGTGCACAAGAACAGTTTAGTATAACTAATTCTTGACTGTATTTATAATAAATCCTAATAACTTGTGTTTATATGAAAATATAGACGCTAATAAATTTGTCCAACACCATTTAGTGTGTATGTTAGATATATCGATGACGATGACACTCAAAACTGGGTTTGAGGTCAAACCAAGTTTTACATGACGCCGTCCAACAAATTGCGAATTCTGAGTTGCGAAATGAACATCTGGATTGATATTTTCTACACATAATATGTCACGCAGAAATAGGAAGAACACGCCCAACCAGTCTTTGAACTCGGAACAGCAGGGATGAGGTCCGCACTCCCTGCTAACATGATTTGGGATGATGATATGGAACCACATCTATCGACTATGATTTCATCACTTACAATTACTGTACATGGACCATTGGATGGCATGTCAAGCTTTGGTCAATAACGTGCCTGTTTTGTTTTTGATTGATACCGGTGCGGGTGTTTTGCTCATTGATATCGCTGTTTAATCGACGTTGCAGAAAAATTTGGACATTTCAGAATTGCATCCTTTACGAGTACCACTCCGTACTAGGGATGGGCCGGGATTCGGATCCGGACTCGGATTCGAGTCGAATCCAGGCATTTTTTGGACTCGGATTCGATTTCAATTCCACGTCGTTTTTACCGAGTCTATAATCAATTCTGTTTTTACTAATTTACGCATATGTTTGTACTTTTATTCCTATAAATCTCACTACCTACCTTAACTAGTTGAAATTCAAGGTTAGATATTCAACAATATCACTCGTGTGTATTATAAACACTCCTAATAAAAACGACGACAGATAGCCAGATAATATAACGCAAGATAAAAACTATTGATAGCTTATAACAATGATGCGCCAGTCACCGTCAAACTATCTATTTGGTATACATGTGGTCCACAATAAAATATGTGTTAGCGCAATATTTTTGAGTTTTCGATTTGCCTAAATAAATAGGAAACATGCGCAGGATCAACCCAAGGGTGAATCTCATCAATGCCTTTTTTAAATCGAGTTTATCACATGCAATTCTTTCTCTAAAAAAGGGAGCAATGAAAGCATGGATCGTTTTAGAACGTTGACATGAACAACTAAATTGCAAGCATTATATTGACGACGAGTGGCATCTCTCTACCATTTGCACACGTGACATGGTAAATTTAAGGTTAGAAATATCTGAAATTATGGGAAAGCATTGTAATCAAAAGCTTTTTATTTTTCTATTTGACATGTAAGAATTTCTAAATAGCCCAGAATTGACGCACGGTGGTGGGCTGGAAATCCAGTTCACAGCCAAGGCGCACATTGACCCACGTTTACGTTTGTATTATGGCAGCCAAAAAAGAAGAAAAAAATATTTTTAAATTGATTCAACAGCTATCTGCGGAACCATTAGGCAAAAAATATGAGTTACGACGTATGCTTGTGAGCGCACGATGCTGTAGTATGGTCAAAAACTTGTTTTTCTACTTTTACATTGTGACGTCACGGACTCGGAGGATTCGATTCGAGTCCTTGACCTATTACTGTACTCGGATTCGTCGAATCTCTGTATAGCCGGACTCGTCCCATCCCTACTCCGTACTGTCAGTGGCGAGTCATTAGTGTCTCATGGTGCACTTGATGTCAACCTGGCGATTAAAAGCTGGTCTGTAGAGCAGCACCGTTGTTTTCGTTGATCTAGGACAGCGTTTCCCAAACTGTGTTCCACGAGCGCCTTCGAAGATTTCCGTGGAAAAAGAATCAAAAATACGTCCAAAATAGTCGCCATGACGATCTATGGAACGTGCAGTGGTCGCCCAACTGACCTTTCGATATCGCGGTCACCGTCGGCCTAAAGTGGACTAATTAGGGTGGGGTAGTGGAATTTTCGATAACCGTCGCTAATCCTCCTCCACCTTTGCCTGGTTTTACCTTGAAATGCTAAAAAAATTTCTCATTTTTGCTAAACTCTATTTAGTAGATAAATAAACTGCTGCAAGTACCTCTATCTTCATTAGACGTAACATTAGAGGCAAACACTAAGTTAGGGAAAGTAAACGACATAGAATGGTAAAATGAATGAATTGGTTTATATACACAGCATTTAGATAAATAAACAATAAAACATTTATATTAAATGCAATATGCAAAATATTCAATCATTTTTTAGGTATGTTTAACAAAAAAGACAATCTGCATATTTTGAAGACTTTGTGGAAATTTTTTGTTTTGACTACTGCTTCTTTCTTCTGGGGGCACTGTGGCGCTGTCGGTTTGTCTTCTGGGTGTGGCCGGTGGGCGTGTGCGGTGGATTGGCAGGGTGCAGTTGTCCGAGTGTGGTTGATTTCGATTGAATTTTTGGTATGTAGTGTCTGAGGGAGTGCCTCTGGTCTCCGGTGGGTGATCGGGTGGGTGATGTTTGTTTGTGGTTTTGTGACTGTTGGATTTGGGTTGGTTGGATGTTTTTGTCTGGACAGTGGGCTGATGTTGTTGTGTGAGTGCAGTGCCGTCACAGTTTATTTAGGCTTGTGTTTTCGGTTGTTGTCCTGTAATTAGGTATTATCAGTACTCTTCAAATATTGGACACATGTTTATAGTCTTTTAAAATGCCTGTGATAAGTTATTTTTCAGCCTATTTTGCAAATTGTAGTAGCTAGTTTTGTGTTCCGTATTCTAGGGGTCATGTGGCTTTTATTGAAAGTGTCTTCGATTTCAGGGGCCGTCAGTGTTTTTATGGTGTATATTGCTATAGCATCCTATCATAACCTCAAGATGTGCAAAATCAAAAAAAACGGGTCAAAACATTAGTGATGGGGCAGTAACATGAAAAAGAGCTGTCTCCATTTTAAAATGGTCCTATTGATTTATTATGTCTATGACTATATTGTTTTTTATTTTTGTAATCCTTATTGGCCATAGTTATATTATAATAGTGCACAAATAATTTAAAATTCAAATCTTTTTCTCAAACCTGGCATAAGTCCCTATTTAGTATGGATTTGTAAAAAAAAATGGCCCTCTATTCTATACAAACAAACTCATAAAAGATCATATAACGAAGACTTATAACAATGAATTCAAAATCATTTGTTTTGAAGGTAAATTGTTATCGTTTAAGTCAGGCCCAAGCTTCAGTTATTGAAGAATTCGCAAAAACTAATATTTCGCCAACATAAGTCTTGCAATAACCCTCGTATTTCACATCCAAAATTTAAGGTATACATGATCAGAAGGAACTATTTGTGCGTCAGATTAGCCGCAGGAGAATCTTAGTTGCTGATACCGACTGACGGAAGCAATTGAACTATTTGGTAAAAATCCCTGGAGTTGTGCTGTCTGTACCCGGGCTCATTCGACTAGCAAAAACGGGGTGGAGTTGAGTTGTTAAACGAAATGACCACTAATAACCTGGAAACAATTCAGAACCGACATCACCGATCTACTATTGTATAGATGTACTTTGACGTAATTAATTCGGTTCCGGTTTAATGAACATTACTCAATATTTGTTTTTGCTTATTGTTTGCTCTTCGTAAAATCAACACCGCCGAATATTAACAAGTTTACACACCGGGCGTTACAATACACATAAAATTCAACTTTGCCAACGTGTGCAAGGTGTTAAAGCGTATCTGAAGTCGTGAGGCCCGTTTATTATAGCCTCGCCCTACGCTACAGAAGTCGAACAGTTTTAGTCACACTTTGGATTTACAAAGCTGGAACGTTGAGAAAGTTATTGCGAACCGGTGACATGGCTGAGGGCGGACAACAAAACCAACAGCAAATTGTTTATAACATTATTATTAATAGCTTGCAGTACCAATGTGAAAACGTTCAGTAAGTTGTTACTTGATTGAGTTCCTGCTTAAATTATGAGTTTGTATATTACTTTCTGATACCATATTTTCGAACGGGAAATCGGTGACATGGGTTAACGCCTGTCTTCCTTCAACCTATATTATGACAGTACTGCGTCGACCGAAAATGGTCTTGGGTCGCTAGTTTCTTTCACAGAAACTTAGAAGAAATAAGTCTAATTTTTCTTAAATTCCACTATATATTTATATTTGGTCTTGAAGTGTTGCTCAATAGTAATTACATGTTTGGAAAGTATCATTGCGTAAGAACTTTGTGATTTATAGGGAAATAAATGTTATATATAGATTTACAAAATTTATTTTGTAAAAAATTTGGGTGAATTGAAAAAAGGTTTGGGAACCACTGTATTATAAGCTGTTATTTTTTACTTTACATTTATCACACTCGAGATTCCAAATATCTACTGCAGCTACTGCTAATAATGCATGGCCAAAATATTACGTGTAAATCGAGCACGCTTGGTATCTGGGTCGATGTGAAAACTGTTACAGCTATTTCCTAGATAATATAGGTAGTTACGCTTAATTTCTAGAAAAAAGCTCGAACTCTCATAATCACAACCGATCGGATGATCACAGTCAGCGAGATGTGGCCAGTTTGTCTCCCTTTATGTATGTTGTTATATTTTATCCAGAACAAAGACAACTGAGATTGTTACAGAGGATATCGGACAGATTATAATTTCACAGGAAGCCGAACAACAGGATGCTCAAAATGTCGGGCAACAACAGGCAGCTGACAACGTTCCACCAGAGAATATCGCTGAAGTTGTCGAAGCCTTGAATTTGTCGCCAAGTAATCCAGGGGATCATCAAAGTGGCGCAATTAAAAAGAAAGGTTGGTTATGGTATGTGCAGCTAGTTGGGGAAGGAGAATCACGTTATAATAAGAAAAATGCATTTTATCATTGCAATAAATAACACACCCCGGCAACGAAATGATAGGCAGAAAGAACTAGGTTAATTTATAATTCACATTTATGGCCATCGAGTAGACTTACCGTTTAGGGTGTGTGGTTGTGGTAGTCCCATTTTCCCACAAAATGAATTGATTCTAGAACATACAGTATGTTTTATCAGAAATTCATATTTTAGGTGATGTCAGAGTCCAAGAAATTACGAATAAATCTACAAGAGACGAATTGGTCCAACAAAATCGAGGTCTGCCACCGCCTCCCATTAGAAGTGGGCCGCCACCGCCTTCCAATAGAAGTGGACCGCCACCGCCTTCCAATAGAAGGGGGCCGCCACTGCCTTCCAATAGAAGGGGGCCGCCACTGCCTTCCAATAGAATGGGGCTGCCCCTGCCTTCCAATAGAAGGGGACCGCCACCGCCTTCCAATAGAAGTGGACCGCCACCGCCTTCCAATAGAAGGGGGCCGCCACTGCCTTCCAATAGAATGGGGCCGCCACCACCTTCCAATAGAAGGGGGCCGCCACCGCCTTCCAATAGAAGGGGGCCGCCACCGCCTTCTAATAGAAGGGGGCCGCCACCGCCTCCCAATATGAGTGGGCCGCCACCACCTTCCAATAGAAGAGGGCCGCCACCGCCTCCCATCAGAAGTGGGCCGCCACCACCTTCCAATAGAAGGGGGCCGCCACCGCCTTCCAATAGAAGGGGGCCGCCACCGCCTTCCAATAGAAGTGGGCCGCCACCGCCTCCCATTAGAAGTGGGCCGCCACCGACTTCCAATAGAAGTGGGCCGCCACCGCCTCCCATTAGAAGTGGGCCGCCACCGCCTTCCATAAGGAGGGGGCCGCCACCGCCTTCCAATAGAAGAGGGCCGCCACGGCCTCTCAGTAGAAGTGTGTCGTCACTGCCTTCTAGAACAAGTGGGCCGTCACCGCCTCTCAATAGAAGTGGGCCGCCACCGCCTCCCAATATAAGTGGGCTGCCACCGCCTCTCAATAGAAGTGGGCCGCCATCACCTCCCAATATATGTATGTCGCCACCGCCTCCGAGGAGGAGTATGCCACCACCAGCTTTCAGTAGAAGTGGGCCGCCAACGCCTCTCAGTAGAAGTGGGCCGCAACCACCCCGAAACACTGCAGCAGGTGGAAATAACCCTCTGAAGATGTCAAGGCTGCGAAGTAAGTGAAAATACTAACAACTATGTGAACATTGCGTGTTATACATCCCGGGTTCAAATCCTATGCCCTCCGCGTCGCCAAGAGAATAATAAGTTGAGTATTCGACGCCAAACCGGAAAGATTCCATCTTTCCAAAATTAGTGAGTTGCTAATTACAGTTACTATATCGCAGTGTATGCCCTAAACATTGAGTAATGAAGTGCTATCATTAGCAACATTTGCTTCGCATTTTTATTATTTTTTTTTTCTTCCATATGATGTTGATAATTCAGCAAAGTTACCTTCATTTTTCAGTTATCATGTTCGTTTACGAGAATTGTAACAGTTTTGTGATTGACATTTAACGACTTAAATCCGAGAATACTAAGACGAAGTTAATGAAGCAACTACAGAATTACATCGCATTTTTTTTCTAACGTATTCCTCAGTGTGTTTGTGTCGCTTCTCGAAGTAATTCCCTGTACTTTTAACATGCGCAATGGTGCGGGTAGGGGGTCGGGTCACGTGTGCCATACCTATAAATGAGCTTGTCTATGCTTTTAGTCCTTAGAAATATTTGACAAAGAGTGTGAGATACCATATATGAAATGCTTATCATATTAGCAAATTATGCGTTTGCGATTAGTTATAAAGCATATTTCATTTTCAGAAAAATCTTTCGAGCTAATCGACGAGTCTAAATATGAAGAGGCAGTCTCGATCTTAGAAGAACTGTCAACCCTGCAAAACCATCAGGATTTCGATACAATACTTATGATGATCGAGTGTTTTATACATCTTGGCAAAGAAAACAAGGCAGAAAAGGCTATTGGCAAACTCAGAAATATTTTGATGACGTCATCGGTAACCAGTGCGGAAGACGTCGGAGCCTTCGCCATGGACTTGATTTCGAACTCCGCTCACATTCGCGCTATAATTTTGCTTCGAGCAGCAAGTGATATTTATAAGGCTACACTGTTAAAAAAATTAGTAAATATACTAATTTTTCTAGTAAATTTTTACTAATTTTTCGAGTATTTTATTGAAATCACGTGACTTGCTTAGCTAAGCCAATCAGGGTGCTTGTTTGTTAATAGTTTACTAATGAATAGTAATTTCACTGATCAGTTAGTAATTAATATAACAGAAAAATAGTAAAAAGATTTGTATACTTGGAAAAAGTAGTAATTTCACTGATCAGTTAGTAATTAATATAACAGAAAAATAGTAAAAAGATTTGTATACTTGGAAAAAGTAAAAAAAATCTAAGTTCCTCTAATTTACGAGTAACTATTCTTTCCAATGAACGAATTTATCTACCTACGCATGCGATATAGTCACGAAGCAAATTTAAATACTTTAAAATTTCATCTAAATTTTGCTCTGGGTATCAAATTAATTTGAATTAATTTTATTCTAGAATTATTTTGGTTCATCACCCAAAAATTCTGATTGTTTTGCTATTGCATTAGACAAGATAAGATATTGTTTTATATCTTATTTTTCCGGAAGTAAGCGGACCTATTTGTCCAAATATTCATCCGCAAAAACTCCACGGGGCAGGTTGCGTGCGCAGCATTTTTGATTTCGAGTTTCCTTGTGCCGCGCATCTCGGCTGGGACGCTAAGCTGTTTGGGAGCTCAGCATCGGTTGCGTGCGTATGAAAACTGAATGCGGTACGCATGTTAAGTATGCAATAGCTTGAGTCTGAGTTTGATGATTGTGTTAGCAACGGTCTGTACGGTAGGTGCGGATTTACCACGGGTAGTGGTCTGATTATTGAGGTACCGGTACTGGTACTTTTTGCAGAGAACAAAGTTTCCTATATTTTAATCCTTCTCTTTACCGTCACAGGTCATTTGGTACCGGTAATGTGCCAATTATGACATCACTCAAATGTCACGTGCCTGTAGCCCGCGCTTTTTCTGGTTTAGGAATTAGGACTCGGTAAGCGAGGCTCTTTGTCGTTAGTGGATGTTTATTTTAGGCGGTTGGTTTTTGTAGATGTTTATTTTAGGCGGTTGGTTTTTGTAGCTTTTCATGCGTTAATTGAGCATGTTTGTGTTACAGTAGTAGACTTGTAGTTGGTAGACCAAAATATTCTTTAAATACCGTGTACATCAGCATCTAATGGTACCGTACCTGTATACAGCGACATGCTTACACACTGCGTTAGTTTCGCCGTGTTACCGGCACCAGTATCTATCGACGACCAAGAGTAAAAATCTGAATTGGCTATTTCAGTATTTGTTTCGGAATAGATGTAACTTACCGGTAGCCTATGGTGATGTGATACGTTCAAACGTTACAAGTCGGTGGCAACAATAGGTACGGTACCGGTAACAGACAGATGAATTCAATTATAGCTACAAAGTCTACAAGGCGGCCATCTTGGTCGGAACGTATTTGGCGCTTTACACTGTATTATATACATATCCTAATACTGTTAGGACATTTTATTTCTTCTTCTTTTATTTTATTTCTTCTGTGATTTCAATAAATGTTTTAGTTCTCGCTGGCACTGCTGAAGATTTTAGTAATGGCTAATATAAATTTGAATGAACTGTCTAAAATTGGTTTGAATAACCAAGCAATACAAGACCTGGATGTGAAATTAAGAGACCTTGGCGTCGAAGATTCTTCTGATCTCTTGCTTATTAAAGAGGAAGACCTCTATGGTGTGGTGTCTGTCATATTGGCCCGGAAAATTGTTGCATACTGGAAAGATAGTCTATGTCTGGATATTTCATCCGATGCAACTGAACTATTCAGCGATTCCTCTTCATCTTGCAATGCAGAAAACTTTGTGATATCTTGGAAAGACTTTCCCACTGACATAATTGAAATGTGCAAAAATGGCACAGTTGTTCCATCAGCCAGAAGAAGTGAGTTTGTTCGCATTCTTGTGGACTCTGTCCTGAAGTGGTCGGGCAGTTCCAAGCCGTCAAGGGCAGAATTGTCGACTATTGCTAAAAGGGTCATACGTAGATATCCAAAGTCTTTCCAAGATACAAGTGGACCTGAAGGTGAAGTCATTGGGTCTGGCTATTCCTACCTGACCCAACAAATGGTTTGGCGTATTGACAACTTGCGGAAGTCCACATCAAAGAAGAGAAGCCAACAGCCTAAGGTGGAAGAACAAGTAGATGTTGACAGATATGGCTGTGTGCTTTGGGGTCCTGAAACAGATAATGAAGGGGAACTTGAACAACTTAGAATGTGGCTCAAGCATGAGTACACATTATCAAAGTCTGATCAGGATTTGGGAAAAGTGGAAGAATATATGAAACAGACCTTCCCTCTTCAACGAAAGCATATAAATCAAAATCAAAGCATCAGTGGGATCAAGGAGTTATGGCCACACTTGTTCGATGGAATCTGTTTAATGCGCCATTATGAAACATTGGTTGGTAAAACAGAAGCTAAAAAGAATATTTTAAAAAAACTTGAAGACAATTCCATATGCATTTACAAGTAAGTTGCACAAATATCTGATACTTTGCAAGATAATTTTCATTCGAATGCTATGCCTTGCAGAGTTTTTGTTGAAAGCCTTCTTGTGCCCATTATTTATTGCTTCCTATAAGAGGTTATAACTTATCTGAGGTTAGGCTATACTTAAATATTCTGAAGTTCTTCTATTCTTTATTTTACTTCATAATCAAGTACCCTAGTTATTGTGCACCTGTTCTTGCAGGCTGGTACCACATGCGACATAGTGTGCTCTAGAGGTTGTCTGTTTCCATGTCTGTGTAATAATTGCTTGACAATAATTGCCCTTTCTTTTCCAAGCAGGCTGTAATTTAATGTTACTTTCATCTCTCTTCAGTCTTGCAATAGGAACAAATTATGTAACTAATCGCAAGGTCGATGAGCCAACCTCTATGAAATTACCAGTACTTAGTGTCATTCAATCAGAAAGTGGATCACTTACTCAGGCATTATTATTTAGGACATTGAAATGTTCAACCAATAAGAAAATTTCTGAATTTATAAGTTCTTCAAAATCGGAATCAAAGAATCTGAAAACTGAATTACCAAAATCGACTGGGGTGGTCACGTTGATCGCCTATTATTTCGGAGAGGACCTAAACCAAATATTTAAGTGTTTCCAGGTATGTTCTATGCTTTTTTTGAAAGTTTTCGCATCAAGAGTAATGTAACTTGTGCACAACACTGTTCCTATAAAGTTTTGTGAGCCGACTGCAAATTAATTGGAAACTAACTGCATGATAGTGGTTAACGGAATTTTTTTGCATATTTATTCACTACTTTGCCTATTTTCAGAAAGAAACCACTTTTCCCCAGATATTAGAAGATATTCCAAAATCTCCATTTATTGCTTGCATAGGTAAGTGTTAAGAGGTGAGCGATGTAATTGTGAATATCAGGAACAATTTCGAAATATGATATGATAGCTGTTTTCCTGTGATTAATTCTGCAACTTTTTCAAAGGCCATTTTGTGTCGCCATATACTTCTCAGTTGTGATTATTATAAAATGATATCACCAGCTTCTGTCATGCTACCTGCTTTAACTGTTGCGTCACAGTATGCATTGCTTGAAATATGAAATATAATATTTCTGAAAGAACGTAATGCTTATCATAAGCCTCATCAATATAATAAGTTCTCCCTTCGTTCTATCAGTGTTACGCTCGCTATCAACGGTGAGTGAAAATAAGTACAAATCCATGTCTGCTATATTAAATATATAGCCAAAGCCAATTTTGAGATGATCGTACTATTATACAATTAATAATTGTGTAATTGCATATTATAAAAAAATCACTAATCGTCCACCTCTAGTAAGTGTATTTGTTATTAGTTGGCTTTAGAAGTTGAGATAATAAGATTAATCAACCTGTCAAGTGACTTTCACTTTATTCATAAGCCTATAGATTCGAAGCTAAAGTTTACAATCTTGTGTTTCAGGTAACACGGTAGCGACTGCTGAGACTTTTTACGTCATCGCTGAACGAGAAGTGGTGTGTTCCTGTAGATCGTTTTTTGAAGCGGTGGCTTTTCAGTTTGCTTCGTTCTATGTTTTCAACATAGAATATCCAAAGAAGGCCTTGCTGACGTTTGATTTTATTCAGAGGTAAGAAAAAATGTGCTAGTCTACAGTGCTGATATAATTCTTGCTGTTGGCACAATGTACACGTTGTTGATGAATTACCTGTTACTTCTGTCATGTAGTGTTATTTGATGACATACAATACAAAAAATGGGTTGTGAAAATGAAATATGTGACTGGACTTGCACAAACTCGTGGTGTCCATACCCTGGGGACTGGGCCACGAGTAGGGCTGGGAATAATTTAATTAGTTAAACAGTTTTTAGGTGTTTAATAATAGTCATGATTTATTTTAACCATTCATCGGTACGGTACCGATTAATGGTTAAAATAAATCATGACTGACTGGCGGTACCACACATGTTTACATGTTTCCTCCTAATCTAATATGTTTTACATTCATATGTGAAAAATGAACTCACAACAATCCTATTTTAGTGAACTTCAATTTAAAACGATGTCACTGTGCTCTCCATTTTGTAGCAGGAAATTTTTGATATATTTGCAAAAAATCATTACTAATGACAGAAATTAATACAATATTTTTCAATTGCTGCATTTGCAATCGAATGTCAACGAGCGGATGAGCCTATTGCGATTTGCGACAACTGGGGGCTAGGAGGATCTGTAGCTATCTGGTTTGGCAATTGCATTCCTGGCCCACTGACAGTTTTTTGTTTATCCCTTGGCAAGGCACGATACATTATAAATACCTGACATTTTTACTATTTTTGTCCAGTGTTTGTGTTTTTACTATTTTGGTGGTGAGATAACAGGACGTTTTCCAAATTTCATATGTGAAACCTATTCGCCATTTAAGTTCTGCCTTTTTTCAGGTTCTTCGGTGACATAAACCCCAGCGGCACTAAGTCGAAAAAAAGTAAAGGCAAAGACGTTAATGCAAAAGTAATCGGCCTTGCAAGAAGAGTGAATCTATCACAGGCGTTATATGTGCCGTTGTTAGAAATTGATGTGTAAACTTTGGTGGTGTTACTGCTAGGGTTGCCACTTCCGGATACATTTTTTTTCGAATCGAATTTTTCCGAATCTGATTCCATTAAGCTTTTTTTTATTTTTTTTCATTGCATGCCTATTTTTGCTCAAAGTCACAAAAAAGCTCAAATCTAGAAGAGAAAACTTGAAAATGGAATATGCTAGATAGCAGGGATGACAAAGTTTTTTCAGTGAATAAGCCACACTTATTTCCACCAGGTTAAAAAATATGTGAGTTATCTGTGAGTCTTACAATACTGGGTTATTATTGTGTGTAGCTTTACACATACAATGTACTTGTATCAGTACTGAGGCAATTTGATGAAATTTCTTTCGAAACTGTTTTTTACAAGCCTTAAAGGCATTCAGTGTGTATTTATGCTAAAAATATTAATTGTAATAAAATGATTTTCGTTTCCAGAATCTCGTTTTTTTTATTTTAACTGTAATATTCTGTGTGTTTACTGTTGTGTCGTGCCAGTAGATCTTTGCTACTCTCGTAGTGGTTCGGTCATCGCGAGTGAGAAATTACCATCATGCTAGTATTGTATGGTACTACTGTCGGGTAAGGTAGCTGCCATCGAGATAGTAATTTTATTTACTATTTTAAGGTAAAAAATATTACTACTGGTGGGTAGGTTTACTGCCGTCAAAAAAGTAGTATTTTTTACAGTTTTATAGTAATTTTTGCTACCATCAATCTCTGTAAATTTACTGAAAATACTGTTCATAATACTACTGCTAGGGCTCGTAATTTTTTTTACATGGGGCCAGTACTTTTGCTGCCATTTTTTTTTAGTAAATTTGGGAAAATTTTTTTAACAGTGTAGCGCAACATCACCCGATGACGTTATACATTGGATTGAAATTTGTATTCATGACATCCATCAAGCCACAAATCAAATGATAGAAGCCGGTGGTCGATCTAAAATTATAGGAGAAGACTACGGCATAAAATACATGATAGAAATGCTTGAAGATTCACACACAATAGAAAACGCTGATCCAGTGCAAAAAACATTGAGTCAGGCTTGGTGCGCGCGTTGCATAGGGCCCACCTATGTCATGGCAAGTGAAAATGAGAAAGGTATAAAAATATTTACCGACGGACTTGGAGTTCTTGAGCAACAGTTCGGTTCAAACGCTTCAGAATATAAAATCTACGGTTCATTGTTGTGCAGTATTGGTGGAGCGTATTATAAGCTGCGGAAATATCCAGAGGCAGAACTTTATTATATTAAAGCGATTGAAGCCTCTGAGAAGGCCACTGATTATGATAATGAAGCTGCGAGAGAGAAATTAATTGAAAAGTTGAGAAAAAAACTAAAAAGCACTCGTGCAAAATTAACCTGATGTCGCATTGCTAATTCGCGGCAAATCGTATTCTACTGAAATTATCTCAAACAATGAATATTCACTCATCTCTTTTATATTTGTATCCTGTTTGTTAGTGCAATAGATCCCAGTTAATTTAAAATCAACCAAAATATTTTGTAAACCAGAGACTAAGATTTCAGATTGATATTTCAGTTACTCTAGTTTTCAGTGTTTGAAAATCACTTTTTCATATTACGGAATAAACATTCGAAAACTGAATACGGTAATTTGTTCCTGAGAATAATTAAAATTTATTTCTATTCAAAGCTAAAGTATTACGTTTTTTCAGCTTAGCAGCAATTCGTAACTTACAAAATTATCTCAAACCTCTTATTTACATTTGATTCTCGTTGTGTAATTGAGAACCTTACTGTTAAAAAGATTCGGCACTTTTACTTGCGTATACCATTGATATATATACTTTGCTATTCTCAATATCTCATTTTAATTGCATGTCTTATAAACGACTGATCAAGCATGATTCATAGATAAAGCAATATTTCAGGATGTAATCATATTTGGTCATCTTGGAAATTACTTGTAAATTTGGTTGATTTGCTGAATATTTTTAAAAATTACCTCACTCCATATTTTTACTTAAAATAAGGTCTTCTCTGTTTATATATTTTTTACAATTTCTGAACGGAATTTCCATATTTCTTCATTTTCCGCTAAATTGTATCTTGAGACTGTTAGAACATTTCTGAGTTAAATGAGAAATTAATCGCTGAATGGCGATTGTTTTATTTTTTTGGGACCCATGCGGCACAATTCATAGCCAAACCTTTCCTGTGTTATTTTATTTCATGGGAACACTTCAATATGAAAAAAGCTTTATTTTCAAGTTCCCATTTTTCTTGGCAGATCGGAATGGTTCATATGGAAGATGCACTTTACCAGGGTATTACTATTATTTTTTTTTTTTATTCCTTGTCCATAGGCACAGAGATCCCTTTTAAAATTTTACTGTTTTACTTTTATCAATGGGAACACTTTTATACAAATGAAGGCCGTGTATGGTTTTCAAAGTAAACTATTATGTTAAGTTTCATTGCTTGATAAATGACGTCACAGAGTGAATCCCTTTCTTGAGCATGAATTGTTTGAACATAATGGGCTTTGGAAACTACTAACCATGGTAACATATTACCATGGAAAGATAAACAGGGAGGCCATGAGTGCTAAATGCCATTGGGAGGGACCCACGATATATGAAAGGTTTGGAACCACTGGCCTAGACATTTCACTTCAAATATTACTGTTTTACTTCAATCTAAGGGAAGACTTTTGATGCCATATTGAAAACGCACCTGGAAGGATATTACTTTCATATTCTTTCGTCTTTCTTTTTCCTGCTAGTTTGGAGAGGCCCACGGCATATGATAGGTTGGTAACTACTGGCCTAGAGATTCCACTCCAAAATTTACTGTTTCACTTTAATCAATGGGAAAACTTTTATAATGAGAAAGTCCCTAGATGTCTATCAAATACTGTATTAATGATTTCATTCATGTGAACACTTTTTATGGAATATTAGAACACTTTAAATTTACTCAATGAAGTGTATTTTGTTTTATGAATATTGTATATATTTCTAATTGAGTAAATTTTATTTATTTTCATTGTATTTTACCCCCATTTGATTAATTTCATGATTCGAGTGATTTACTTTTGTTTTTGTTTTTACGGTAGAAGCGCCAAGATGACAATTAAAATGGAGTGAACTTTGTTTCGTGAATATTTCTAATTAATAAATTGACTTTCTTTTCATTGCATTTTACCCTCATTTAATTATTTTTTTTTGATTCGAGTTATTTACTTTCGTCTTTGCATTTAATGAACTTATAGTTTTTAAAATTTTTGAGTCCTACAGGGAGCAATATTCCCTCCAAATATTATTGTTTCAATAATGGGAACACTTTTATATGACACATGGGAACACCTTCATACTAAGGAAGTCTGATACTTTATCATTTAGATTCTTCTATTTTTTTAAGTTATGTTAAATAAAAACGTGTGATGTATAAGTAAATGAATCTCGGTGGCCCACTCTGTGGTTTTTCTCTTTCCCGTCATAAATATAAAAATCGTAACTGAAGTAAAGACCAGGCCAATCGTTATGAAATACCTTGCAGCACCAAGTAACTATCTGTGGTAGCGCTAAAGTACGGCAAAACGTTGTCTAGTACAGTATTTTAATGCGAGGGATGTTTAATTGACATTTGTAATTTTTGTAACATTTACTTCAATTTGTTTTATGCTCTTTAGGATAAGTGGGAGCGTGCTATTTTAGATTTTGCCGAATTTTCTGGTACATGGTTTGGCGCCATTTCCAACTCGGAACCACCAGCTATTTTGGAACGAGTACAAAGTTTAAGTACAAGATTCTCAATATAACTACTAAACACTAAGCGAGCATTTAGGTTACAGTCCACGCCGAGTTGAGGTCACTACCGTATAGTAGACGGTACTCTCGTAGCGTGTGTACCAGTTCAGGCCATAAATTTATTCCGATTTACCAGGCTTGTCCATGGGAATGGGATTCCCATGGAAAACGTCATATTTGTATTTCCCATGGGACACGAAAACCGTATGATTTTCGGGGAAATGATGGTAAAACATTTTGTTATGGACTTCGTGTTTATATACTTGAGCATAGCTCTCTTGTTAGTTATAAAGAGCAAAATATATTCAGCATTAACAATATACTTCGTGAAAAGGGTGATGGACACATGTCTAATAATTATGATTATAAAGTTAACAATGTCCGTAAGTTTTGTTGTTTTGCATGTCTATTCGTACACGTAGTCCTATTTAGTAGACCCTAGAACCTAAATTTAGCAATTTTTATTGAATTTTATTCTAATGGGAATCCCATGGGATGGGACAGGCATAATTGCTATGATATGGCAATGAGACAGAAAAATATGTCCCATGGACAAGCCTGGATTTTCCTTATGCTAT
Source organism: Styela clava (assembly GCF_964204865.1). Taxonomy (NCBI): domain Eukaryota; kingdom Metazoa; phylum Chordata; class Ascidiacea; order Stolidobranchia; family Styelidae; genus Styela; species Styela clava. The sequence goes on along the minus strand of NC_135253.1, from coordinate 24,879,650 downwards.
GCTAGTTCTATTTCGAGTTCGGGGACTGTCTGTGTTAGCCAAGTTAATATACCGCCAGCCCATAGGTTTCAACCCCTTTACACGTCTTGATGTAAAGAATAAGGTGAACAACATTAGTTACCTCCATATTGGTACAAGCACTTATGGAGCGAGCGCCCAGTCTGCTGGAAAATTTAGGTACCGGTAGATCTGGCTTAAAAAATCGGAAAACACCTTACCTGACTTTCGTCGAGCCAGTAATGAAGATTTGTAATATATCCGGGGCATCAACCAAATTACCCTTGAGTATCCGTGAAATCACACTTTAAAATGCGCATTATCAACATTCCGTTTATTTTACAGTACTGCAACTCGCCGACATACTTTGCAAAATGTAGTGGATATCAAAGACGTTGAATTTATCTTTGCCAGATATTCACCGTAAAGTAGCAGCAAATTTCAAAAGGGCATCGATATATTTTTTCATGATTGTACTGCGATTGGGTGATATATTATTACACTTTCATAGTTATCTATCTGTTTTTAGTAAATACGTCAAAACAATAAATTCATAAGGAATGGTAAAATACTCTGAACTAATTTCTATCATTTTTTTTACTAACCTGGCAACTAACTTTCTAGATCAGCGGCAGCAACTGTGACACACCAGTTCATGCTTTGTCGCGTAATGGTTATGTGAGTCGATCCAGTTACACAAGTTCATAGAACAATTCGAGTATCGGTGAAGCACGATCCATCCATGGCTCAAGCTCGCAAGAGAGGTTGTATACGCGTTTTACGCATGAAGTTGCGTTATGCCTTGCGCTTGTAATTATGCGGGTTTTTCTTATGGATACAGTTTTGATGGATTTGGGTATAGGCTTTAGATTTAGGTAAATATAATTCGGCATGATAAACTAAAATCTGGTACACGACTTTGTGAATATACTGGTAATAGCGCCATAACCACGGCAAGAGCTGCCATCGGTTCGTTCGTGGCAGGAGCTGCCATGAAGTGGTAAGAACTGCGCTTTCACTTTATCGCTTATGTTATTGATGAGTACCAAAAGTGAGGCAGGGGGTCGCGAGGTATGTGTAAACCACCAAAGGGGGTCGCGAGCCAAAATAGGTTGGGAACCACTGTCTTACATGGACTAATGGATGACATGTCAAGGCTTTGGTCAATACCGTGCCTGTTTTATTTTTATTTTGGATACCGGTGTCTCGCTCATTGACACCGCTGTTTACTCGATGCTGCAGAAAAATTCGGACATTCCAGAACTGCATTTTACTCAAGTACGACTGCGTACTGCCAGTGGCAAGTCATTGGTGTCTCATGGTGCACTTGATGTCAAACTGACGATTGGGAGCTGGTCTGTGGAGCATGCCGTTGTTGTTGCCGATCCAGGGTCACGGATGGGCATTCTAGGTATGGACTATCTTGGCAAATGGGACTGTGTTCTGTATCTCCCGTCGGGTCGCTTTGTTCTTTAGGGCAAGATGTTACTGTGCAGCACCAAACATCGGTTTCCTGCTGTCGTGTGACGGTAGAGGAGGATGTGGTTATACCGGCCTGCTCTGAAATTGTTGCATACAGCCTTGGCCCGTCAAGAGACCTAACATAGTAGCCGTTATTGAGCCATTGGAGAAATGCAACATCAATTTGGTCGTATCGCTGACGTTGGTTGACCCATCGAAGAAGGAGGTACCCGTTTGGATGAACAATGAAACGGACTATGATGCTGTCTTACCCACAGGGTCTTTAATTAGCATAGCTCAACCATACTTTGTCCGTGATTACATCGACGGAAGGACTTTCGGCTGATCAGTACGGACAATTGTCTTCTTTGTTAAGAGAGTTTAAAGGCCCCGATGGAGTCCTCGGGCGTACATTCTCGTTATCGAATTTCAATGTTTGTTGACGAATATTCAGTATAATTATGTTATGGCCATGTTTGATTTTGTATCACTTTTAACATAGCCGTCCTTCTGCAAAACATTTATGTTGATATTGTCATTTATCACGCGAGCATGGCTTGTAGTAATAGCGTAGAGAGTTTGTAGTAATAGTTTGTTATTCTGGTATTGTCACAGCAGTAATGATACTGTCTGCTTTTTAGGTTATGACACGTTCGTAATTCCACTAAGTTTGCTCGGTGGTGTGACGCATCGTGCTAAACATCAGGAATACGCTCGCCGGAATTTTAAGACCAAAATGAAACAGAAAACGGCGATTCCGATTATCTAATTTAGGGCGCATGTTGTCTGAACACCGTAAGTCTTATATTTGGCAAGGCACAATTATTTTTGCATATGTTATTCCTAACCCACACCTGGCTCCGTCATCCAAAGATTACGTCATTACGACCTCACAACCACGTCAAGAAGCTTGCCGAAGCATAGAGCTACGATGGCCCAAAATTGCATATTCGACTACGATAACAAACTCACTTACGCCAGTGATCTCTTTCATATCGGGATCGTTACGACGAGAAAACGAGAAAAATAGCTTGCTCGATTTCGGGTGACCATCCACGCGCCTTGGGCGACAGTTATTATAGTCTTTGGGGCCCTATTACATTACTGTCGTAGTTACGTAATTTTTGAAAGACGTAGTACGCTGGGGGTTAGGAATAACATATGCAGAAATGGTTGTGCCACGCCAACTAAAATTTCTCACGTCGTGTTGTGAATATGCCCTGAATATAGGATAAACACCTCTTGAATTGCACAAATTTCGCTAGGCTTCATCCCCCATCAAGTCCATGTCCCTAAACCAGTTAACTTGGTTTACAATTTCATGCCTGACATCAAGCTATCGTTCCATACGGATACAAGTAAAAACGCCTCTGTTGCTTGTGCGAGATATATTATCATGAGGACGAAAACACAATGATTGGTCACAGAATTAAAGTTTAATATTAGAAAAAAAAAACATCAACCTCAGCCAGAAATTGTTTTGGTCAGACTTGAGATATCAGTAGTGACATAGAGCGCTTCAGAAGTGTGTGTACCAATATGGAGGAAACTTATTTTGTTCGCCTACTTTGCATAAGCTGTGTAAAGGGACGAAAGCTTATGGGCAGGAATAGAACTAAAATAAGAAAAATCGGAATAAAATTATGGTCTAACCTGGTACACCTACTACCGCAGTACCAAACATAGACCTAATCAGATATTATTTTAATTTATTATAAAATATTGTCCACAGTTTTCATATGCAGGGGGTTTATAAACTTCTGTTACAATTTCAATTTTATTTAAAGTCTGTTCTTAAAATTTTTCAACCATTTTTTTTTATTTCAATCTGTGTGTATTCAAATGTTTACTCAATTCAATAAACATGTAGCGGCCAACAAACTATACATGTTATCGATAAATTCTTCGCAATTAATAGTTTAGGACTATAAAAGTTACGATTTCAAAATACCACAAACATCCATAGTTATACGTTATTATTGAATATTATTGGGCGCGACGGCCTTGGGGTATATTGTATTGTCGAAGCCAGGGGTGTGCAACAGGGTGCCCGCGGGCTACAACCCGTCCCGTCGAGCAATTCAGTGTGGCCTTTATGAACACTCACATTTTTCACCATCAAGCATAAAATCCGAATCCGACAGTTTGTTTGAGATGGCGCTCGCATTTGCCCTTGTCGTTACGTTAATTCGTTTTGCCCGATACCTTTATTACTTTAAGGCTAAGCGATAGCCTTTTGGTTGTGAGAATATTTTAATTTATTGTGTACGCGAAAGAAATTTAAATTTTTTGAATGGTCCAGCTAGATGTCAGAAGTTGTTTATATGGTCCGCCGACAAACAATGTTGCACACCCTTGGGCTAAGCCAATTTGGAAGCAATTTTTCAACCCAGCGATGCTGCTGAGTTACCCTTTATATATAGCCTTGTTCGGAGTCGCCCAAGGTAAAATTGTAAAATAACAATTCAACCCAAAGTAAAGGTGAAATATGAAACGAAATAATAACAAAATTTTGCCGACACAAAAACATCGTAATATTATTATCGAAAAAAAGGAAAATATTACTCCACATTAAAAATTTCTTTAACTATTCAAAAACTTGACACAAATGATTGTATTCAATATTGCGAAAAAGGCATTTGACGAGCTTCCACTGACACCTTGGTATCGGAATCTCTTCGATTAGCTCAATTTATGCTTAAAAAGCCTCACATACATTAAATTTTTGTGATAAAAATGTTGTTATCCTGTGTTCAGAGTCAAAACTATGTTGCTTGTGCGAGATATATTATCATGAGGACAAAGACACAACAATTGGTCAAAGAATTAGAGTTTCATATTAGAAAAAAAACATCAACCTCAGCCAGAAATTGCTTTTGTCAGATTTGGGATATCAGTGATGACATAGAGCGCTTCAGAAGTGTGTGTACCAATATGGAGGAAAAAGTTTAGAACTTTATAAAAACCCTGTGTAATTTAAATTGAATATATTCAATTTCCAAAATAGAGATTGAATTTATATTGGATAAAAGTAAAAATTTCAAAATACCATAAACATTTATGGTATCACAATCTAGTAGCGGAATACATGTTGTGACATAGTGTTTAGGCCCCAACCCCACCCCACACCCATCTCAATCACACAAGGGGTTCATGAGATGATTTTCTGGGAGTACGAGCAAAGAAATTAACACGATACCACTTGGCCACGAAACCATTTCTTGTGTCCCTTGTCAATAATCATATTTTATCCCACCAAGCATAAAATTCTAACCTGACAATTTGTGTTTAAAAAACCGCACACACGGGTTAAAATCCATAATTTTAAGTCTTTCGTCTATTTGCCTGTATTACTGTAAGATTAAGCGATAGCCTTTTTGTGGTGAGAAATGTTTAATTCATTGCGTACACGAAAGATATTGAATTTTTTGAATTGCCCGGCTAGATGTCAGAAGTTGGTTATATGTCCCGCCGACAAACAATGTTGCACACCCTTGGGCTAAGCCAATTTGGAAACAATTTTTTAACCCAGCTGTGCTGCTGAGTTACCGCTCATATAGGGCCTTGTTTGGAGTCGCCCAAGGAAAAATTGTAGAAAACTAAATCAGCCCTGAAGAAGCAACGAAAAGATGAAAAATAAAATGCATTTTTAAATGAAGTTATTCAAATTTGACCATGGAAGTGTAGGTGACTGTATAGGTAATCAGTAAAACGTTTTCATTGTACACGCTTCCACTGATATGTAATAAGCCCTTTTATTCCGATGATCGTAGTTTTCGGATAACTGAAGTATGTCGACACCAATACTGTTGAATCGAACGGTCTTTTCACTGGATCATAAAACTTACAAAATAAATTAGATTTATTTAGAATATTTTGAGTAGAAAATTTTAATCATCTAAAATTCGTTAATAATTTTTTGAATGATGAACGCTTTTGGCATCTTTGGCGTAAAAAAATTCTCTGCATAAAATTTTATCAGTATGTAAGGAGTTGCATACTGGTATCGGATCTTTCTTATCCGACATCACCAACCCAATTTATTGAATATTCTGAAACATGAAAAAAATAGTAGACCTAATCAAATTGATTTCAAATTTGAAAATAACTGTTCAGAGAAAAATCCTGAAACCCCCGTCCTAACAAAAGAACAATTTCTGGCAGAGTTCCAAAATATGCAAATTAGCAAAACATTGCCTTAAAACAACCCCATAAACGGACTTTTGCACTAGTCCATGCACTCAAGCTCGCCAAGCGTGTGCCAACCAAGTTCAGTACTGCCCCCCATATCGCCAAATCTCATTTCTTTTACAGGCAGAGTCTTCTTGTCCGTCAGATACCCTTCATCTTGAGTCACAACTCCTTCATCGTTGTTGTCACAGTTGCATTTTTTAGAATTATGAATGCATTCACCTGGAAATGAACAATATTTGATAAGTCATTCAGTGGTTTTCAGCTTTTGTGGTGGCCACCTTGGAACTTCCCATAGGCTCAAATTACCTCTGTGCCATTGTTTAATTGTATTTTATCGTCTGAATTGTATAAACCAATATATATATATATATACCATATATACATACATATATATATATACAGGGTGGGCAAAAAATTTTTTTGTAGCTCACCCAGTATATAAGCAAACCAAATACTGGTAAAAAAGAAGTGTAGCAAGTTTAATAATAGTGGCGAACCTAATATTTAAGCACTGAACATATATTAATATAGACTCTCGGATTTGAAAGGAAACTTGCGGAACCCTGATTGAAAATCATTGCACCAACATATCAAACAGTGAAAAAGGTTTTTTACTCAGTCTTATAAGGAGATTTCTAGTAGGCCAAGCTAAGTATGACTATCTACGTAAAGTATTTTTAAGCATTGATGTAAAAAAAATGTTTACTTACTTAAAATAGCTTCAATAGAATATCATTTTTTGTCGGATAATTTATTTTTAAAATCAAAGATTTCCAATGTTACTTATAACCAATTTCGAATGTATTCAATTAGCCGATTCTTTTTCTTTACTTTTTTTCATCTTTTCATTTAAATAGCGTAATATGAATACGAGTATAATGTACCTGTTTCGCCACATGCACAGTAGTTATCCCTCATGGAAGTCGCGCCTCCCCAATAAGTCATTTTTTCTCCTTCTCTTGACACCCACCAGGCATAACTGAATATTCGGGATCCCTGACATCGGTACTGTACAAAAGACGTTTGAACTTTAAAGACAGACAAACTTTGAAAATAGATTCAATATTTTATGAGAAATCCACTATTTTCAGATAGCTATTTTCCCGATCATATTAACTTGAGCTGATCTCCTTGCGTCAAGCAGTGCGTACACGTGAAGCACCGCTATGAAGTTGTGTAATTTCGGTAGTTCGTCGCATTTTAGTCGTTACTTTGCCAAAGATGAGTTTCTACTACTTTTGAGTGAGTTTACGCAATGTACGACTATGCACTAAGTTCTATGCAGTTCCATTAGCTCCCGGCACCTCAGCGCTTGACCGTAACTTTGTACAGTGATAATTCTTCTTTACTTCTGAGTGAGTGCCCGTACCTTTGCTCAGAGATGAGTCTCCTTCACTTCTGAGTGAGTGCCCGTAACTTTGCTCAGAGATGAGTCTCCTTCACTTATGAGTGAGTGCCTGTAACTTTGCTCAAAGATGAGTCTCCATTACTTCTGAGTGAGTGCCTGTAACTTTGCTCAAAGATGAGTCTCCATTACTTCTGAGTGAGTGCCTGTAACTTTGCTCAGAGATTAGTCTCCATTACTTCTGAATGAGTGCCTGTAACTTTGCCCAGAAATGAGTCTCCTTCACTTCTAAGTGAGTGCCTGTAACTTTGCCCAGAAATGAGTCTCCTTCACTTATGAGTGAGTGCGCGTAACTTTACTCGGAGAGGAATCTTTTTTACCTCTTAGGTTAGGTGCGTGTAATGCTTAACCATAGCGTCAGTAACTTTTCGCATTTCAGTGGCTACTCTCCCTCCTGGGCGAGTGCGCATGATCTTTTTGAGTCAATTCAAAGTGGATCGGAGTCGTACAGAAAGCATCTTCACAATCTAGTAGCAGAATACATGTTGTGACATAGTGTTTAGGCCCCAACCTCACCCCACACCAATCTCAATCACACAAGGGGTTCATGAGATGATTTTCTGGGAGTACGAGCAAAGAAATTAACACAATACCGTTTGTCGCATCATCAGGCTTTGAATTTTACCATGCTTACCTTAATATATTGTCGACATCTTCCTGACTGCTCCATTATTTTCAGTATTTTGTCATTTGCTAAGTCATACCGCGGCACTTTGGAGTAGCAACCTCCTGGCTCACAGCCTGGAATTGAGAACTCTTTTGTCGAATCGTGGGATACTTTGGTTATTGCTGTAGATAAAAGAGAAAGTGGCATATTAGTTTTCAATATAAAAAAAATATCAAGCTGAAAAAAGATAGTTTTCATTATTTTTATGAAGTATTAAAAGTTTCAAACGTGAAAAAAGAACTAGATGGTTAGGAGCTGAATCCTACTAAATTTCCTGACATCTCCGGTTTCATTTATTATGGTAGGCTTGACTCCAGCTACAACAAAACGCCATGGCCCTGGCAACTCATCCCTGATTGTACCCACCAGGCATTATGATTCTCAGTAATTGCTATCAGTAATTGAGACTTACCTGTACCGGAGCCGAAATCACACCATACTTGGTAGGAATCTCCTGTCGAACCCAGACGATAGTTCCCGAAAGTGAGTTGCCCCATTTTATTACGTAGTTGATGACATGTGAAAACTTCATAATGGGCTGAAGTACAATATAAGTAAATTAATTGACGCGGTGGCTCACATTAGAGATTAAAGCGTTAGAATCGACAGTGGTGACTGGTGACACATACCGGGTAATAAATAGGGAAAAAAATTCCGAGCCAGCAAGTTTCTCGCAAGTTTCAGTGAATGCTTGTAATACTCCAAAATCATTAATTTAACTAAGCGTTTCAACTGTGGTTAATAAAACGTGATTTCAAACCTGAAATCGAAATTCTAACAACCCGGAGTCAAAAAGTTTTTCTTTACCCGGAAAATTTTTTAAACCGGTTTCGAGAACCGACTGCAAATTTCCCAGATAGGGATGAAAGTATGCAGAGAAAAGAAAACTTATTTGGTACCGACTCTATACATTACAACAAGCGTAGATAAATATTACAGCCCGGAGTCGGAGTCAAAATTCTGGTACTCCCGTAGTGTATGTACCAGATTAGGGTCTCGGCATAATTTCATTCCAATTTTCCTTATTTTAGTTCTATTACGAGTTTGGGGACTGTTTGTGGTAGCCATATGATTATGCCCCCTGCCCATAGGTTTTAGTCCCTTTACACAACTTGATGTAAAAAAGGCGAACAAAATTAGTTACCTCCATATTGGTAAACACACTTCTGAAGCGCCAAAATTTTTCTTAACCCGGAAAAGTGTTTTAATTCAGGATTCGATTGTAACAACACTTTGCTATCTACTTTATACATTACAACAAGTTATCTATTCAATCACACCTGCACAATGGTGATAAGATGGAACTCCCCCCAATCTCTCTGGAAACCGGTAAAATCCATGTGTCGACATCCCATGGCTGGAGAAGAGCACAGCACAATCAGTTACGTCTGAATGCATTGAAAAATATTAGCATTTATATCATATTCGATGGTAGAGTGGGTAGTGCAAAAACTTGATTCTAGAGAAATTCCCCCGTTTAAAAAAAAAGAGTGTAACCCATCAAAAAATAACAATAATAATGAGAAGCCGGAAACAAAAGTGTGTTGCACTGTGTTTTCGATACAAGCGTGGCGCGATTGGGCGCATCTACGATCGTGTCAGACTCCCTTGTTTCAGAGACAAAAAGAGTGTTTGCCTTGTTGAACCCAAAATCGTTAGGGGCAGTGAAACCGATTGATGCGAGACTTTAGCAAAATAAAAAAGTAACCATGAAGTACTGAATTTCACAGTTCTGGAGTTCTTGGAAAAATCGGAAATGGATTTTTCGTTTTGTAGGTGCACAGGCCGTAAACAAGCGATAGTTCACAGGCAACGTAGTTTGACGACTTAAAACTTGTTTTAAAAGTAAAAGTTTTGGAGGAATTATGCAGACTAATCCTCAGGTTTCAAAATGAACAATTATAATGTTGGAGCTTCACTAATAATGGCTGAAAATCTGAAGCATTTCGACCATAGTTTGGATTGAAAACCCATTTTGCCCGAACAACAACAATTTTGCAAACGATTCATAGAAATTTGAATAACAAAATAGCCATAATGTGAAGTTTTTACCAATTAACTCCGTTACCCACCTTCATACACAGCGAAGTCGCAATAAAATGAGACGATTGAACTTGTTCTATTGTCTCGCAATGGGTAGTATCCGGTAGCGGTGACTCCGTGCACTTCGTTGAGCTCTTGGCAGCTTGTTGCACCTGCGTGAAATATATATATTTTACAAAAGGAAAGTAGAGACAACGTTGCAGATGCGTTGAGCTATTTCCAACTAAGGCTGTACCGGATGTCATATGATTTATCAGAATATTGTACCGAATGTCATACGAAATGTTAGAATAATTGCACCGAATGCCATATCGTATATTTAAAAATTGCACTGAATGCCATATAAAATGTGAAAAGAATTGCAAAATTTTACCGAATTTCGTATGAAATATTGGCGCTCCAAAAGTATGTGTACCAATATAGAGGTAGCTAGTTTTGTTCGCCTACAGTCTCCGAACTTAATAGAGCTAAAATGAGGGAAATCGAAGTAAAATTATGGCCTAACCCTAACTTGGTACACATACTACCGGAGTACCGGGATATTAAAAGTATTGTACCGATTGTCATGATAAATTCCCAATGAATAGCAAAATTCCACCGAATGTCATATGAAATGTCGAAAGAATTATACCGAATGTGATATATAAAATGTTAAATGCAATAAACCGAATGTCATATGAATTTTTCTAAAAATAATTCCACCGAATGTCATACGAAATGTTGAAAGAATTATACCGAATGTCATATGAAATGTTTAGAGAATCATACCGAATGTCATATGAAATGTTGAAAGAGATATATATATAGAGAGAGAGAGAGAGAGTGTTAATGATTTGGTTTCAGCGAGACTAACTACTTATCCTTCTTCTATGCTTTTGTGCCGGTGGATCCGCATGCATATATTGCCAGGATGCTGTAGCAAGAGTAAAGATAACTATCCTGAGTAATTCAATAAATAGTCTTGCTGCACACTAACACAAATAAATTTCTGTAACGTTTCGTTGAACTAGTTGAACTATGTATGTCTGAAGAAGTCTGACCTTGGTCAGACGAAACGTTACAGAAAAATATTTGTGTTAGTGTGCAGCAAGACTCTTGAATCACTTATATAGAGTGAGCTTCTCTCTCATTTTCGCGGTACAATTTGAAGTCTCTCTCGTTTTGGCGATAGACTTCCAACTTTTGCGTGGCTTGTAATGCATTTCTTATGGGATTTGACAGAAATCAATCATTTGCGTCGGTTTTTTCTCGTCTTTTACTTGATCTTGAATTGTTTATTATTAAATATGAGATGCTAATAGATCACAGTCCACTATGCCCTCCATTTTTTGACTTTTTTTTAATCTGCGTAAGTCGTGGATTAATAATATGGCCAACGTATCAGTCAAAAGCAAACATTAACGACCACAGAACATTACCCAAGGTGGCTTATCGGAATCGCCCTTCCATTTATCTGTTTTTGGCCATATTTTATCACTTGACTACATTTAGTGAAGCGATCTCAATATGATTGCGTGGCCTGTCTCGGTAGTATCCGAGCTATACATATAAATTGATCTGGAGTGCGCTTCGCCCTCGTTTCGAAGGTCCCGTTTTGACTTTGGAGTTTGTTGGTTTGAGATCAGTCAAAAACAATTAGATTCTATTTCCACTTTTATTTTATTGTGTTTAGGCCCTAAATTACTATTTTTCAAGCACGAGATTCCCACTATGTCGTCTTCGACTGTCCATAACTAGCTGACGTATATTTACAGCGACTCATGTTTTTTTCATCCATATACAGCGCACTTAGTACAAACGAACGCGAAAAACAGGCCAGACCACGATCAGTACGAACGAAATTTGGAAGCCCAATGGAGGCGATCAAATTGTGCCGCGCGTAGACAACGTAAAACGAGAGAGAAGATCGATCCATATATTTCCAGTTCAGTGACCGAATGCTATCGAAATTTTTTTAAAATAATTATACCGAATGTCATGTGAAATGTTGGAAGAATTGTACCGAATGCCATATAAAATTTTTCAAATAATTATATCGAATGTCATATAAATTTTTTTATAAGAAGTATACCGAATGTCATATGCAATGCTAAGAGAAATGCACCGAGTGTCCTATACTGAACTGCTGAAAGAATTGTACCGAATGTCATAGGAAATGCCCTATGAATTGCGAAATTCCACCGAATGTCATATGAAATGTGGAAAAAATAATACCGAATGTCGTATAATTTTATTTTAAAAGAATTATACCGAATGTCATATCAAATTGTAAAGAATTATACCGAATGTTATATGACCAGACTTGAGTCCCCTTCTTTTTTTTTTATCTCGAGTCATTTTGACATAAGGACTCGACACGTCATTCTATCGGTTGGTTCCAGTCCAGACAGTGTAATAAAAACTTGATGACACATTCGTAGCTGCAATAATGACTCGAGACTCTACTTATGACTCGGGGCAGTGGTTACTCGACTTTTAGACACGGTAGTGCAGTGACCTGATTTGGAAATTAAATTTGCTTGAACTGGCCTCGAAACTCGATTGACTCGCGGTTTTGGGTTTAGGCACAAGAATGAGATTATTCTAACTTGATACGCTTCATTGATTTTTCACCTTACGTTTTTGAGCAAATGTATGTAATACGCGTACGCGATAAGAGATTGATAAAAGATCTTACTCAGCATTTGGAAAAAGTTTTCGTTAATCCTCCTCTCGTCAGCGTCTTCGCCATGTTCCCCCTTTCTACCTCCCTCGCCCTGGAAAAGAAAAATCATTTTATAGTAGTAGCTTCTTTACTAAGATTGTCAAGTCGAGAAAACAAACAGTTGAAATCAAAACAAAAATTGGCTTCTGTTCGGATTGGCAAAATATTTCACCCCGGGTTTAGAAAAAAAACGACCTCAGCTCAAAAATTAGCAAAAATTTGACCACAACCACAATCACAATCTGCGGAAACCATAACGAAATTTGGTTCAAGTATTAGGTTATTATTCCGGTTTTTTAATCACAGTTTTGAAATAAAATATTGACCACGATACCAAGAATTCTATTTCTAGACCTTTGGAAATTACATGGCTTATTCTTAGTTATTTCAATTTTAAAATTCTATACTCTGCTACTGCCATTGTGACCACATTGATTGGGGTTATTGATGGGGTTGTTTGTTTTATTTTATAAAATGATCACTTTGGCGGACTTGGCCATAAGGTATATATATACAGCATATTGTCTTTTCATTATTGCATTCTTATAGGGATTAATACAATTCCCTTCGCCCTCTTCGTTTAGCCTAGCCTAGTCGGCCATCTTTTCTGTTTATTATGCAGTAATCTAATTACAACATGTATTTGTTACGCGTTTTACCAATTATTATAATTTATACAAATATTATGTCCTAATTTTGTGGGGGCTTAGAACGGATCAGGGCATTTACAGATAAATTGCGTCTCTACTCACGGAATTTTTTTTACCTAAAAGTTGCTTTCATAGGTAGAGTTTTTACTGTAGTTGCCATCAGCAGAAAAAGTTGTCTCTTTTTGTTATTGATCTTACGGCATTGTTGGGAATCCTTGTTGAGTTAAAAAGCATAAATTTCTAAAGAAAACTGCTATTCAAATTTATTGTCACACCACTTTCAAACGAATTCCGTGAAAAACACGTTTTTATAACATTGTGTATTTTGCAAGTTAGTTTTGTTATTATGACAATGGCATTCAGGTACTGGTATGGGCTTTGTGACGCGAAGAGATTGAAATTGCTCGCACGTTGCAGATGAATTAAACCAAAAGCTGGTTTCGCGTGCACACCATTCATAATTAACACTTCTCCGCGGGTCGCACAGTTTTTCTTTGCGGGCCGCATTTGGCCCGCGGGCCGCAGTTTGCACACCCCTGATCTAAGACTCTGTTTTGCAGATAATTCTCAAATCTCATGAGACTGAGTAGATAGGAGGTTTGGAAAACGCTCTTATTCGATTCCCAACGCATCTACGGAACTGGCTCCCCAAGAATTTTAAAAGTTCATATAAATATATATTGAATGAATGGATTCAAGTCTCAAGCCCCCGTTTTAAAGAGTTCAAAATTTCAATCTCAGAATCGACAAATTAAAAAATTCGATTTGCCGACATTACCGGAAAATAACGCCAGAAGATCGCGGTTAAGCGGAAAGTCACCTAATTTTAGACCACAATTTTCCACACACAAATCATCGTAAATTACGACCATAAGGCGCATCGGCCTATACGACGCAACGGTTTTTAAGAAGTATCGTGTTACCGTACAAAGCTCATTAAGCAGAAAAAACTCAATATTTTTGTGATTATCGTGTTTTGTTTTTATGAATATCGTATACATGTTTTGAGTGCGACAATAAAGCACTATCTGATCCATACATGGGGCACACAATCAAACGAAGTAAAAATTAATTTAAAGTGCAATTAAAATACCGTAATTGATTTTAGATATACCTCAAATGGAAGAGAGCCCAGTTATTGGGAGGAACCCTGGACAATTTTTTTCTCAATTTGGATGTTGTTACGTAAGGAAAATTTTGGAAAAATTTGCTATTATATTTCCCGGTAAGACGGTTCGTTAATAAAACAAGTCCTGCTGCAAACAGAACGAAGACATTTTAGGACAAAAATAGAAACAATTTGTATTTATTAATGTCAGCTGAGAACTTCAAATCAGACTCCAAAAACCAACTCCGACTGTGATTTCGGATTTCGACTCCTAATACAACCTCAGAAATACATATAAACTATAAGCTTTTACAAACTGATACCGATACTGATCCGATACCAGATAAAAAGCCCGATACCGATACACCCATATTCGAAAAGGACCGATATTGCGTTATTCCGATACTATGTAAGTATTACTTCAAGTGTGCAGGGCAGACGGTTCAAAACAAGAGTGTTTGAGCATTGTCAATAGGGCACATTATTTCAGATCAAAGAAGAGAAATATCACACACATATATATACATATATATATATATATTAAGAAGTAAGTGTTCGGGATCCAAATGCGTTAATTGATTCAGATTCATTGAGCACTGGCGCTAGTTATCTTGGTGTTTAATTAGAAATCCAATAGGATTTGGCTACTTTGGGTGGTAAAATAAAAAAATGTTTCGCCGTCTTATCCTATGAAACTGATACATTGAGTTAGGTGCGCAGTATTCTGTGCCAATATAACGTCGTATTTTATATTTTACACATCGGAAAATCCACTAATATTCGATTGATATATTTCTTCATAATTACCATGTAATATTAAAAATTTTAATATAAAAATTTGGCAGCGAAAATATTCAAATTAATCGAGCCAGTTTGGCTGATAAATAGCTGGAATCAGGTCTGAATCCGATTCCCGTTTCTACTAACGGGGGTGGGGACGTGCATGGCTCATAGTTCACGATCTATCCAAGCAAAAAATAATTTCAAGATCAGTATTCTAACCTATTTGTAAAACATTTTAAATTATATTGAGAAGCTAAATGTATCTGAAATATCGGTCTAAATTTAGCCGATACCCGATACCGATACATCAGTACATCTCTAATTTGAATATTAGCCGAAAAGAGTGCCTAACGGGTAAATCGCCAAATTTAGCTTTGCTATACAATTCAAGTGCCCTGCCACACATTACCACAAATTTATTTCATTAACGTTTCGTCTGACCAAAGTCAGACTTCCTCAGACAAGCAGTTTACAGCAAACTTAGCTGAGTTGACATCTCGGGTTTAACTATTCCCCGGTGTGTAATAGATCGGGTAGGCAATGCTAAATCATGAAGATTTCAGCCTTTCTGAATAATAGTAGCTCCTTACTTATCGTAAGATATCAGTGACTGTACAGAGCCTAGTTCGGAGAGAAAGCCGTGAATAAGCGTCGATATAAAAAAATTCGGTTTCATGACATTTGAACCCACGTACATTTGAACCCGTAATTTGAATCCACGACAATTGCACCTGCATACTATTGCACCTATGGAAAAAATTTTTAAGGATATTTGAACCCATACTGACCCTAACCCATAAATTTTAGCATCCTCATATAGATTGAACCAGCGGATATACACATGGGTTTAAATGTACGGTCACCAAAAAATTCATATACTGTATGAGCAAAAAAATTCGAACTCGAGACAAAAAGTTTTGCAACCTGTCTTGTAAAATTCGACCAGATTCGGGGATTTCACTCCGGTTGCGACTCCCTCTATAACAGTTAGAAACCCAATTACACCAACCTTGATTCCTCTTTCTCCTTTTGGTCCAGCCACTCCCACGGGCCCCATTTTGCCCGGAGCTCCGGGATTTATAGTTTGAGAATCTTCTCTTTGTTGTCTGTCCGCCCCACAGCTGACTTGCACAACATTGCAAGAGTCTGATTTGGAAGGAAAAGGAACCGACTGAGAAATCTGGCATCGTGCGATCGGTATTTTCCAAGCTAACCCGATGAAAACAGCGAGCAATAAACTTAGTTTTACAGTCATGATTATGATCTAGGACTTTAAACTAAATTGTGAAAAAAAATAAATAATCTTGTGACCGCACAGACATTAGTTTCGAAAATACTGAATATAAAACATTAACACAGTGGTTACCAATCCCCGACCATTTCTATAAAAAAAAAATCGGTACTCCCGAAGTATGTGAACCAAGATGGCGGACACCGGAACGTAGTATGTGTACCAGGTTAGGGTTAGGCCATGATGTTAGGTACAAATACTACGGCAGTCACTTGGCTAGTCCCCGGACTCATAATAGAACAAAAAGAAAGAAAATTGGAATGAAATTATGGCCTAACCCTAACTTGGTACACATACTACGTTCCGGTGTCCGCCACCTTGGTGCACATACTTCTCGAGCGCCAAAAACACAACTCATAATGACAAAATTGTGACAATTAAAATCCTGCGCTCACTTTAGTATCGTACTTTGCTTATGAAATGAAGTTTTGCACGAATAAGTAAACGCTGAAGGAAAAATCATTTGGTATTCACCAACGTGCAATTCTACCCTATAGTTTCTAATATTCTTCGTAACTCCTTTGTGACCCTTTGCTCGCTTGTCAATTCACTCAATCATTTTTGTATGTCAGTTAGTGCGAGTGACCTAGCGTTGAACGAATTCCCTTCAAAAATACAAATTGCCGAAGTAGTCTAACATAGTTATCCAGTGTTCACACCCATGTCTGTCTACGAGAAACACATGTAAAACATGGCGTAGCGGAAGAAACAAACTTTTCTTTCAATAACAAGCATTTTTATCTATGTTACACACATGATACAGAACTAACCGGTAATTTTAACCGGCATCATTTCAGTGCCATATACCACTACATCATGTGAGGCCAACTCGAAACGATGCTGAAAATTCTCATTTGGCGGGGTTCGCGACTTCTGGATTACATGTTAAGATAACGCCGTTTTCCGCAATTAAAATCCTATCCAATGATAAGACCGTCTTATCAACTTTCCTCTCTCGGGATAAATACATACAAAAACCCAATCCCATGATAGGGCTGTCGTATCAGTTTTCCTCTCCCTTACAATAAATATGAACATCTTATGTGATAATTAAACCCTCTTATCGGCTTTCCTCTTCTCAAGATAAATACAAAAATCCTATCATATCATGGACCCGTCCTATCAGCTTTCCTCTCCTCTGGATAAATAAAAAATGAACTAAATCTGTGATTTATGAGCTCATTCCAGAAGAGCAAAACATGTTTATATCGTCAGGCAGACATGTATTGATAGGAAGTGTTTACCAGGGGTGGGCAAGGTTTTTGAACGAAGGGCCAAAAATTTTGCCCGCTCAGACAGATACCAGATATGTAAATGTGACGTAAAAGGTTACATTTTATAAACAATATTTACAGTGTACAGCAAAGGTGGAAAACAATAAGCCTCGCGCCAAAACTAAATTGAACCGCAATCTAAACCAATTCCTTGAGCTATTTTAACTGAAACATCAAAATTTGATTTTTGGTTGTGGTAGCATCAGGCGAGCCAGATTGAATTACCCAACGGGCCGGATTTGGCCCGCGGGCCGTACTTTGCCCAGGTCTGGTGTTTACGCCTGTGAAGGCAACTTATGTAAAACATGCCCAAAATATGTTCGTTACATCAGTTTCATATACGACTGATATACGCGCTTTTTGCTATAACAAGTTCCGACACAAGCAGCAAATGATATCTAACAACTAGGACTCGACATTTTCGAGTATCTGATTATTTTAGAATCGAATCGAATATTTTTCGAATAAAATCTCGGATACTTGGAAGACATGCTGTGGTATTGTGTTTTATTGTAATGAGTCTTTCAGACACACAAATCCGGTGCCCTTGCTTTATTCACCAAATTTCATTCACTTTTGTCCCTCATATATATCCGCGTCGCTGATCTGACAAAATGTTACTCAATAGCGCCCCTTTTTTTGCGATTTTCTGCTTACTGCAATTCGGAGGTTACACTCCTGTTTTGAGAAAATAAGAAAAAGTATATTTTGCTTTTTAAAAGTCACATAACTGTGAATATTGCTTAAAAATATGGTTAGATACGAAAGCAAAGTTAACCTATTTCTGAAATTTTGAATTAAAACGACTTTTTTCCAAAACTTGAACATTCGCCATTTTGTCTTGAAACACTCGAATTTCTGAGATACGTTATAGCTTCAGTTCCAAGTTTTCAGCATTTGATATTCATAAGTATTGGAGGCAACGCTATACAGATCGACGACAATTTATTTTACCCTGGGTGGGTTGGTGGAAACGAGATTTAAACTCGAGATTTTAAACTGCGGTGACATTACAGTTACAGTTATGTCTAACCATCTGAAATCGGTTAACCATTCCCAGTCCTAATAATAACATATATTTGCGTTATAAAATGCAGTGCTGGGCACCTATTATGCGTAAAAAAGCACCCAGCAAAACACCTCACAAAAAAAATATGTACATGCCAAATCATGTAAAACACATTTAATTTGCTGATGTTTCGCTTCCAATACAAAATTACAAACGAGGCATCAAAAAAAGGTTTTGCAACACGTAACTCTGCAGCGGCCCACAGCCAATTTCTTTACTTCGTTTTAATTAAACTAGTGATAAAAATGTTTTTTTTTTCGTACAAGTAACTGATTGAATTTTCGGACAACAGTTTGTTTGCTCGATTAATTATCGATGGGTATTCGTTACCAATAAGGCTCAAGAATTATGACAGTAATTCTTTTATAAATCTGGACTGTAAAGTGGAGATTTCATCGGGTTTATCATATTTATCACTCTGCAGTTGATCGACGCCCCAAACAAAATGAATTTATATTACAATGATAAAGTCGTTGCTCGCTTGGCGCCAGGGTCAAAATCCTTCTTTGCATCACCTGGAAAATATCTCAATGGCCCACACTTTTGTTGTGCGTCTTTTGACCATCTGCCGAGTCGCAATAAGTTCATATCTTGCTGGATGCCAAGGCGAAGCTCTGAAATATTATACTGCTCTTGGCTGTTTTCTGGTTTAAACAAAGAAATATTCCTAACCGTTTATTTGGATGATAAAATTAAAAGAAGTTTACAGAACGGGAAAAGCACGCATGCTGATTCTCAGGTTTCTGAATCTTGCGAGATTTGACGGAGCGCTTTCGCGATGAATCGGAACCGAAAAAGCGAGAAGTGTGATTACTCGGCGCGAAGACGTCGCCGGGCGGTTAATACCGCTTATTTATCAAACTGTTATATGACGACGAAAGAGAAATTGCGTAGTAGGATGGGATTTACATATTTATCCCGGGGGAGAGGGAAGCCGATAAGACGGCTTACTCATATAGCAAACCACGGCCTCTCGTCCTGGGGCCCCACTCACAAAGCTTCGTTACCGTCTAACGTGTTAGTTAAGCGCCGACTCTCTCGTAAAAAGCAAAAATGGTATTCACAGAGCTTCGTAAATATTCGAGAGAAGTTATTCGAGAGAATTTTTTTGGCGCCAAATGAGACGTCTCGTAAAGTGCCTTCTTCTCTCATTTTACCGAGAAATGGTATTCAGCAAACTTCTTTAACGCGCTGAAGAGCTCGCTAGCAAACGAGAACAATCTTCGCCTCGTTAACAGTTCGTATTGCTCTCGGCAGTGATTCAAGTTAAAATAGTGTCGTTTAGACGTTAGCATACTTTGTAAAAATTGGCATAGTATCAAAAGGCCTTACTCGGGTAAGCGTGTATGTAGTCTAGTGTCGGTAACTTAGCTGTGGGATATCTGCCGCATTTACAGAGTAAACTAGGGTTGAGATTCAGAGATTGTTAAGTTCATTTTTTTTTTTTTTTTGTTTATTCTAGCGTTATTATAAACACAGATTCAAAAATGGCTGCTTATATTGAAGCTTGCAGAAGAAAAGCCCCAACAATCTCTCCATATCGTATAAGAAAGAAAAATCCGCTAGATGCAGGTGAAAGGACCTTAATAGAGGACTATAGACTCAATAAAAAATTAATAACAGAGTTGTGCCAACTATTACATCCAAAACTGGCACCCTTTACGAGGCGTTCACGTGCACTGTCGGTGGAGGAGCAGGTCCTAATAAGCCTGAAGTTACTAGGCTCCGGAAGCTTCCAGTCTAGTGCAAAGGATATTATTAACGTCTCCCAGCCAACTGCTAGTAGAGTTTTTTCTAGATTTCTTAATGCCCTAGGTGAGCTTGCAAATGATTTTATACATATGCCAGAGGATCCATTTGAAACCAAAATGAACTTCTATAATATAAGCAAGTTTCCAAATGTTATTGGTGCTATCGACGGGACCCATGTGCCCATTATTGCTCCTGCTGCCAACGAACATCTTTACATTTGTCGAAAGAATTTTCATTCCTTGAATGTACAGGTGAGCATGCTTATATTTCAATAATGTTTCATTGTTTTCTGTGGGCGAGATCTTTAGAATCACTAATGTTATTCAACTCTTCCTTTATAAAACTGCTTTTACATTTTATTTATTTCATCTTGTCTCAATTGCAGGCAATCTGCGATGAAAATATGATCTTCACAGACATTGTGGTCAAATGGCCTGGCTCGAGTCATGATTCGTTCATATTACAACAATCCAACATATATGACAAATTCGAAAGTGGCCAATTTGGTAACAGCTTGCTGCTTGGGGACAGTGGATACCCATTAAAAAAATGGTTGATGACACCAATATCAAATCCCAATGGGACAGCCGCTGAAAGATATAATATTGCACACAAAAAGACAAGAGTGATTATCGAAAAGTAAGTTTATTCATAAATTAATATTATGCCTTTTATCACTTTCGATGCCAAGATCAGTTTTTTCAATTTTACCGTTCCGTGCCAAGGTGAAAACGAGAGAGTTCTCTCCTATTCATTCTCTCTCGTATTTAGTTTTTGATTCATCGGGAAAGGGGCGAACCCAGCGGTGTCATCAGTTATCGTTCATTCCGACACTTCAGTCGTAGGTGAAAGAACTCACCTACACACGCGTATCTTGTCGGAATTGCTCTCTCATGCTATTATAACATAAGTTGATGATAACTTGTCTTGATCTCTCATTGCGATAAAGATTCAATTCGAACATTTTATTCAGCAATCAGAATCATTTTATTATACGAAAATATCAAATTTGAACAAAGAAAACAAAATCGTTTACTAGCATAAAAATATATCCTTCATTCGCTATATATTCCAATAACATTAATAATGGCCAATTATTGTCACTCACAAGGATAACATATTGCAAAATAAACAAAGTAGTCACATTGCATATTCATACAACTGTAACACATATGTATCTCTATGACCTCGTCACCATTACAATACGTCGAAAGTATTGAAATCGGCCTCTTATCTTGCCATAGTAGTGCGAGTAATTGTCCTTTTCGTAGTGAGATGATTTCCCCTTTCTTTAGTTTTGTTTTTATTTCTGCTGGAAGTCCCTTCCGGTTTGCCATGACTGTTCCCGTTATCGATGTTTTCCTTCGCTGCAATTCCTCGGCTAATGCGACAGAGTTATAGAGTCTAAATTAAAAATGAATATTATTAAAAATTGGTTGTGATAAAACAGTTTATGCAATTGATTGATATATCCGACAATGATTCGTTATCTAAAATAGAACGCAGTATGGCGCCGAGACGTAAATTATCTAATTTGTCTTATCAATATCGAATAATCAACATACCTATCAACAAATACGTGATATCCTCTATCCAGATGACTTTCCATTAGTTGCAAAACTAAATTCGAAGTTTTTGTGACGCCGGGTGGAAGTTGTTCCAAGTTTGGATTACCATAATCTATTTTTACATTGAAAATGTATCCAGTTATTGAATCACTCGCACTACTATGGCAAGATAAGAGGCCGATTTCAATACTTTCGACGTATTGTAATGGTGACGAGGTCATAGAGATACATATGTGTTACAGTTGTATGAATATGCAATGTGACTACTTTGTTTATTTTGCAATATGTTATCTTTGTGAGTGACAATAATTGGCCATTATTAATGTTATTGGAATATATAGCGAATGAAGGATATATTTTTACGCTAGTAAACGATTTTGTTTTCTTTGTTCGAATTTGATATTTTCGTATAATAAAATGATTCTGATTGCTGAATAAAATGTTCGAATTGAATCTTTATCGCAATGAGAGATCAAGACAAGTTATCTCCAACTTATGTTATAATAGCATGAGAGAGCAATTCCGACAAGATACGCATGTGTAGGTGAGTTCTTTCACCTACGACTAATGTGTCGGATAATACCGAAACATGCGTAATACATTTCAGGTGCGTTTGTATCTTAGTATTGCTCCTGAGTTTTCGTCGGGCGCTTCCAGATTTGGTGGGTTCAGTCAGTAAACGATGAAATTCGAAGTCTTTACTTGCCTCGGCAAACATTTCATTCAATCTGGTATTTATAGCGAGCAAATACTTATTTGTGTGGATATTTGAACTAGGCGTGCAAATGAAGTATTTCCAAATGCAATTTCAATATTCATTATACGCATCCGGTGTCTCTAAGTTGACATAATAAAATGGTTTAAAGCTTCATCGAAATTCGTCAGTTGATCTGTCAAGAACACGATTTTCCGAAATTGTCATCTCACGCAATTTGCTACGCAAGTCGTCTCGACTGCACGTAGTCCCGTCTTCGTGGCGCCAGACACGTGATCGCTATTGCGTAGCTACGTAATCAGTACGCCATGGCTGCTTATTGAACTTGTTCATCCGACACAAAGTCGTAGGATTGCATATTTTGCAATAATTATGGTTATACAATAGCTACGGAAGTAATTCAATATGAGCTGAAAGCATACGAGGGGCTCTGTGTTATTGGTAATATATTTCCCACTAAATTACTATATCTCGGATCATATCTCACTGACAAGTAGAAAAATATATGTTCCGAATAATATCAATTTCTCACTTTATTATTTCAAAATGTAACATTTCACCTCTCAGGACGATAAAATTTGCTTTCGTTGCAGATGTCCGTCAATCCGTTACCCAAAAATGATAAAAAATTAAAAAAACGTTCAAAAATACCAACATTTTGAATCATTTCATCGTCCTGCCAATAAGACGACGATCATGCATATAAAAATATTCGAATTATTTCCCGGTTTAGTAATGTTTTTCTACATCTTCGTAACATGATTGATAATATTATCATCTCTCCTCACACCTTTCAATCATTTCACCGTAAAAAGTTTTAACCCCGTGTTAGCGTCAGTCGGTCTCGTACAAATTTTTGATGATAATTTGCGGCTAATATGTACCTCGGCCATGCTAAATAAGTTGATAATTTACTTCATGGCAGACCCTCCTTCCATCTTGGTATTTCTTGAATGACGCGATTGGCTGAAGACGTCATTCTTTCCCCCCAACTTGACAACAAGAGAGAGAGAGAGAAGAAAAAAGACGGCAAATACCTGAACTCGACTATCTTCTATCTATTAAACTTTTTCCTTTTCGAATGACGTATATATACGTCATTTTGCATTGATGGCACGGAACGGTTGGCGCCAAATGACGTATATATACGTCCTTGGCATCGAAAGTGTTATAGCAGATAGCAAATAAACAAATCTTAATGACCATACTTACTCCCAAGTATTTCCAACCAAACAGCTAGACAGAAAATTTACACAATGTACACAATAAAATATTATGTTGCATTTCAAAATTGTATGTTAAATGCCGCATCAGAGATAAATAACTGCATTTTGTTTCAGAGCATTTGGAGTGTTGAAGCAAAGGTGGCGTATTCTTGATCATACCGGGGGCAAATTGTGCTATACACCATTGAAAGTTGCGAAAATTATAGTATGCTGTGTTATTCTACACAATATGTGCAGGAGAAATAATGTTCCTCTGCCTTCCAATGGGAGAATTTACCCTGTACCAGACACAGATGACACTGCAGCACAAGATGATTTCGAACCCACTGCAGAGTCCGTGCGTTCGGCCATAGTTTCAAGTTTTAGTTAGTGTATCGTCAAAATTTTTGTGTGCTTGCAGTAAGGGTGTTGTCAAAAACTTAATACACATGAAATTGGTGACAAGCGTGACGTCACCACAGATTACCTCATACCCTTGCGACATGTGTCATGTACATTTCAGATCGAGTCGATTTGAATATGGCCACTCTCAGCTTGGTTGGGGCTGTTTGTGTCACAATATCAAATTTGAATATTCGGAACACTTCGTCATTCAATGATTGTGACATAAGCAGCCCCAACCAAGCCCTTAACTGAGCTGGGAGTGACCATATTAATATTGACACATCTTTCTGAAATGTTTGATAGACTTGTCGCAAGGGGATGGCGGAATCAGTGATGACGTCACGCTATTCGCCAATTTCCAGGTTGTATCAAGTTTTTGACAACTCCCTGGCAGCGAGTCATAATCCCCCTATACATGTTGAAAAAGTAACGTGAAATTAAGTCTTCAAATTTCTTTAAGAAAATAAATGAGTCTCAATTTTGCGTTCCTTTTTCAATTTTTAAGTACCGGTATTAAATTTTGCGTTGGAGAGTATACAAAATATGAAAACTCAAAATCGTTTACTTATAAATAACACACTTTAATTTTAAAAGCTGCTGAACATAAATTTTTTAAAAAGTAACACTTGGGCTTGACCATGTCATTCATCATCTTCCGGAATTTCTTGCAAGTCACTAGATTCAGATATTTCAATGGAGTTTTTTATTCAACTTAATTTTTACACCCACAGTTTGATGTTGAGAAATAAAGATCTTTGGCCTGTCCTGTTTCATGGGAAGGGCTCATTTTAAAATTCCGGCTAGGTCTTATTTTTGGGAAAACACATAAATAAGAAACCCAAAAATAAGACCTAGCCGGAATTTTAAAATAAGCCCTTCCCATGAAACAGGACAGGCCAAAGATCTTTATTTCTCAACATCAAACTGTGGGTGTAAAAATTAAGTTGAATAAAAAACTCCATTGAAATATCTGAATCTAGTGACTTGCAAGAAGCAAGAAATTCCGGAAGATGATGACATGGTCAAGCCCTAGTGTTACTTTTTGAAAAATTTATGTTCAGCAGCTTTCAAAATTAATTATGTCAACATCTACGCCAGAGCTGTATTTTATCATTTTGTTGCTATGTTTTATTGCAATAAAGAAACCACTTTGAATAATAGTCTAGTCTCACATATCTCGAAAGTGATACTGTCAGTTTCGTATTGCTTGCTATAGGAGGGTCTCTCCCACTGTTGTGCTCCATCAAAATATTCGAATGCGATTTAATGTTTGGCAGACTGACTGATGCACGATTATGGTAGGAGCAATAAGCCAGCACATTTCTTATCGCCTACTCATTTCGTGGGAATTTCCAATTAACAATATGTATTTAATTCACATTTTCTGTTTTGGTGCCATATTTAGAAACCTGTTCACATTACGATAATAGTTTAAAGATGGGATTGGAGTATTGGTCAATAGTAACAGGCAGCATAAAAAGTCGTGCGAATTGTAATGAAATTCCAGGCTAAATGAAAAAATGTACAGAGAGAACCAAATGTAGTTTGACAGTATTAATCAAGTTTTTTGGCAGCCTGCCCACTTATGGATCACCCCATATACAAGGTACAGGTACTACAATTTTGAGTCACAATATTTTTCAGCAATTTTTGCCAGACTTTTTTCCATTTTCTTGTGAGAGTCTACCAAACTATGCAGTAGTTCTTTTATTTCTCTTTGGATTGTGACAATGTCACTCGCCTCGTCATCGCAGCGTCTTCTTTTTCTTTTGCTTCTTTTGCTGCTGACTGTAGACGATGCAGAATGGTCATGACAGGAAGTTTCACTTTCAATATATGAAGTGTATGGAAGCGCACCCCCTAGGAACAAATATTGGTTTTTTGCTATTATCAAAGAAAAAAAAAAGGCAGGTTAAATTTCATTGTGTAATTAGGGCACAATATAAAATTATACATACCAGTGCCTTGGTCTTCATGTTCTGCAAACGCAAATGGTTGCGAAGATGCAATTATTGGACCTGTAAAATCAAAATAGGTATTGATAAGGGTTATATGTCGTTAGCAGCAATAGTGATTAACTGATTAAAGGTACATGACTTACTTGATGATCCTTCGTACGTGTCACCTGAATTGACTTGAGAAATTTGCATCGAAAGTGAGGATGTTTCAGCATGACCTAAGAAAATAAATCATATGCTCAATAATCATTGATATGCTACAATATTTTTTGTATAACGTATTTTTGAAATTTCAACATACAAAGCCAGTTTTCGATTGCTGCAGCACCTGGTATGCCCTCAACTGACTCATTTCCCATAAGGGCTATTATCCTGTAGTCCATCTCTGTAGGTGGTTTTGCAGTAATTGTACCTCCTCCAGTTTTTTTTAAATCTTTCCTGTACAAAGAGACCCTCTTTTTGGCATTCGACTTCATGTCGTACCACTTGTGTTCTATCTGGCTATCGGTTCTAATACTCCCTGTAATATTGACTGAATTCACCTATGAAGAAAATAGTAAATATATGATAAATGATAATAAATTTGATTAAAAGCTCTGCTATCCTGCAATTGCACTTTCAACGTATCAATAACTGTGATCTACATTAGCAACTTTTGGCATTTGTACACACCTTGTTCGAAATATCTCTCCATGCTGCTCTTTTGGTTTGTGTAGTAACACTCTGAGAGTAAGCCCCAAAAACTTGTTCACGGTGTTGTGAAACCCCAGAAACTAGTGCCTCAATCTCATCAGGTGAAAAGCACTTTGCCCTTTTCGTTTTCACTGACATAGTAATTACGGTATGGTACCTTATATACTAGTTACACTCGATAATCTGCAAGATGAAAATAACATTAAAGTTGAAGCGACCGCTCTTACTGCAATATATACCTACTCTGATGGAATCATATACTGTTTCACTGCAATACTTGAATACAGCTACACGGACTAACTCAAAGCTGCAATTAGGTATGGTACGGTACTAACATCAAAACGGTACTTTGGAAACTCACTCATTTTATTGTATTCATTCCATGTATCCGTCAGTCTAGATTACGGCGCTGCTATATGAACAAAACGCAGGCTGCAAAAAAGAAAGTAGCGATACACGCTCGACCCGATGGCGGCGATAACTGATACGGCTGAGTGACCAGTCAGTGAATTTTGTTCAACTGCGAACGAGCGTAAGATTTCGAGAGAATACATTAACCGTGCGTCAAGTGCTAACGAGGTCTTTGGTGAATCGCATTTAACGAGATTTCGCTATCACGATTCTGAGAGACACAGTTACGAGATCGTAAACCCGACTTTTTACGAAGTTTAGTGAATGGCGCCCCAGGTCGGATATGGGATCAGTTAGTCAGTACCAAAGCGAATATATAATACAAGCGAGAAACGATCCGACAATGGACGCCATCTTGTGCCTATTGTTCTCGGCCATATAACACGGCGCCCTATGAGAAGTTCGCACACAATCATCGAAACATACCTATTATTTTTACTAATATTTTAGGTAGAAAATTTTAGAAGGTCGCGTTTTAAAAAATAATCTTAGCCTAACACGTTGCTATCCTTCCATGTTTGCCAAATTACATTTATAGTACATTAAATTGTCTTTGGAAACGAGTATACCGGTTCCGAGTTGCTTCTGAAGTAAGTTGGCCATTCTAATCGTCATAATTAACCATTTGACAATGGCAATCCTTATGACGTCACAGATGAAAAGTTGTATTTATTTATTCGTCGAAATTACCGGCCGACTCAACTTCGCTTCAATGGCCGTTCCTATTTTCTGGTTAACAATTTTCGTCTGTCAAGCTCCATAATGCCTTACTGCTCGGCTCCAAGCTGCGCTAGAAGAACAAATGACATTGTAGGATTGTTGCGGAAACATTTTACAGCGTCAAATTGACGTATCACTATAAAATCTTCGAACAAATGATCCTGCGTTGTGTTTGTGGTCAAATTTAACGCATTAGATAGTTTTTTCATATCTTAATTTCGTTATATATTTAGGTAGCATATAGCTTAAAGTTTAAAATCCACCCTTCGGCTTCATTCTAGCCCTTATAACAGCTGACTTATTCGATTCGGTACAACAACACTACGAAAAATTCCCATAAGACTACATTGTTTCGCGTTTCCGAAAAATGGCACAAGATGGCGTCCATGAACTTGTTTAACATTAGGTAAGTTGTTGCCGGCCGTTGGCCAGTTCGTACCAACGTAACTTTGTCTTTTCGGCTCCGATAAAGCGATTGTCCGCACACAAGCAGCCAATGATAACTAACAACTGGGCATTTTCGAATATTTATAATTTCACAATCGAATCGAATATTTTTTCGAATCAAATCTCGAATACTCGAAAGATATATAGTTGTATTGACTTTTATTGTAATAATTGTAATAGGTCCTTCAGATACATAAATCAGTAAAAACACGTAATCGAATATTCGATTCGATCGCAAAATTGCTGCCATCTTATGTCTTATTCAGTGCCCCTGCTTTATTCAAGAAATTCCATTCAATTTTGTTTATTTCGTACGTTTCCGCGTCGGCGGTCTGACTAAATGTTACTCAATAGCGCCCCCTTTTCTACGATTTTCTGCTTGCAGCATTTCGAAGGTTACGCTCCTATTTCAAAAAAATGAGAATTATGTTCATTTTGCTTTTTAAACTTACGTAGCTGAGAGTATTGCTTTAAACTATATAGTTAGATAACAGAGCAAATTTAAACTTTTTTTTTTCTAATATTTTCGAATGAAAAAATTTTCTTCAAAATTTCAACATTCACCATTTTATCTTTGAATGCCGAATTGCTATGATACGTCATAGCTGAGGTTTCAAGTTCAGTAATCAATGAATACTTTTGTCACTAAACTGAAAATACACATTTTATTACACATTAAATCATCCTAGAGTAAAAGTAAGAACACTCTATAGTACGGCAATCCTTCTATTCTAGAGCTTTGTAATATTTGCTACTGTTTTGCAAGAGCTTCGCGACCCACCCCCTTGGCGGTCGCGACCCCCGGGTTGGGAACCACTTCTGTATATGATAAATAAATAGACAAAGCAAGTATTTTTAATGCGACGGTTTTGTACCTAGGATGTGCAGTAAAGTCTCCTGTAAATTGCTATATTTCCGCCTCCTTCAAATCTTTAACATGACACCCATGAGTTCAATAAGATATTTTGAACAAAGCTCCCGCCTTAATACAAAAATGTGAGATTTGAAAAGACCACCCCGCCACTATTTTGTATGTATTACACAAACGAGAGGTGGTGCGTGTCGATATATTGCCTAACAAAATTTACCTAACGTAGAATACTGAAAGCTGATGAGCATTTATAAATTATCAAAAGGCAACCCTGAGAATAACTCAATGCCACACTTGATTATAATTCTGGTTCATTTCAGGTATATCTGATGAAAAGTTGTGAATCGATAGATATAAAGATCACTCGTTAGTCAATGTTAAAAAAGATCATATTAACAATATAACACTTATATTGTGAACATTAGGTCTTTTTGACACATTTTCAGCTGCTGGTGTGGCGCGGGATTTTCTAAATAATGAGAAAAGTGTGCCGTGGCCCAAAAAAGGTTGAAAAACACTGATATAGATCAAGTCGAGTGTCGATGAAGTACGATCCATCCATGGCCCATGCTTGCAAGAAAGGTACTCGTTTTGCCTTTACGCATGAAGTTAGTTGCGTTAGGACTTGCGCCTGTATATTTCCCAATGGCGGTTTCAACAGCCTGGTCCGTAAACTGAATTCCGCGTTGAAATCAGGTTCCGAGACGGGTCTGCATTATTTGTTATTTATAAAACTTTTATTATTATCTTTGTTTGTAAGTTTAATCGTTTTCATGTATCATTTCAGAATAGCATATTTGTCGTTGTAGTAATTGTAAATTGTACCATATTTGATATTCACATGGTTTCGATTTCAATAAATCGAGACCACTTCATTAGTACTGTTATGATGCGGCCATGCTTGGCGCAATTATAATCTCGATAATGTTATTGAAAATTTTGGTCGTTTTCATGAGACCATATTTGTTTTTTGTGGACATCAGTATCACTCACTATTCCACGGCCACTCGTAAATATTCTTGATTGTGACTCACACTCTCATTATATATCTGGCACGGGTATTATGTTTTCGATACTTTTTGCATGCAGTATGATCCTTTGATTTCTGGCACCAGTAAACCATTTCTACACTTTTATTACGAATTCCAGTCATTTCCTCACGACGTGATAAACACAGACCGTGCGAGGGAATTTTCTGTGTTAATGGAAAAAATGTGTCAAATGTGACTAAATTGTAGTGTATTTTTTGTCTATTAGGCTACCCACAATCATACTCGCTGAGTTTTAAGCCTCATTCATTCAATTATAATGTTTTATCTTTTTATTGCTAGTATGGATAGGAGGGCCACTGCTCGCCACCGAATCCTAATTATTATTATCCCTGACAGATATTCTCGGCATAGTTATGTTTGGCACAAATATAATTCCTAGCGTATCCATCTTTGTATGGGGATATTTTTACCACTGAAACTTATGGACAGGGGGTATATTTATTTGGCTAACACAGACAGTCCCAAACTCGTAATAGAAATAAAATAAGGAAAATCAGAATAAAATTATGGCCTAACCTTAACCTGGTACACATAATACGAGAGTACCTATATACTGAAAAGGTCGGGCGGCGGTTCGCCAGTTGAATAGCCCATGTCTAGATCATGTTATTGGAAAATTTAGTCGTTCTCACGTTTTGTTGACATTATGAACATATCTGGCACGAGTATCATGCTTTATATACTTTTTGCATGCAGTATAACTTTTTAATTTGTGGCCACATGGCCATGCTTGTCCTCGAATGAAAAAAATATTTTATTTCTCACCATTTCTGGCAACATTGAATGATGTCTATACTTTTCTTGTAAATTTCATCCATTTTCCCACGACGTGATACTTTTAATAGTCGGCGATCGTTACAGACCGTGCGAGGTCTGTTATTACAAAGGATATCTGCGAGTTTTATTATTACAGTCGCCGACACAGCTCCGGGGTATCGTGGACTCAATTGTGCGAAAACTAATGTTTTGAATGAAGGGGATTGTATTGCGCTGTAGCGCGAGGCTTTCTTAGTCGTTGAAGGATTTATTGCGGCCTCATTTAGATAGATGGTGCCTGAAACAGTCTTCAGCAGAGAGAGTTCAGCTATGTAAGTTTGCTCAGTACTCCCGTAGTGTGTGTACCAGTTTAGGCCAGAGTTTTGAAAGTTTGTTTAATTCAAAGCCGCGAGCCATTCTCTTAAGAATAGGTAAATTGCAAACAGACTCAAATAAAGATTTATCTTCTCATTTATAAGGAATGAGACTGTATAAGCAACGTTGAGAGTTTAGATACTCATGTTTGTAGAAGCTCACGAGCCTCTAACTAAAACGTAACGAGTACGAATTGAAAGTTGCAAGTAATATAACCATTAATATGAGTGTTTAGGTTGCCACTGGGCCAGGAAATAACTTTGTGTGGAGGAATTTTACAGAACGAACGTTTTCACCTTAAATTTTTGTGTGATGATGGTTGAAAGTTTCAGTCGTTTAGCAGTATCGACAGTTGTGCTCCTGGATTACGAGACTTATTAATATGGGCGTCTCGAAAACTGGATACGAAAATCATATGTGCTCAACTCGCTATACTTCTATCAATTCTACTTATTCTTTAAGCAGAAGGGTTTAGGATCTGTCATTAAGAATACTTGAAAAGGGTTTTATTTGCCCGTTACATCATGAATTTACAGTAAAATCCATTCTGATAATTTTGAACTCTCGTCACCGCTGTCGCATCGTGCTCGACATTGTTTTAATTGCACCTCTGTCGGTAGATCAATGGGCTCTCTCTCCCGCTCATCCGACTATTAAACACTTCACGTAAAATACGGGATCACGGTAGTTACGGGTTCCTTAATCAACGAGACGAATTTTTCCGCGCGGTAACCTCAGACTTCTGTCATAGATTTGATATGTTGCCAACCACGATCGGTGTTGCCGTTTCATAGGGTAAACGGCATTAGCTTGCGAGCCTGCTTTTGGGCGTCTGATATTCCCAGGTACATACTCATTTAAATACACTCGATATGTACTGGTTTAAGGCAGTCATATCACCACTATCGCAAGGCTTTATACATATCCACTGCTAGATAGGGGCCCAATATAGTTAGGAAGGAATTTTTCCAGCTCGACATTGCCTACTCGACTTTCATGGACCTTTTCCCGACCTTTGACCGCTGAAAAATTTTTCCTATACTTTACCATTGCAAAATTTTCGAGACTTATACTAAGAGGGTTTCGCGAGTTGGCGTCTGTAAAATGGGGTATTTGTTTTAAACCATCATTATGATTCATCGCCTACAACAATCTGTTTTTTAGAAGTACCGGTAAAGAATTTTAGCCTAGTCTATCACAGCTATTTCAACACTAATTTTTTATCACTGCAACTAAATTAAAACTCCTAGGAAGACAGAGTGATCATTGAAATATCTGATTTATATTCAAGTTTCTGAAACACAACAGAAAACTAACGAATAGAGTTCAAAAACGCGAAAACGAGGTAATGTTTACGACCACGCTTGAAAATCTGTCCGAGTGAGAAAAGTGTCTGAGCGGGTGCGAAAAGGGGGCATTGTTACGTCACTTTTTGCATCTTGCTGATTGGCCAATGTCACGAAGTAAACAAGGAAGTCGATGCCCCGGGAAAGGTCCATAGTCCTCACGTTTGGGGTTTGCGTTTTGGATGGTATAGTTATGGATATACAATAGTTATGCCACTTTACAAGCAAACAGCGAATATGTAAAGTGGGATTCACGGTGAAATTAATAAATCGCGCAAAAGTCTTTATCGCAAATGGCACCAGCCTGTTAATTTCACGCTCAGCATTGATTCTGAAGCTTCACGCCGATGAAGGTTGCCAGATTCGCAATGCTTAATATCCACATATCAAGCAGCTGAGTTTCATCGCAATTTTGATAAACCATTTCAAGCCACAAAAGTTCAAGCATGGCCCGTAGATAACATAACCCTATTTATCTCAGGTCCGGCATCTGTTCTCTCATCTCTTCGGCACTGTATAATATCTCGATGAGGATAACGGCAACCGTTCTCACTTCGAATCGATTATCCACGCTTACGGCCGTGATTTTGTTAAACGATTTACTGAGTAGAATTTTCAATGAAGAAATTTTGTGACGAAATATATTTCATGAAATAAAATGTGAAACTGTGAGATGAAGCGGGTTAGGGTTGTTCAAAAAGACAGGCTGGGTTGAGGGTTTTACATCGAATGAAATATTATGGCTGCGTGGGCAAAGATACCCTTTACATTCTTACAAGGTGCCTGAACGCTATGTTTTAAGCTTCAGCTAAAAGAAAGAAAGTGTTTTTTTATTATTCCAGCAAGGTTAGAATGAAATCCTTATCTTGTAAGAAAGCCGATCAATGGGCTTTAATGATGTCAACACGGCTTCTAGTAAAATATTCGATTCGATAACCGGTCAGCGTGATCGGTTTATTTGCAGTATCCTCAAAAATTGGCCTGGCATTGGTGACGTACTTTTATTAAACCACGGCGACACCAATTCCGGGTTTGGTGAAAATTTCTTCAAAAACCAATTTCGCCATTTGCAGCCACAGACATAGTTTGTTATTATTGGGCTGGCAGTAGTAATTATGCGGCCACAATCCTTTCACGTGTCTATTATTTCGCCACAATAGAACACGAAGACTTGTTGCGTCTGATCATATCGCAGAGCTCAAAATAGAAAGAAAAACATTGGCAAAATAAACACGACTTGGTATGATAATTGCGCTATTGACAAAACAACTAGGTTGGAGTGGACGTATATTTTCCGAGTAGAATTTATTTATGCAAGAATCTAATAATTGTCAAGGAGCTCGAACGCGAATTTCCGCTTACCGGCGTCCAATTCGCATTTATAGTCGATGACATGTTGTTAATTCAGCGTGTATTGTCACAACGGGCTAAAACACAGCCCAAATAAACACATCATAAATTTGTGTGTTTTTCTCATAATGTTTGCTGATACTTACCGTTTTATATGACAGTCAGACACTAAGCTGCATTATTGCTGCTTTCAATCTTGTGCGAACCGTAATTTGTCTTCGCCTGAAGTGTAAGTGTAGCCGTAAATTCTGGACAGTTTGCAGCTCCTACCTAGCTTTTGAGTTATGCGCTCGTGACTCTGAGATAAGTTCCTATCTACAGGTTATTTTGCTTGGAAGATGGAATTTCTTACCTGCCAAAGCACATCTAGTTACGCCGTGAATCAAAAAGTAAACGGAATTTCAATGCTTTATTACCTCGCTCACATAGTATCTGAGAGTATTCGAAACATGTATTTTTGAGTGGGTGGTAGCACTGAAAAGATAATCTTGTAATATTTTTTAAATGGACTACAGTTTAAAAAAAACAAAACGAGAAAGCTAAACATGCAGAATCAATACTTGCTTGTTAACGTAAAAATATTCTGACCATATACGCTTCAGTAATTCTAAAAAGTCAGTCAGGTCTGTATAAAATAGTGAACCAGATGTAAGGAATGTAATTTTAGGCCCAACAAACTCATTGCCGCACAAAGTAAGCAAAATACGTCTCGAAAATTTAGCGATAATATTATTCAATATCTCAACAACGGCGCCACGATTCGCCCCGAAGATTAGATTAAACTAGAAGTATCTCAGGTCACAACATCTGCTCTACGTTATCAACGACCTCTTGTCAAAACATCGGAACTCGAAAATAACCAGCTCCGTCTCGCAGACGACATAGGGCATGTGACGACATAATCAGGTTTGAAGGACGAGTTATAAGATGCCAGATTTCTTGTAGTCAAGCATAGTGCAGTAAATGGTTTCTATATACAGATACTTTTGTATTCTAAAATTTTACTATTTCTTAGATTTAGAACATAGTTATTCTATTCTTGTGGATCTCAATCGCAAACTTTTTGTCTGAGGAAGTCTGGACTTTGGTCAGCCGAAACGTTACAAAATAAAATTTGTAGAAGCGTGATGCGAAATATTTCTGTGATATATTTCTATACAAAGCCCCTGCCAACGCCTAAGATTAGTTGAGGTTAGGAATGCAGCTTGCGCTGGAATTTCAAATCATTATTTCTAACCGTAACCGGATAATTACTGGGTTATCATTTTAAATCGTGGCGGGGGTATTTTCTTAAATCTCACATGTTTGCATTAGTGGCGGTGGCTTTGTACGAACGATCGATCGTCTGAAATACGCGGACTTTATAATTTATACCACTGTCGATTAGGATAGTGTTGTATGGGTTAATTGTCATACGAGAGGCCGTGGTTCGCCATTTATGTAAGCCCTCTTATAGGCTTCCTTTCCCCGGGATAAATATGTAAATCGCAACTGGAATTATCTTGGTTATAAAACACTCGACGCATTTGAAAGCGATTCAATAACGTTACAAACCTTATATTATTTCAGCTCTGCTATTGTAGTATACGTATGTTTTATTGTTTTTGTTCCCGAAATAGCATTTCAACCTAAAATAGAAACTAATTCACAGACAGTCATATTTTTATTGTATATTATTAGACGACGACAAGTTTCAGTGTAAAATAGATATTTTTAGGTTCTTTCAATTTCTAACACCCATGGCAGTATAAAGTTATCGAACCTGTCATAGACGCTTAGAATAAGTTTAAAAGCTTTTTGTCTGATGTCTTTCGCTTTAAAAAGGGATGTGGGCAAGCAGTCACATATGGGGCGTTTGTTAGTCTATTCAGACGTATAAGCCGTGACTGAGGTAACTTTGTTTTGAGTAACTTGCCGTTTTAATACCAAGGGCGATCAAAAAATTCAGTCTGTGAATCCGCGTGAATTATTGTTGGAGAATTGTCCGCATCAATACTGTTACTGCCCTTTATGTTTCTAGCCAATTTTATTGTTTATTTTCCTTTCGTATCGAAATGTTGCTCAATATTAATTGCATATATGGAAAATATCGCGGCGTAAAAACTTGGCAGCATCGATTTTGCTTGAGTGAAGCCATGTCGCGATTTTTAAAACTCGCTTATGATAAATAGGCGTAGCTTTCTCACTTTGAGTTAAATTTGGAGAAGTAAATTTTGTGTACAAATGGTTGTTTTATATTAGTAAGGTAATTTTGTGATCATATAAGGCATGGGCATTACATACCACCTGGTAGTTGAGCGTACGCGAGTTTTCACAAATTTTTTTTATTTTTTTTTCATATTGGATCGCTCGAAAAAAGGTTGGGAACCGCTGATATTGTGCAAAATACGATGTGATGACCACGCAAAGCAATAAACGGTGAGGTGGAAAGTGTATTTTCAATTTCTGTAAGCCAGACCTCGACCCATCATCGTCTCGTGTCACAACTCTCCCAGATAATATATGACTTTTTGCTTTGGCGAACAACTTGCTTCATTCCACGTAATCCAGCTAATTTCGCTTTCATCGAATTCCGTTGCCAATCTGTTCATACTTTCAAATGGCCGGTAATCGCCCCATTACTGGCTATCGGTCTCGTTAGCGCAAGCAATTTCAAACATTGACCGAGAAATAATGAGTCCCGTTCCGAGGTGTAATTGCTCTGCGCCGCCTACATCGATTTAATACCGTGTTCCCATTCAGAAATTTAAAATTTTATGGTTGATTGAAGTAGATTATTTCTGACTACTGCGTTTTTCTCTCTGCCCTATGTTGGTGCATCCGTGTGCACCGACTGCAAGGATGTTGTAGCAAGTTAAAAGTGCTATCTTGAGTTGTTATCTGAGTAGCATGTATTCAACTACTGCACCCTCATCTCTGCCTTTGTCTTAGTAGATTCCCACGCACTAGCAGCGATGGCACTGTTTCAGAAAAAAAAAACTAATAAAAGTGAGTAAATTTCAAAACTATTTGTCGTTGAAATCATCAAACTTTTGGAGCTGTCACTCTGTTTTGCCTACCACAAGTTTACTTTGTTTTTATTCGAAAGGTTATTGATTCACGTATAGTAACCATCACAGGGCGGGCGAATAAGGAGATAGTGCCGGTCTCTGCAAAGCAATTTACAATCACTCCTTTTAAGGCAGGGTGTGCGACATTTTTGTCGGTGGGCCATATAACAAAATTAGTTTTTCCATGCGGGAAAAGCAAGAGAAGAGAATGCGGGTATTACCTATCCCTGCTGTAATAAACTGACCGGGCAAAACGGAGAAAGATTTAACACAGCGACACGAGTAAAAACATGTATTTCACCCATGTGAGAGACTTTATGAACATAAACTGTCGGATTCAGATTTTATGGTTGATGGGAAAAATCTGATTGTTGACAAGAGCCACACTAAATGACTTGGCGGGCCGGGTTTTGACTCACGGACCGCCTGTTGTACAGCCCGGATGTAAAGCAAACAACTTCTGTGAGTACAAGCGTTGTCGATATATCTTTACTTCAAACGAGGTGCTTGATGAAATCTTAGCGAAAAGTTTCTGCCGCTAAATCCAATGTAAAACCGAATGGGAACACTATTCTTGTTCCCTTTGTAATCAATCTTTCAGGGGCGGAGAACCGATCTCCGTTATAATAAATAAACAAAGAAAGTTGACGTCGATACGTCGTTAACATACCGGTGTAAATGCGCATCTGTGACGGAATAATACAACTTTCGACGGTTCAAAATGGCTGCCTGAGTGTCGGTAGAGTTGGAGCTGTGGAAATTAGGCCAAAGGTTCAGAAACTTTTCAAACTTCACTTCATGTAAAAC